>NC_085961.1:30227609-30540734 GCF_910591565.1 Cydia splendana
CGTCAAAATACCGGTACTAACTTTTAATTAGCCTTTTAGATAATTCTGTAAAAAAGGTGGTTCGTTTATTTCCACCTGCTTATACTGCGGAGTGCGGACCTCCCACGGGGCCGCGGTAAAAATAACCAGTACTTTGAGATTCATATTTTGTTCTTTTAATACATATACTTACATGGTGGAACATTTCTAGAGATTGAGCTGAAAGGATAGTGTTATCTAATTGATCTACAATCGAGTTATTATAATCGTAAAGCTGGATTAAAAAGTAAAACAAAGTCATTAAAATGAAACATTATTATATCAGTGACAACCCTACAAAGTTATTTACATATTAAATTGACACATGTCATGTCATTCAATACGATCTACTTGCTAGGGTTGAAACATACAGATTTTTGCACTAATGTTTAACAAACTGTATCTCAAAAACGGTTAGAAATATTAACGTGATTAATAAGTGAAAAATAAAGTACGTAGCCTAAACAATTCCCCGTTTGCGTAAAAGTCCTTCGTTCTGTTCCACCCGATATAATTAAAATGTAAATACTTAATACTTAGAGCATTTAAACCGCTGCCGAAAACCTTGCACAATTGTGCAAAGTTTTGTATGGACTGACGTTTATCTGACATGGCTATTTTTACGTTACGAACAAATCATGTACAAAGAGCCATACATTTGACGGCAAAAATCGGCAGACTGTTTTATGTTCAGAAAATGACAGCCAAGGCGTCTCCAGATACTAAATTCTCTAAGAAATAATATGTATAATGATGCATGGAATATGAACACTGCTAATCTATCGAAAATGAAGGGCTTAATTATTATTTCTTGGTGTCCTTGAAATATTAATTTTATGTGTTGAAAAACGTGACATAGTAAACTTAATTTAAATATTTTTGTAGTTAGTTTTAGTGTCTTTGTTTGTATTTTTTTGTCTTTTATGTGCATACGTTTTTGTTTAAGATTTAAACATATGAAAATAAGGAGATGACAACAATAAATACGTTACGAACATATATAACATCATTATAAAATACTTAGGTACTTCACGTCACGCTATCGAATGAAATTTTTAAATTAATTAGGGGTACTGTAGCAAATCTTCAAATAACATGTTGCGAAGAAATTTTTAGCAGTAATTCTTGTAGCATGTTGCGAAGGAATTTTTAGCAGTAATTCTTGTATGCCTAATGCCTAATTAACCTATACTAAATAAAGTTCCAATTATGGTTGTTAATTATATCGTGACTTGACGTACTGCTTGTTTATACTGTGCCTCGTAAACGAGTAGGTATTTCAATACCATTTCGCGGAAGCCTCCCTGTGGGATCATTTTTCACCACCCCGCATTTTGTAAAAAAGTTGACGGGCATCTATTCGGCACGCACAAAGTCCCATAGGCGGATATCACTGCGACGTAAACTATTGAACCGATTAGAGTGTTTTCACATTGTCCGAACCGATATCGGATGTAGAATCATACATCCGCTTAGTCGGGCCGCGGGCCCGATTCGAACTTTAAGATACGTCAAATAGTACGTCTAGATACGATATGGATTAGATATGTCAGTGACAAAAGTGACGTTTTTGTTTGAAGAAACGTGACTTTTGACGTGAGATTTCTAATCCATATCGAATTTATAGACGCATTATTTGATACTGATTTGGACTTTCACGATTTTTACACATTATTAAATTGTACAACGGGACTTGATCGCGTATTTTAGTTTTAAGATTTCTACGTTCAAACTGATAAACAAGACCAAGTGCGGGTAGATCGAAAAACTCGCGCGGCTAGAAGATGTTGATTTCAACTTTAGCCAATCTTCTCCGAAACCACGGGGACAACGCTGTCCTCGAAACGTTGGAGGTAAATCTTAAAACTTAAATACGCTATATTTGACGTACTTATCTTAAAGTGCGATTCGGACCGAATATTAAATGAAACAGTCGTCTACAGTTTATGAACATTAAGTATATAATGTCCTAATCTGTACTTAATCAGAACTGTTATAATCGGAACTTTCTAAGTGTAACTTGGATGTGAATTTTCTCATGAAAGTTTCCAGAATTTTCGGATATTTTGAGGGAATGTTCTGTAACTTGCACATTGCTATACCTACTTCGTTTTCTTAGCATTAGAAAAAGGTTACAGGCGTGTCCAAACGGGGACAATTTTTCGTTCGTCAATTGTCCGATCATTCAGGCCGTGTGGACGCAAACGCCAATTTGGCTCTCCGAATTCAACCGCCGATTATGACCGATATTACCTACCCTAATAGCATTTTCTTGTAGGGATTCTGTTGGGCCTTTGTTTACGTATTAGTTGGGCAACCGTTATATTTGGCCGTACGATTTGCTGGAGGGCCCTCGACAAAGGCCCTCCCGAAGATTCCCAACAGAGGGCCATAAGAGTAATTTTTTCGTTGGGCCTCTTTAAATAAATCATACAATTATTCAACGGTGGTGGTTTTGGTTGGGCCGTGGTTGGGCCTATACACATTTGTTTGATGGTTGGTTAATTGTTACATTTGGCCGTACGATTTGCTGGAGGGCCCTCGACAAAGGCCCTCCCGAAGATTCCCAACAGAGGGCCATTAGAGTAATTTTTTCGTTGGGCCTATTTAAATAAATCATACAATTATTCTACGGTGGTGGTTTTAGTTGGGCCGTGGTTGGGCCTATACACATTTGTTTGATGGTTGGTTAATTGTTACATTTGGCCGTATGGCTTGCTTTAGGGCCAACTACAAAAAATTAAAAAAGGGCAATTTTTTCGTTGTGCTTCTGTTTGCAAATTCAACAATTACCCAACGGCAAGTCAGGTAGGTCGATAGGTAGTCCGTGCACCAGGTTGAAAGGCCCAACACAGCTTGTCCCACAAAGGGCCAACATTGTAACTTTAACGTTGGGCCTTGTGTAGGATTCTTACAATACTACCGTAGGTAAATAGTTGTGTAATTTATAGTGGGCCTACAGTCTAATTATGTAATGGGCCTTTATTTACGAGTCCTACAGTTACCCTACGTTGGGTAAGTGGTTGTGTAATACGACGTTGGGCCTTTGCTGATAAATATTACAATTACACTACGGTAGGCATTGGTTGTATACCCACATGAAGGCCCTAGGCAGCAGTTGTTGTTAATTAAGCTTCTCTGTATCGTTCCAATTTTAGTATATGTACTGCCGAAGCAAGTACACTTACTATACACTCTAATTTGTATATATACTAACCGCACTTCGAAACTTCGTAAGCGAGATTTATGTTTTTTGAGATTTAAAGTGAGAAAATGTTGGTAAAATACAATTTTTTAAATAAATGTATAAATTTTATAGTTATAGCTATTAGATTTATAAGTTACTTCAAAAAAATATTATAATTATATCCAGAATAATCGAGAAAATAACTATAACTTTGATGTTTGGAGACAGTAACGCCATCCAGTGACAAGCAAACTCAACTGGTAGCTATTTTGATGACGTCACGCAGCCCCTGGCCTCTGTTAAAATGCTCGTGTGATATTTATTTATTTGTTTATGGTGTTATACTCTGTCAAGCCATTTCCGTCATTAGAAAAGAGCGACAAATTTAAAAAATGTAGGCGTGAAGTGTTATCTTCCCATAGAAAATTTGAATTTCGCGGCTTTTTCTACTGACAAACTTGCTTGACCGGCTATAGTTATAAATGCGATATTTGTCCTCACTGGGCCATCGAATGATATCGTTGATTAGCCAACGTTAGCAAAATACACAAAGGCCCATTGTTGGGGTTCAGTGCCACTGCCAATGTTGATAAATGCGATATATGTCATCATTGGGCCAAAGAATATTATCGTTGTTTAGCCACCGGTACCAAAATACACACAGGCCCATTGTTGGGCATCAGTACCACAGCCAATGTTGGTAAATGCGATATTTGTGCTCCCTGGGCCAACGAATGTTCTCGTTGTTTAGCCACCGGTACCAAAATACACAAAGGCCCATTGTTGGGCGTCTGTCCCACAGCCAATGTTGGTAAATGCGATATTTGTCCCCACTGGGCCAACAAATGTTATCGTTGTTTAACGAACGGTAGCAAAATACACAAAGGCCCATTGTTGGGCGTCACTGCCACAACCCATGTTGGTAAATGCGATATTTGGCATCATTGGGCCATCGGATGATATCGTTGATTAGCCAACGTTACCAAAATAAACAAAGGCCCATTGTTGGGCATCAGTGCCACAGCCAATTTTGGTAAATGCGATATTTGTCATCATTGGGCCATCGGATGATATCGTTGATTAGCCAACGTTACCAAAATACACAAAGGCCCATTGTTGGGCATCAATGCTACAACCAATGTTGGTAAATGCGATATTTGTCGTCATTGGGCCATCGGATGATATCGTTGATTAGCCAACGTTACCAAAATAAACAAAGGCCCGTTGTTGGGCATCAGTGCCACAGCCAATGTTGGTAAATGCGATATTTGTCATCATTGGGCCATCGGATGATATCGTTGATTAGCCAACGGTACCAAAATACACAAAGGCCCATTGTTGGGAATCCGTGCCACAGCCAATGTTGGTAATTGCGGTATTTGTCACCATTGGGCCAACGAATGTTATCGTTGTTTAGCGAACGGTAGCAAAATACACAAAGGCCCATTGTTGGGCATCACTGCCACTGCCAATGTTGGTAAATGCGATATATGTCATCATTAGGCCAACGAATATTATCGTTGTTTAGCCAACGGTACTAAAATACACAAAGGCCCATTGTTGGGCATCTGTGCCACAGCGAATGTTGGTAAATGCGATGGTGGGCCAATACAAATTTTAATGTTGGCTACGGAACGAACCTCATCCCAACGTTTTCCCTACCGTTGGCACCGTGGGCCCCGACGAAAATGCTACTAGGGTATAAACTGGGGTGCGGACGCAAGAATACCAATTTGTGACGCTATAGTATTCGCGTTTGGGGGCATTTTTTTTTATTAGAGCGCTTAAATATCACCATAAATTTAAAATTGGTGAAAGTGGCCAAATTGGCATTTGCGTTCGCACCACCTGATTTGATAGGACATTTTAATCAGAAATAAAAATAAAATAAATAAATAATTCAGCCTATATACGTCCCACTGCTGGGCACAGGCCTCCTCTCATGCGCGAGAGGGCTTAGGCTTTAATCAGATTGGCGAAAAATTGTTCTCGTCTGGACAGGCCTTAAACATTCTTGGCGTGATTTTTATTGAAAAAAACTTTTGAAAAATAGGTAAATAACAGCAAATAGTTATCATTTAGGTACACTCTTTTGGTTTCATATCATAAGTTATTGTTAGTATTTTTTTAAAGCGTTTTTGTATAAAAAGACACTTCAAGATTGTTTACCTATAATACCTTTTTTGTAATGCTAAAATAACGAAGTTTAATATGGAAGCAGTAGAATTAGTATAAAAGGTAGGAATGGCGGTAATAAATCCATATTTAACTCGTGGTCTAATTACGGGCTATCCTTTAATCCCGGTGATCGTCATAATTACGCTAGTGTTGGGACGTGCGAGAAACTTGGAACATCGACAGTCGCAATAGGGAGTATTACTGCAATGTTCTGCCGCCAGAGTGCAGCACTAATTTGTTTAGTAAACCATAGAGTAACTTATACATACTAGGCCTTAAACAGTTTTTTGACAAGTTTTCACTATGTCATTGATGCATCAAGGCGGTTTGTTTACAGGTGGCCTACCGCGAACGCGAACAACGAAATTTCTTTATCTGCCTCTCTATCGTTCGAATAGGCAAGAGTGATAGAGAAACAGAAACCGAACTTACGTGTTTCACGGTAGGCCATGTGATTGGCGTAGTGACGCCCTCTACTCAAGAGTTTTGGGTAATATTCCCTATTGTGCCATTTTATTCAAACTTGTACACTTAACTTTTTTATTTAGAAAATATAGGTAAAAGGCACGCTGGTGGTTAATTGATTTATCTAAGGTTTCACTATAATATATTTTACCAGTCCACGTGTAAAAAACATTGAATTTAAACATTATTCCCTCATAAATACAACACTGGTGAACCTGAAAATTGGACGAGTGTCTGGTGTGAAAGAGCGAAAAAATGTACTTATGTAAAAATTAGTATCAGAAAAATATAATGTACCTATCTACCTATTATAAAAATATGTCAAACGTATAGCCCTTATAGGTATAGGTTCGCCTTTGTACATTATACATATTTTGTTTTATTGCCACTACCACCTGTATTATGTACGATAAAGTGTTGTGTTATGTATTACAAAACAAATTCAACTGTCTAGGTTCATGAGAATCATGAGATACAGACTGGTGACAGACAGACGGATAGTGGAGTCTTAGTAATAGGGTCCCGTTTTTACTCTTCGGTTACGGAACCCTGAAAACAACCGCAATCAGGTTAAATTTTTATACTTTTTAATTGTTTAAAAAAAAAATCTGTTATAAGTTATAATATAATATCACTGATAGGTATAATATTTATAAGCAAAGGCACATCACTAATTTCGCCCAAAGCTGTACTTCAATGAAACGAGCGGCCTTTCATGTGATTCACTTAAATCTGAGCTCGTGAAGAACAACTTGGAAAGATTTTCTTTTAATACGCTTTGTACTAATTTTATTGTTTTAATCCTTTAGTAAAGTGGGTTTATTTATAAGTCGAACTTGCTTAACCTCGTGCCTACATTTTGTCCTACCCATAGGGCGTAAAGCACCCTTAGGGCATCCGCTAGCTGGCGTAATGCTTGCTGTAATAATGAAAAATTAAAAAAAGACTAGTTAAATGAAAATATTCTCAAAATATAAGGATATTATAGCTATAATTTGATGTATATATTATAAAAATATTTTGAACGGTATCGTATCTGGAGTAGGTTTTGAAAAATATTTCTAAACTAATAAAAAAAATATTTTAGGCGTACCGCACCGCACGCACGCAGGTGCATTGTAGGATTTGTAGGTAACATCCGTCGCACGCGTCCGCGCCAGTTAGCATTGCTCATACATACTACTAGTGATGTGTCGATGAAAACGTTCTCGTTTCTGAGAATTTCTTTCCGAAGAAATTTCCGGAAAATTTCCAGCTTTCTCGAGAACGTTCTCTTATTTAGCATAAATAAGTCATTAACAATCATATTTTTTTTAATGAAAAGACATATTTACTTTTGTTAAGTTTATACCTTTTGCCTCGAATAACTTTTTTGGGCAATTTTGTGTTGTTTTACTCCTAGTTTTTTTTTATCAATTAGTATTATTTTTTAAATTGCTATGAATGGTGCCAACTATTTGCTTTTAAACTTCCATGGTACCTATTTGTCTTATCTCCTAACTACACTAAGCGATTAAACAAAAGAATTCATCGCTTTTGCGACGAAAGGGTAAACCTCGCAGAGAACATTTCCGAGCGAGAACGTTTCCGATAGATTTCTCTGTTCTAGGGAAAATGTCGATAACGGCACATCGCTTACTACATAAGTACATATTTTTCATTAACCCGCTCACCCGCTCCGTACAACCGCGCCGGGTTCTGTTTATGATAATATGTATATGTCGGGAATTGTGGGCGTACCATACTATCGGCAGCACATCAGAACCTTCAATCGTGGATGACGAGGGCCTTCAATGAAATACAATGTTCAACTCACAATCTATATGTGCAGTAAACAAGACTCATTATAAATCACAGCACGCGATACGTTTCTTATCTTAAGCAAACCAGTGGATTAAACCCAGGAACCGCCACAGACATCATCTTCTCCCGTTCGTTCTCATCGTTCCCCTTCTGAAGATTGATTGACAGCATAACTTCAATTGTTCTGGACTTCAATTGTTTTAACAGCGCACTCTATGACGTCTTGGCGGAACTGCGTCGAACGCCACTCAGGTGTACGTAACACCCTAGTTTGCTCTATTTGTCAAGGTTTGCATGTTAAAACGCCTCTTGAAGGCGACAGATGGCACATTTCAGCCATTCTCCGACATATATTTAAATTATAAAGTAAACTTAAACCTACTGAGCCAATTTTCCTTCTTTTCAATCAGCGTCTTTTCCCCTGACACGAATAAATCTTGAACCCCGAATATCGTATGACTTGCACAAACTTCCTACGTTCTCTCCATCTATCAGAGGCATAGAGAAAAAAAATACATAGAGTGCTCACTCTATACATAAGTTTACCAAAACGATTATTATTTTCGTAGTCGACAGCTAGCATCGAGTAGCGGAATTATCAGTACTGCTACTTGACAATAGGCAACGGCCGAAGAGTGTAATGCTCAACAATTTTCAGCTAATACTTATTATAACCGGATTAACCGGAACTCTATTTTCAACTCCTTCTGCTTTTAATATTAGTTGTAAATTGTTGTTCAATACAATTTTCGTGAGTCGCGACATTAGATAATTCTAGTATCAAATAGCGGTACCTACAGATAATTCCGCTATTCGAGGCTAGATGTCGACTGCGAAAATAATAGTCGTTTTGGTACCAAAACTGATGTATGGAGTGAGCACTCTATTCTTACTATAGTTCTCTATGATCAAAGGTTACGTTAGGCTCCATATTTCAATCTTGACGGACGTAGCCGAAATTAAAGCGGGCTGAATGATATTTGTTTTGTTTTATACGAGTATAGACGTAGCCCTGGCTTTATGACTGACACGTTTCACTGACAGTTATTCTCATCTCCACAAACGCAACTTTGAATATTATCCAACACACAATTTTAAAAGTTAAATCGAAAAAGGAGGACTTTATGGCAATGGGCACTCTCTAGTAGCTACTTTTCTCCGAGAATATTCCGACATCAGAAGGCCTAGCCATGATTATAATCGTACATAGATAAACGCGAACAAAAAATAATAACGTAGCTGGCTGCCAGATCAAAAATCACAATACTATTTCCATACATAATTTAAGTTTCCATTGGCATTTTCTATCAACGCTCTAGGTAGCCATCACGCTCCGCGATGTTGCGCCATTTAGGGTCCTAGCTAAATTGGTTGTTCAATACTTACGCTATAGAATTTCCAATTTAGCAAGAACCCTAAATAGCATAACAATCCCGTGTGGTGACTGTACATACCTAAAATTATAAACATAAGAAACCAAACCCAACATAATGCTCCTTTCTTTTATTAAGAATCTAGTTTTCCCTGACATTAATATATCTCCATTCCATGCTTATCTTCATATTCATACCATGATTTGCACATCACAATATTCGGTCTATCCATCACATGTTATGTGAGATGTGAGACGCCATAACTCACCGGTGACGGACGGAGCCGAAATGGATCTGAACTTGCGAGCTCTGGTTGAGTTGCTAAAATAATTTGGAAGCCTTTACATATGTATATTGAGGAGTTACAATTAGCCATAGACTAGGAATCCTCTAGACGGACTTTAGAGCAATTATTTCATGAAACCGATGCTGCCAAAAATACGGGGGTTCGGGGGACGAGCTGAGCGAGGTCCCGTGCCGTGATTGGTCCGTTCAAAGACACGGACGTCACACGGACTTTTCGACTTGAAAATGGAGTAAAACTACCGTATGCGTGGCAAAGGGGGTATAGCTACTATGCTCAGTAGCTGTTTAAGATACTTTATAAATATAAAGGGTTGTCTATCTCAAGTTAATTTATCTAAAATTATCGGCGAGATTTTTCCTATTTCCCTCTTTATTTCCTCCACATTTATTTAGTTCTTGGCGCTAAAACTCCAGGGTCGAAGACACTGGGCATGCTTCGCCTTCAGGTAAGAGATTCTCTCCCTGACTTCGGCAGGATTCTGGTGCCTTCGAACTGAGGTTTGTAATAATCATTAGTCTAGTAAATATGTATACAAATAGTTCTATAATCAAAGAGTCCAAGGGAAAAGCGTTGACAGTCAAGTTTTTTAAATTAAAGTGCCGTACTTGTAAAGAAAAACCGTTTTTAAATCGCTCCTCTTTATAACATCTACCTATTACATATTATAAAATTTATGTACGCTCACAGTTATAGCAAAACTAGTATTTATGGACGCACTCATACAGATACAACATAAGTACTGAAGAAGTTTGAGGAAAAGAAAATAATAATTTAAAAGAACTTTAAGGAACGGATTTTTTTAAAGAAATATACTCCCGCGTGTTTCCTTGGGCTCTTCGGTCATAGAGATTGCAGTGTTGTTGCAGTGCTTGCACTATTAAAAAATAACGATCTCTTTTGTCTTCCAGATGTCCCGCTAACATGGTATTGGTCGTCGCGCACGCTCGTGCCGTGCACGCTGCCGGCGCCGGCGCCGCAGCTGCGTAAGCCGCCCCCCCTGCGCGGGGAGGACCCCCCCACCCCTTACTCCTGGCGGCGTGATGGGGTAAACGACACTCACAAGTAAGACACATTCATAAAACAATCTTAGCTAGCCCCTATTCCAAGTGTAATGGAACTCCACTTACAAGACATGTTACAATCACATGCTGCCATTCGCGGTTTGAATGGAGGCTTTTAGGTGTGCGACAACTTTTAGATAAAGACTATACCTACTTATTCATCTTGTATTGTTACAGAATCCTGACCAACGGCACATTAGACATACGCAAGCGTGAAGGTGCTGATGGCGTGTACCAGTGCACCGCCGCGTTGCGCCGTGGCGCGTTGCTGGGCTACCCTGTGCGACTGAAGACTGCCCGTGAGTACCTATACATTTCGTCATATCATATCTAACAAAATATTACAAAAATCTTCGGTGGCCCAAGCTAGTATTGATCCAGAGTTTTTAGGCAAAGTGCTGAAAACTAAATCAGTGTATGACCTAGTGACTTTGGAACGAGTTTTGGTCTAGATTTATCTGAAACTTTAGTGAGGCAACGTGAGCAACGTAACTACGGTTTGATTTGATTTGACTGAGTGATAATTTGTCTTGTCGCGCCTTTCTATGGGACATAGAGTACCTAGTGCTAGTAAACTCCAATTATAGACAGCACTGAAGAACATATAAATATTATGTTCATACCCTGACAGATTTCTTGGAGCATTACTGCCAATGTCAAGCAATTATGGGTTCGAAACAACTTCCGAGAATCTGTCCATACCTACATATCTAGGTAGAAGAGTCATCCACCTTTATTTGGGCTATGAAATGAAATTAAATGAAAATATTTAGTACATAAATATTTCGTATCTATTATTATCTATATACAATATACAATTACGTAGGACTAAATTGACAGTTGAGGGTCTTAATCTCATGAGATTACCGCATTATTGTAGGTACATAAAGGTAATAAATAAATCTTACACTTTTTACGACTTCAAGTTACTTTTATTTAGTCTCTACTTGGACCTGCCCACAGCAGCAGACACTAAGCAAAAGGCGTAGGCAAAAGGTCCATACCTACATAGGTGAAAGAATCATCCACCTTTATTTGGCCTGTGAAATTAAATGAAATTAGCACATTACACAACTATGTCGAAAAGGAAAATGTAAAGGGCCATGTACTGTAAAACGTACGATACATGTGCGAAAAGGTAATTCGCAACTCGTGTCGAATTATCGCTTAATTAATTTATCGACACTCGTTTCGAATTTACTATTTTTCGCACTTTGTATCGTAATGTATTATTACAGTGCATATGGCTGTTTAAATGTTCGACACAGGCACGGAAAGTGCTTATTGCCGCACAAGTCCGGGAAAGTAGCATCATATGTACTGTAAATAGATTTTCAAACTGATCTCAGTTAAAATTTCCTACGTTAAGTTATTGGTAGAAGAATAGTGTTATTTCGAATATTTTATCATAAGTTGATTCATAACCACAACTGCTATTCTATACTCTATTTACCTATTCTTGTTTTATTTATGAGTAAATCTACGGTTTGAAACTAGTTTCGCCTACTGTCTGAGACAGGAAAAATACCTAAAGAATACTTTGATGTCCTCAAACATAAATGATTCAGGGTTATTTCCGATTCGTAAACAAGTTTTTCTATTTCGTCCCAGTTTGTCTTATAAATGGATTCAATTCGCCGCTGTTTTGTTTCAATTTGTGTCTCGTTGATAACAATATATTTGTTTACTGGGTATTTATTTGACGCAAGTAATTCGCAGAGAAAATTGAGATATTTCTATTTTGAGATATTTGTTTTTTTTTTTCATTGAAAATTTTACAATAAATACAATATTTAGTACCTTAGACTAATATGTTTCGCCAAACTGTGAGACAGTTTGTTGGCGGTGCGCTCTAAAATAATCTTAAGCTAGATAGGTACCTACACTAATAATTAAGTAACGAGTTGAGTTAGCATTAGAAACATATAAATTTACATAAAATAGAAAAACGCATAAAAATTATGTCATGCAAAATATGTAGGTATGTACGTATTATAACCACATTATAAAACACCTAAACCTAGGTTGTCGCCAGCAGCTGGGCAGGGCCCAAGCTGCCGGTGGTCAGGGCCGCAGAGAGGAACCGACGTCGTATCCGTACCGTGTCCAATATTATCGCCTGCCTCCGTCCCTTGATCCAGCCACCTAGCGAGATTCTTTCAAGGTGTTGGTCGAGACTCTCCGCCATAATTTTAATATTATTTGATAGAAGCCCCCCCCCCCCTCTCTTTCCTCTACGTCTTTCACTTAAATTATTTGTCTTAAAATGTCTTGGTATTATCCTGGCGATATAATAATAATAAGTCAGTCGCAAGTCCAGTAAGTACCTAGACTTGGCTCACGAGATAACCGCCATGTGGGATGTTGATTCGACGATCATTGTCCCGATAGTCGTTTCAGTGAACGGTCTAATAGCGAAGAGTCTCGACCAACATCTTGAGAGACTCTCGCTAGGTGGTTGGATCAAGGGTCAGATGCAGAAGGCGGTGATCTTGGACACGGCGCGGATAGTCCGCCGGTTCCTCTCTCTGCAGCCCTGACCACCGGCAGCTTGGGCCTTGCCCCGCTGCTGGCGGCACCCTAGGTTAGGTTTTTTATAATGTGTTTATATGTATTTTTTGTCGGTTTGTAAGTGTTTTTATATTTTACTTTTATATTCATATTATAAAAACCCTAACTTAAGACGAAAAATAAATAAAGAGAATAAGTCAGTCGCAATAAAAGATAATTTAATATGAAAGGAAAAAGCAATATAGGTTAACAATATAATAAGTGGGTGCTCTCCAGATTGAGCGTTGTATTTGTGACGCTTTTTTCGTTATTCAAGGGAAATATAATGTTATTGATATTACCTTATAATTTATACCAAAAATGTATAAAATACAAAGACCTGTCTTTAATTTTCTTTGATTTAGAATATTAATTTCATGATTTAGGCTTGATGGCGCTTGTCATACTATGATGTGATATAATAGGCATAAAATAACATATTGCATCTTCGGTATAAATATAATGCATGCCTACGCGCTCAGATCGTGAGTTCAATATTTACAAGGCTTTCCGCAAAGAAAATTACTTTTTTTACCGCAAAACTCAGTTTTATTTCTCTGTATCCTGTTATAGGGTTCGTGGGATAACTCATAAATTGGGTGTTATGTTGCCGGCTTCTCACAAGGCCTTTTGACTCGTGTTCTTTTTTTACCAGACTGATAAGATAGAGATGGTAAAGCCCCCTTATACCTACATACCTAAAACTTGGGAAATGAACCTGTAATATTTTTTTGATATTTTCTAATAAAAACTAATTTCAAAAAAACAAAAAAATCGATTAATATGAACTTTTTCGATTTTATAGACGTTTATTAATTAAATTTTACTATAGGTATATGTCTATTATTTTGCAGCAAGCTGTGTAACCCAAACAACATTCGTGGTGTAATTAATTAAATATTAGTATATCTAGAAAATGATAAACCATTAATATTTTGGTGTCAGTCGGATACAGCTCTCCTACTTTTCCTTGGGATCATTTTGTTATACTGTTGATTGTAACATAACCAGACATCGTAAATTTTATTGCATTTTCGGTGCAGCGGAGTGGTGTTAACGGAATTGGTATAAACAATTTCAACCCTAATCATTAATTAGTGTTAATTACGTTAATATTAACCTTAATTTACCAGTTCAGTTGGAATTATCTAGACCAATTCCGTTAACACCACTCCGCTGCACCAAAAATGCTATAAAATTTACGATGTCTGAACATAACTTTAAAAATCACCGAGGGTTCCGTATTCTTTAGTATTTGTTGTTATAGCGGCAGCAGAAATACATCATTTGTGAAAATTTCAATTGTTAGCTATCATGGTTCATGAGATACAGCCTGGTGACAGACAGACGGACAGTGGAGTCTTAGTAATAGGGTCCCGTTTTTATTCTTTGGGTACGGAACCCTAAAAATACCTACATTTATTTTCGTCTATTCAAAAGGCCTTTTGACACGTGCTGAGTCTAATTTCATAAAATTTTCTAAATTCGTCAGTTATCTGATATGAAAAGGTACAAGTGTAACGTTTAAACTTTAGGCCCCTCGTCCACGGCGACTTTTTGTAGCGATGCAGTAGCGATGCTGTCGCGCGTTCGCATAGATCAGCGGTTCTCAATCTTTTTTTTGACGGAACCCTTTTGGAAAGCGAAATACTTGATGGAACCCTACAATAAAACAATAGTTTTTTGAAGTGTGTTTTTTGCATAGACAAATTTTTCGAGGCGACTAAAGCATAGTGTTCTAAATTCTTGCGGAACCTCTGCAGGGGTGTCGCGGAACCCTAGGGTTCCGCGGAACACACTTAGAGAATGGCTGGCATAGATACAGTCGCGATGCGGTCGCTAGCTGTGTGCCCTCGCCCACATAACACGATCCAGTCGCGATGCAAACGCGATACCGTCGCGCTTCTGTCGCGATGCAAACGTGATACCGTCGCGCTTCTGTCTCGATGCTAACGTGATACCGTCGCGCTTCTGTCGCAATACAAACGCGATTCAGTAAAGCTATATGTCGTCGGACACGGTCGCGCGTTTGCATCGATACAGTCGCGATGCTGTAGCGCGTTGCAAATGCGACTAACGCGCGTTAGTAGCGATGCTGTAGCGTGTTAGTAGCGATGCTGTAGCGCGTTAGTAGCGATGCTGTTGCACGTTTCGTAAACGCGCGACAGCATCGCTACAAAAAGTCGCCGTGGGCGAGGGGCCTTAAATGATCAAAAGAGATGTCCATTCCGTCCGTTTCCGCTCCGCCATCTTGGAATCTTCTGTTCCAACGCTTTGCATTAAATTGATTGTCAGCGGTTCTTACTGGTGTTCCTGTTCGTCTTATCGAAAAACTTAACGTTTAATGCGATAAAATAGGAGTAGGGGTTGTACAGTTATACGCAATCCATTTTAATGTAATTTATTCACACGGTTGTTTGATAAAAAAAAGTCTTTTTAGGGTTCCGTACCCAAAGAGTAAAACGGGACCCTATTACTAAGACTCCGCTGTCCGTCCGTCCGTCCGGTTTTCCGTCTTTCTTTCACTTAAAATCACAGTAAAATGCATACTACGTTTTTACGGTTCCGTACCCAAAGGGTAAAAACGGGACTCTATTACAAGACTCCGCTGTCCGTCTGCTGTCTGTCCGTCTGTCACCAGTCTGTATCTCATGAATCATGAACCGTGATACTAGCTATCACGGTTCATGATTACAGTTGAAATTTTCACAGACGATGTACATATTTCTGTTGCCGCTCTACATATAACAACAAATACTAAAAAGTACGGAACCCTCGATGGGCGAGTCCGATTCGCACATGTCCGGTTTTTTTGTTAGACCGGCATATAAATTTTTTGGTTGAGAAGTCCGTCATAGGACAAGAACTCTCGTAATCGTATACGTACTTCGCAAGAAGTGTACAAACACAAGAGTTAGAAGCTACAAGCTCTTCTGTCGCTTCTAACTTTATATAGTTGTATAGTGTTTAGTACTATACTTTTATAGTTTATTACGCTCAGTGAGAGAAGGACCTGGCGGCCTAGCCAAGGTGACAATCGCTTGCGCTTTGCCATCCAATCGTTTTGTGTCTCTCTATCACTCTTCCATATTAGTGACAGTGACGATTGCGTTTCGTTCGCTACGGAGCGTTAGCGAATGGCATGTTGTCTACGGGGCCTGGGCCCGTAGCCAAATTACATTCGCTCCTTATCGATTCGATCTCTACGTTCGCGAGCGACTGGTCGATAATGTTTATAATAACCTAGCCAAGAGGCAATCTTTTTAGTTTTCGCTCATTCTATGCGCCAAGTCGGTAAAAATTAATTTTTGTCTGTGGTTCTCGTTCAAAACCGTCAAGAAACATCATCTGTCAGCTGTCAAGAGTGTCAAGTGAACAGCGAATCTAATTTTGGAGAAAATAATTGTTTTATCGGTAAGCAAATTAAATATGTTGGTATTTGTTTAACTTAGTTTATCACAATTTCGTGATAAAATAACTCTATATAGTGTAATATTTGAAGAGCGCGTTGTTAATTGCATATAATTTTGACCTAAAGTTTAACAATTTCAGACAGCCGTCGTCCCCGCAGCCCCAAGGCGGCGACGCAGCCAGAGCGGGCAAGAGCGGCTCCGCGGGCTCTTCTTCCACGCTGAGAAGTCGTCGCCAAGTTGGCACGTACAGTCAGAGCTGCCGCTGCAATGACGCCTTCATGGCAGTTACCAGTGCTAAGGACGTGCACTGCTGGCTTACTTGACCAGAAGAGACAATACTTTAAGCGTTAGTATTGATTCAAACCGTGAAGTGAAATTGTGGACAGGTTTGCCCGAATCAGTGTAACCTCAGTGAATTCATTTACTTCATAGACTTCAAACATTTTCGAAATTAACAAAAGTCAAGCGGACATTGAATACATAGATGTTATGCATTAGATTTATCTATTAAGATCGCCGAGGACAGGAACACTTGGAAAAGCATGGTACATCGCGCAGGAAACTCTTCAAACTAGACACAACCTTCAGCAATGAAGACGCCGACTAAGAAGATGCATTAGATAAGATAAAAGCTGCCTGTGAAACCAAAACTAATAAATCATATTGTTACTTAATATTATTTTTTTATTACCTACCTGTCTTTGATTTTTGTTTACTCAGTAATAGAAATACCTAAGTGAGTGAGGCGTTAAAAATGAATTAAACACATCTTTATTATTTATAGTCAATGGAAATTTGGGAAGGTAATCTCACCCGCTAAGCTACTGGCTGTTCATATTTAACCTTTTGTATGCTCCTGTCAAAAATTTGTAATTTATGTATCAATCATAATTGAATAAAATAAAATAAATAAATAAATAAATATTGGGGACATCTTACACAGATCAACCTAGCCCCAAACTAACCAAAGCTTGTACTATGGGTGCTAGGCGACGATACACATACTTATATAGACAAATACAAACTTATATACATAGAAAACACCCATAACTCAGGAACAAATATTAGTGTTAATCACACAAATAAATGCCCTTACTGGGATTCGAACCCAGGACCATCGGCTTAGCAGGCAGGGTCACTACTCACTAGGCCAGACCGGTCGTTTTACAAAGACAACTTTTAAAAATTAATGCATTTTTTAAAGTTGAATATAGGTAAGTACATGGGAGCAGATCTGCTCCTAAGCATACCAAAAGTTAAGGTGGTAACCACCATAAATAAATGACACAATGATTGGGTTAAAAAGTTAATTTATTTTATTGAAAATCTATTAATGAAAGATGCAGCTGGTATTTTTTGCCAGCAGCATGAAATCAGTAGCCAAGCATTCTTTTCTTGTTTGTACATATATTATGTACAGTGTATTAAAATAGTAAAACAACACTCAATATATTTTTGTGGTTGTACATGTGACATAGTTTCTTCCCTTGACCCTGACTTTGGAGCACCATAAAGTATTGGTTCATATGCCAAGGCTGCAATGAATATCCAAGTCACCTGAAACAAAATGAATGCTTAGTTTTTCAACAAACTCTGTAACATTTGGTTATAATACTTATTCTCTACCAGTCATATGACAAAAAAAAAACTAAATGTTTTGTGTAAGTACATGTTATGATTATTTTTATATAGTGTGTAGGTACAGTCAGCTGCAGAGAAAAGGTACCATCACTACATAGAAGTTTGTATGCAGGGGTGGGACCTTTTCTCTGCAGCTGACTGTATCTGCGCCTGCCAAAAGAAGTCATATACAATGTTTCATAATATGAAAAAGTTTCATTAATATGGTTGATAATGTATATGTATGACAACAGCCCGTCTGGCCTAGTTGGTAGTGACTAGTGACCCTGCCGGTTAAGCTGATAATCCTGAGTTTGAATCCCCGGTAAGGAAATTTGTTTGTGTAATGAGCACAGATATTTTGTACCTGAGTCATGGGTGTTGTCTATGTATTTAAGTATAGTTTGTCAAAGGACTGTCTCATTTCAAACAAAGACAGAGAGAATCATACTAGCTTTGTCATATACCAGTACTAGTACCCAAAAGATAAGTATGAGTATAGTTTTCCTGGTTCTTACTGACTGACAAATTGGTTTGACCATCTATATATAGTTATCTAAGTACCCTAAGTACCCACAACACAAGTCTTCTTGAGCTTACTGTAGAGTCCGACTAGAAATTGTAGAAATTAAAAAGTAGCAACACTGTAGTCTCATCCCTTTCAAATCAATTTAAGAAAATGGGATGACACTACAATATTGCTAGTTGTTAGTGACCTTGCCTATGAAGGTGATGGTTTTGCTTCCCGGGAAGGGCATTTATTTGTGTGAAGAACTTTTGTTCCCGAGTCTTTATCTATATTTGTAAAGCCTTTACCTATATACCTTTGCCTTTACACATTCAATTCACTTTCCTATTGAAAAACAAGTGCATGCCATTGCGCATATGGGTACCAAATTTAATCTACACCGTTCATCGGTTTATATTTGATGACGTAACAGGAACACATTAGTTATTTTAGCATTAATAACATATTTTATATACTTATTAGTAGGTATAGTAGGGATAAGTTATTGACTCACTCTTACCTTTGTAGGGACATTGTTTCGTGTTGCATTTGTGGGTGCATAATCCATTTTTCCATGACACTGTCACTATAGATAGGGAGATATTCAGCGCCTCGGTCACATTGGATCCTTTGGGTGAAATGCTGCGTACGGCCCACAATCCTTTGATCGTAGCATACATGATAAGATCACCAGCTAAGGGCAGTCCTTTCCTAAGCAGTTTCAAGTTTCAATAGAGGCGATTTTTCAGACGGCGCCTGCGTCTAAGCAACACTTCCGCGTTGTTCGCCGCCCACAATGATGTTGAAGTATGCTTTTTATTACAAATTCTAATTTACAAACACTATTATTCGGTATTTTCTTGTGCTTCGGTAAGTTATCTGCAAGGGGATAGCTCGCGCTACGTATCGACACCTAGGAGGCGATAACGCTTGTCAAAAGTGTCACTTGGCTAGACAATGTATGACAGATGTCGAATCCCGGTAACGAAAGTTTTGCGTTTCGTTACAACATTGCAACTTGGCTAACATTTTTGTATTCGTTAATATTTTTCGACAGACTCATCTACGGTACCTGTCATTCCCATACATTTTTTATCGATTCGTTAGCGATATCTTTTTTCGAAATGCGTTTTGGCTAGGCCCCCTGAACCCACGGGGCCCTAAGATCTATTTCAGTTTATAATACTCAAATTACAAAGTCTGAAACGTATCATGAAACAAGATTGAAGTCCTGAAACAATTTAGCTCATCCAAGTTGCCGACACCTCGCCTCCAGGGGCATCGTTATTGGTTTATTGCCCAACTATTCCGCGGTCAAGGGGCCTGGGAATGTCGGGTTCATTTGTGAACAGTTCACTACGCTTGTTGATTACTGCTTCGTATTTATTCCAGCCAGAAAGGAGATTTTTTGAGCCAGCCAAATTTTATTGAAATCTAACGTAAATTCGACAATATAATAAAAATGGGCCCTGTTATTAAACGTTACTTTTTGTACATCTGTTTGGTACATCGTGTGCCAAATTAAAACGGCAGAAAGGTTGAGTCATTTGCTATCTACTCACGCCTAGAAAAAAAAATTGGCCATGGTTTTTATTACTACTGCGCAAGTAAAAATGAAATTTACGAAAAACTGGCATAGACCAAAAAAAAACGTGCGCAAAATTAAAAATTTCTAGGCCTGGGAAGATAGCAAATGACTCAACCTATGTGCCGTTTTAATTTGGCAAACGATGTACCAAACACCCTGTATATAGTTTTGATAGAAAAAAATAATTTTAAGCTTACGCCATATATCATGTTATTCGTGTTATAAAATAATTAAAACTCCTTGTACTGAGATGTCTGATGTAGAGTCAGATCAAGCTGATGCAGCAAATTTCGGCCCGATTCGAAATTTAGGATACGTCAGTTAATAGATCTAGAAACGATATGGATTAGATGTGTCAGTGTCTAAAGTGACGTTTTTGTTTGAAGCAACGTTACATTTCACACTGACAATAATATCTAATCTATATCGTTTCTAGATCTATTAATTGACGTATCTTAAGGGGCCCTCTGATTAACAGTTCGCCGGACGGTATCGGCCTGTCAGTTAGAACAAAATTTTGACAGTTCCGAACAACTGACAGGCCGATACCGTCCGGCGGACTGTTAATCAGTGGGCCCCTTTAGGTTCGAATCGGGCAGTTTGATAGCACAGAACGTGAAAGTGTTATTAGGTCATAATTTCATAGATATTTGACATTTATGATAACACTTCCACACTTTGTTCTGTCAAAGTTGGCGTAGTGTTAGGCGGACTCCGTACCTTTATTCCAAATAGGGTCCAAAGGCACGTTTGAGCTATTACACCATTAGTACCATTAGGCACGTGACTTGTTTTCCGAAAATACAGTCCCTAACTCCGACAGGCTCAAATCCCTGATAAAGTTACCTGAGTATACACACACAGTATAGTCAGCCTCCAATAGAAGCGGATGACAATACGCGACAATAGTAGGTAAATAGCTACCAAACTATCGTTCTTAAATAGCTTTACAAAATCTGATAGTTCCATAAATTTCTAAAGTTCGACCTCTGTGGCGAGCGATTAGCGGGGCGTTAAGCGTCATGGCTCCTCTACACGATGGGCCAGCCCCGGCCACTCCAAGGAACGCAGGCATGCGGTAGAATGAGATAGCAATATCACTTGCTCCCTCTAACGCATAAATGCGTCCCTTGGAGTGGCCGGCGCTGGCCCATCGTGTAGAGGAGCCATTACGTGTAGCGTTGCGTCCAGCGTCCATTATGGTAACATTCCATTTCTGACCGCAGCTGCACTACTAGTTCGAACGCGTCGGTGTTATTGTCAGTTTCCATAGCAAATGAATGGTAGTGCATCTGTCGTTGGAAATGGACTGTCACCTTTAAGGTTCCGTCACACAGGCGCGTTTTCCGGGCGGGGCGTGAGCGGAGCGCGCCTGTTATACATATAAAACGCTCACGAACCTTTAGGCTGCGGTCTGGACGCACGCGACCGGCGGCGCGGCGAGCGTCAAATCGTCGAGCGTAATGTTTGAATGACCTTGATTTAGCAATCCTTTTAATGACATAGAAGGCAAACGAGCAGAAGGAATCGCCTGATGGTAAGCAATTACCGTCGCCCGAGGACACCCGCAACATCAGAGGAGTTGTAAGTGCGTTGGCGACCTTTAAAAGCTCATTAACGTGCACACTAGCGCCACTCAAACATGAACTCAAAACAAAAACGGCCGTTTTAACTTTGAACGCATATATAGATTGACGAATCCAGCAACATAAAAACTAGTTTGATGTATTCAAAAGGTACTTAAATACAAAATACAGTACGTAGCGGCCCCCTTTTGTAAATGCCTGTTAAATTTGAATAATCACGATTCTTTAGCAGTGGCGCTAGTGTGCACGTTGATGGGCTCTTAAGATGGGAGTACGCTCTAACTGTACCTAAATAATATCTATTTGGAAAATTATTAGAGGGTGGCAGATACTATTATCGCTTTTTAGGGTTCCGTACCCAAAGGGTAAAACGGGACCCTATTACTAAGACTTCGCTGTCCGTCCGTCCGTCCGTCCGTCCGTCCGTCCGTCCGTCCGTCTGTCACCAGGCTGTATCTCACGAACCGTGATAGCTAGACAGTTGAAATTTTCACAGATGATGTATTTCTGTTGCCGCTATAACAACAAATACTAAAAACAGAATAAAATAAAGATTTAAATGGGGCTCCCATACAACAAACGTGATTTTTGACCAAAGTTAAGCAACGTCGGGAGTGGTCAGTACTTGGATGGGTGACCGTTTTTTTTTTTGCTTTTTTTTTTGTTTTTTTTTTTATATGGTACGGAACCCTTCGTGCGCGAGCCCGACTCGCACTTGCCCGATTTTTAATATCTGCTACTATTGATAGTATTGATGTCAACTGTACCATTGTCGCTGTCCCAGAAAACAAAGTTTGCGACATAGTATGTGACCCGTCTCGGCAACTCGTTAACAACTTCTGGCTTTGGATCGTACAAACTTGTGATTCAAATATTATCATTGGGTGTGATCCTGATCGTAGATCGCGTTTGGAGTTCGCGCGTTGTGTTTGTGAGTTGTGGTAGGGAGATTTAGAGGTCTATTCGAACGTACTTTGATATCAAATTGATGTCAGTTTGTTATCGTTCGCACGTGTATTTCGCTCGCACTTGTTCGTAGGTTCATATACATGTATCTATTGGCTCGAGCGAGACACACGGTAACAGAGGTTAAAGGTAACAAAGAAACATCATTATGACATCAAAATATAAGTTTGAATTGGCCTTTTATAAATAAATGGACAAATTTATTTGTTTTTACACAAATTGACTAAGCCCCACAGTAAGCCTGTGATATGATGCAAGAAGCAGTGGCGTAATAGCGTGAACTAATCTAGCCGTGGGCGAAATAACATCTGCGAGGCTCTTTTCTTTCACTGTGCCCGAAAGGGCCTCGTGGTAGACCCCCCTTGGGGCGCGAGGCCGTGGGCGACGGCCCACTTCGCCCACGCGTAGCTACGCCACTGGCAAGAAGGCTTGTTTTGTGACTACACAGACAACGATAATAACATATAATACATATTAGATAGGTACATAGAAAACACCCATGACTCAGGAAATAACTGTGCTCATCACACAAATAAATGCCCTTACCGGGATTCGAACCCAGGACCATCGGCTTCATAGGCAGGGTCACCACCCACAAGCCATCAGACCTCTTGGTTATTTGGTTTAAGATGAGTTGAATCAGCAAATATGTATGTGCTGATTTCAGGTATTAATGTATTTTAAACTGTGAGTGAGACATACTAACATTGAATAATTTTACGGTTTAGACTCATTTGTTTTTACAACACACATACACACACTGCTCGCACTGTTAGTGCTTGAGAAAGGAGAACTAAGCTCTCCGAAACATGTCGCGCGAGTGACTAAAAACAAGTGAGTGTAAACCGAAAAATCATTCAATGTAATAAGAGTTATTTTACTGTTTTATAATACATACATACATACATCACTGGCTCAGTGATCCAAAGAGGATCTTGGCCTCTGACACAAGAGAGCGCCATTCTGCCCTATTCTGCGCCACTTCACGCCAGTTGGGTATTGTTTTATAATAATGTATAGAAATGATGAAAGTTAAATTTATGTTAATTGATGAAAGACTGACGAGCTGATTGGTCCGGGAATGGCAAATTGACCTCATTTACGACTTACAACTCATTCGTAGAAGCCTATTGACCGCGGAATGAATTCCAGTAACTAATTACAAGATCAGTCCCTGACATGATTACTGATAATCATACGACTGCTGTAGAAGACGACCATGTTTACATAGGTGTTAAATATAATTACTAAACTCCTAAACTTATAACTTTATTACTGAAAATAAAAAACCGGCCAAGTGCGAGTCGGACTCGCGCACGAAGGGTACGTAACGTACCATAATGAAAAAAAAAACGGAAAAAAAATGCAAAAAAAAACGGTCACTCATCCAAGTACCGACCACGCCCGACGTTGCTTAACTTTGGTCAAAAATCACGTTTGTTGTATGGGAGCCCCATTTAAATCTTTATTTTAACCTGTTTTTAGTATTTGTTGTTATAGCGGCAACAGAAATACATCATCTGTGAAAATTTCAACTGTCTAGCTATCACGGTTCGTGAGTTACAGCCTGGTGACAGACAGACGGACGGACGGACGGACGGACAGCGAAGTCTTAGTAATAGGGTCCCGTTTTACCTTTTGGGTACGGAACCCTAAACAAAAGGTACAAATGTATGAATAGTCATCAAAATATTTGTACAGAACTAACTATTAACGATTTACTATCCTACGAAGCAGGAGGTCCCGGGTTCGAAATCTGGTACGGGCATTTGTTCCTGAGTTACAAATGTATTTAGTAATTAACAATTTATCAGCAGTCATGAATGCTCGTTTACATAACTGTAGGTAAGTACCGTAAAATGGGGTGAGTAGGGTCAAAACTGAAATTCAAACCTCGATAACATTTTATTTTTACATATGAAAACTGAATGGTGTATACAATAAGTGTTCCGGACGTTTGTATTTTATTTTGGGTAGTTCCATTTCATAACTTTGACGATAAAGAGGTAAACCCGCCCTCCTCCCCCCGTACCTCACCCCGTAGTGCCTCGTATTTAGGGTGAGAGGGGTTTTCATACAAAGGTGATTTTGGAAGATTGTTGGATCGTTTTTTTTTATTATGCGTATTATTACTATAGCTCCATTTTAAATTAGAATATATTATTTTTGTAGCAGTAGCCTTAAAATCCCTTCTCACCCCCCTCTCAAACCTTCTCTCCCCATTCATAACCCACCTCTCCCCGCGAAACCTACTCACCCCGTTTTACGGTATATGATATTGTATATATAGGTATTGTATATATAACATTGAACACGAGGCAACTATACCATTATTTATTGATTGGAAAGCTAAGTAATTGGCCCATAACTTTGATTAAGACAGCAACAGTATACAATAAGGCTCGTGCCACACATACAACGAGTAGCGATTGTAACAACAGAATTGTACAATAAGGCTCATGCCTCACACAAAGCGAGTAGCGATAACAAGCAAACTTTAGTGAGGACAAAACAGACAGTATGTATAACTATTGTATTGTGTACAACAATTTCCATTCAAAAGCGCGAATATACATTCTAAAGGCAAATTATTGTGTAATTGGGAATTCAGTTAGGTATTGTTACAATTTCTATAACGATGCGTGTATTGGAACGTTAGATATCAATTATCAACTCTCTTATCACACAAATTATCACTTAAGACTATTCATCATCATCATCATCAGATTCATCATATCAGCCAGAGGACGTCCACTGCTGGACATAGGGGAGGCCTAAAGGCCAAAGAGTGCCACAATGACCGGTCTTGCGCCACCCGCATCCAGCGGACTCCCGCTACATTTACCAGGTTATCAGTCCATAAAGTAAAAAACGAAAAAAAAAAACACGTAGAAGATCCCAACCAACTGAAACGTTTTATAAGGCGGTTAAAATGCGCTCGTAGACCACGGACTCGCGTCTACAGCGTAGCCGTAGCACTGCTACGAATATGCTACGAATTCATTGCTCACTACTATATTGCCCATAGTCTAATAAAACATGGTCTTCCATTCCCAGAGTGACACGGGCCTACGTCACAACAACATGGCCGCTATATATAGCGCTATCGCATATTATCATATAGCGCTGTCGCATGATGACGTAGGCCCGTGTCAGTTAGGTGACCTAGAAAAGACGGGAATGGAGTACCAGGCGGAGTATATTATTATACCATGATACTGCCCTCCTAAGCTAAAAAGCCGTATTTGCAGTCAATTTGTATGAAAACTGAATGCAAATACGGCTTTTTAGCTTAAGAGGGCAGTATAGCAAGTAGTAGCAACATATAACAAGTAGTTACTTAATTATCGATAAGTAAATTGATAAAGTATTTCCGAGCATTTTCATTAAAAAGTTTACCAGTTACTTTTTTTAGAATATTTCTTTTGCAAAAACCTTCTTGTATCGCCGTAGTTGGGTAACACGCGGATAGAATCTAGGGGCCCGATTCGGATTTTGAAATAGATAACTATTAGACATATTTTAGACATCACCAAGATACGATAACGATATGTTTAAGATCTAACCTGTCGAATTTGACATTTGCGCGTTCTGGAGATACTGTTGAACGATTTCCACAGGATATGATTTAGAGATCCAATTCATATCTAATAGATATCTTACTCTATCTAACGTAAAAGTGACATTGGTTGCCCGAATTCCGCTGCAAAAGAGAACTAGTTGATATCTAAACTATAACGTATCTAGAATGGATCTAGTACGTGTCGTCTCTCGTGAATAATTATCTTGAAGTTCGAATACGGCAGTCGAGCGCTTGTAGATTCGTAGTTCGAATAATCATTCGCATTCGAATTACCCACCCGATAAATTAATATTTTATCGGGTGCATCCAAGTAAAGCCGGGTGCAAAAGCTATCAATATGTATATATTTGAAATGTGCTAATTAAGCCCTTTCAAATGATGTACGACACGCCATCATTACTTATTTTTATTTTTTTGGTTCGTGACATTTGGTGTCATTATGACCTCTAGAGGGCGCCGTGTTCATTTGTTTGTGACGTCATATAGCCTAATAACCAGCGGACGATTAAAGCGATTCGATTGACACATCGTTTGTCAAATTATAATGAGTACTTTAGAAGTTATGAGGGAACAAATGAACATACATACATATATGTATACATACCCACATACATACCGGTCAAAATCCTAACCCTCCTTTTGCGTTGCCGTAGTCAAGTATAAAACATCAACTTTTTGGTTATTTCTACTTAGAATCACGAGAAAAAAGATCCTCACCCTTCTATTTAAAAATGGTATGGTAAATATACATTCAATGAGTATGAATATTTTATTACATAAGGAAAATGGGGACTAAATACGTTTGAATAAAGAAGCGGTCGCAGTCGTCCCCATTCCTATTAATTCAAGGCACCAGCCGTATTCGAACAATGAGATACGTCAAATACTAGATATTGAAAAGATATGGATTGCATATGTCAGTGTCAAAGAAGTGCCAAAAGTGACGTTTTTGTTTGAAGAAACGTCAATTTTGACACTTGTTTGACACTGACATATCCAATCCATATCGTTTCAATATCTAGTATTTGACGTATCTCATTGTTCGAATACGGCTGATAATGGCGTCGGTATTTCAACTTTGTTACCTTCATTACTTTAGATTATTGGTTCGTTCGTTCGTCTGTAATTAAATTTACTTAATTTTAATCAGAACCCAGTGTAAATTTCATTCGATAGCTTGACGAGCGTTCGCGTTTGCGTTATGTCTATTTTTGTATGGGATTTTGAACAGCGCGCCAAGCGGGACGTTTTGGAAACTTAAAATCCCATACGAAAAGACACTTAAAGCAAACGCGTACGTCACGTCGCTTACGAAAGAAATTTACACTAGGTACAGGTATTTCATAGAAATAAATTATATATGTATGTACTTAATCATATTTATTTATTAAGGGTGTCGTGACCAGACGATTCAACGGAGCCACGCCGTTTTGTCGCCTTTATAGTGTTTAGTTTTTTAAGTTTGTACTAATGCATATATATGTTAGTCTGTAAGGTATTTGTAGTATAATCCTTAAAATATAATAAATATTATAAATAAAAATAAATATTAGGGGACATCTTACACAGATCAACCTAGCCCCAAACTAAGCAACGCTTGTAGTATGGGTGCTAGGCGACGATATACATACTTATATAGATAAATACATACTTATATACATAGAAAACACCCATGACTCAGGAACAAATATTAGTGTTCATCACACAAATAAATGCCCTTACTGGGATTCGAACCCAGGACCATCGGCTTCGCAGGCAGGGTCACTATCCACTAGGCCAGACCGGTCGTCGACCTTGTTGCCTGATTTAAAAATGTTAAATAAATATTCACGAGGAAAGTCAACATAAAAGCAAAATCTAAGTAAAATCATGTCAAAAGTCTAGAACAATACGGAATTAACACTACTGTCTAGCTTTCTACAATATAATAATACCTAGGTATTATAAATGTTAATTAATTTCCTCCAAGGGACGCGGCGAACCGAACATAATACCTACATATTTAGTATCTCTTAGTAGCCTTATGTATAAAGAACCTGAGTTTATTTAGGTGTTGTACACGAGTACTTTGTTTAACCAGAGACACGTTAAAGGTAACGAGCGGTAATAGGGCAATTATATATTATACCTCAAGATATGTTATAGGCGTTCAAAACGGCAAAAAATTACGTTGTTGTATGGGATGGGACATATTTATTGTATTCTGGTTTTAGTATTCGTTGTTATAGCGGCAACAGAAATATATCATCTGTGAAAATTTCAACTGCCTAGCTATCACGGTTCATGAGATACAGCCTGGTGACAGACAGACGGACAGCGAAGTATTAGTAATAGGGTCCCGTTTTTACCGTTTGGGTACGGAACCCTAAAAAGAAACACATATTAACTCACATTTATTGACGGGTCTAACGCGAAATTTATTCAATTACCTTTATTTACCGACGTTTCGACACAGGTTTCACTGGTCGTGGTCGCGGCCATGGTATAATAATATACTCCGCCTGGTACTCCATTCCCGTCTTTTCTAGGTCACCTAACTGACACGGGCCTACGTCATCATGCGACAGCGCTATATGATAATATGCGATAGCGCTATATATAGCGGCCATGTTGTTGTGACGTAGGCCCGTGTCACTCTGGGAATGGAAGACCATGTTTTATTAGACTATGGTCGCGGCTAACTGATGTCCCAGCAAAATGTCAAAACAGAGATTTTTGCAACTACCCGACAATCTCTGTTTTGACAATTTGCTGAGAGCACGACCAGTGAAACCTGTGTCGAAACGTCGGTAAATAAAGGTAATTGAATTAATTTCGCGTTAGACCCGTTTATAAATGTGCGTTAATATGTGCCTAAAAAGATAGTCTATGTTATTTCCTAATCTCTGTGTCGAGTGTTATATATGTCCCTTATTTACCTAGCCTCCTCGTCTCACGCCTGTACTTAATTAAACAACGCATTATTTACGAAAACTGAAAACGTAGCAAAAAACAATACCCACACGAAACGCCTTTGTATTGTGCTGGTGAAATATGTGGGCAATTTTCTCTTTGTGAGAGTATGCTTAGGTGATGCTTATGAGACATTAAGAACAGGATCATAAAGGAAATGAAATTGTTTATGTATGTTTACTTGGATAAAGGTTACGTTCTAATTGCGACAGCATTACTGCCGATTGCTGCAGGAAATATCAAAATCACTGTCTATATCCTATAGTCTGTATCTTTAGGTATTTAAAAAAAGAGTAAACAAAATCTACCCTCAAATGGCTTCTTAAGCCAGTTGAGGGTAGATGAAAAAATTACACGATCAAATAATGTAGGTTAAAGTCAGGTCAGTGTTCAGTGACAGATCCAGGTGGTTTTGTATTTGGTTGGTTAATCAATAAATGTTATAACTACCTACCCGAAAATGTACAAATGATTTGTTTACTTTTATTTAAGTACATAAACATACTAGAGTATAGATAAATACAATCACGGACTTTCATTGTTGAGCCATGTAGGGTTTACTCTACATTGGACATTTCATACCGTTAGTATAAAACCAGGCCAGGCCAGGGAGTTTTGGCCGAAGGGTGTCAAGTTCCGGCGGTTCCGCGGCCGGCTCCCTGACACTGCGGGGTTGCGAACTGCATCGCAGCCATAATTGTGTTTTTAGTTTTAAGATATATTTTGTAATAATATGTATGCTAGTTTTAAGGTATTTATCTATGGGCCAATAGTTGCCTGAAAATAAATGTTTTCATTCATTCATTCATAAACAAACAAATGAACTTGAACCCTAAATGGATCAACAATTAAAGTCTACGACCGTACCTACGTGTAAGGTGAATTTTTAAATGGGCCATTGTGAGGGCCGTTTCATGATCCCGTGCTGCTTTGCGAAAATGGTCTTAAGAGAACTCTCAACTTTTTAATTAACGACGATCGGCATTAACAGATGTCGGAAAAATGTGAAGCCAGTGACAACATGGTCAATTTTGACAAAAAAACAACAACAACACTAGAAAAGACATACCTAAATAAATAATAAAAACAGTCTGAAAATTGCGCGAGAATACGGTACTTAACTACTTGAATGAGTTGCGTGACTGCGTTGTAGCTGGTTGTAGTTAAAAAACATTTTTGTATTGAGCTAGCACACATAGTTGGAATAAGCTTTCTACGAACTCAAAAGAGTCTGTTTTCGTTAAAAATTAAGCTTTAGTAAGTATTGCTAAATTAGGTATTTAGGCACCGTTCATTTTAATATTTCTGAGAACAATCATTACAATTTTATTCCTTAGAACAGGAATTGGACTAATGGGGATGTCATTCTTTAAATACTGTCCGTCATATACAATTTAACATAATGCTTTTTTTGCAGACCTGGACAAGTTCTCCAAATACCCTGAAAACACGACGGCCCGTCGCGGACAGCCGGTGGCCCTGCCCTGCGTCGTCAGCTCAGCGCCGCCCGCCACCATCTCCTGGCTGAAGGATGACCAGGACCTTCCTGCAGACGACAGGTAACTACCACCAGAACCAAGTTCTCCAAATACCCTGACAACACGACGGCCCGGCGCGGACAGCCGGTGGCCCTACCCTGCGTCGTCAGCTCAGCGCCGCCCGCCACCATCTCCTGGCTGAAGGATGACCAGGACCTTCCTGCAGACGACAGGTACTTACAGCAACGGTCTTAACACCTTACTTCATGTCATGTCTTAAAATTGAACTTTAATAGCTGTCAATAGAGTTGAATATTATAACTGACAAACTGACTGGCGTATGCGGTAAAGGTTTAACTGACTATCTTTTGCTGACTGTATGCCTTGTGCAATAAGATTTACCATTCTTTAGTAGGTACCTAGTGGCAAAGAGAATAGATAGTATAGAGGGGTTCTGTCATAGTAAATTTTGTAGTCACAGTAAATGTACTGCCATCTATCGACACACGGCTAAAACTCAAAATAAAAACGCATAAAATTATCAAAAAAAAGTATATATATGGATAAATGATTTTATTATTTTTATATCATTTTGACCCATGTTCATTCACTGATATGTATGTGTTAAAATTGTTAAATATGAAACGGTGTCGTCACGCCATCTAGCCGAGCATAGGCTAAAGGTGTGTGCGCCATCTATCCCAGAATGACTTTTTCTTGATTTCCGAGGCACGTTTTTTCCTTAGACTTTATTCATCTTATACGAAGTTACATATGTCTTTGCTAGTGGTTACAATAGTCCACCCATGAATTCATTCATAAGGTACCGTGTCCATAAAATTTTTCAGCTGGCTCAAAGAACAGTCGTCGAAGACAAGTAAAAACCTATTATTAGCTACAGTGGCTGAAAATTCGGTTAAGTTGAGCGTGAATCATAACTCGTAACTCGCAGGAACTCGTATCGTGTAACTGGCAGGAAGTTGCGCAGGATCGGGACAGGTGGCACGCTCTCGTTTCGGAGGCCAAGATTCTCTTTGGATCGCTGAGCCAAAATAGTTAGTTAGTTAGTTTAAGCGTGAATCATACCTTTTGGTTCTTTTGTTAGAACAATTTCGAAATTATTTGATAGCTGTTCTTGTGTCTAAGCTTTCAATAAATAATATAAGAGATAAAAAATTAATAGAAACAAGATATGATTTTTTCACCACACCAGCTCGGAAAGGATTCGTTTTTGCACTTCAAAAACGAATAGCAAAGTTGCACTTTGCTATCAGTAATTCACATGTTAGGCAAAGTAATGAAATGCAAGTTTTGAGTTGTTTTCTTATGTTTGCTGGTAGAATTGACTTTTAAATGATGATTTTGGATGATAAATATTTAATAACATTAATTTGAAATTGATTTGGTTTGATTTTGTTTGATATTTTACATTTAATATTTGCTTCGGTTTGGCGTGGTGAAAAATTGTGTGTTTCACTCGGGGGCAAATTTTGTTTAACCCTCGTGCTTTGAAACCCTCGCAACGCTCAAGATTCCATTTTTCGAACCACTCGCTACGCTCGTGGTTCAATTTTGGAATCTTTCGCTTGCTCGGGTATCAATATTAGCACGAGCGGTTAAGCAACAACTTTGCCCCCTTGTAAAACAAATAACTATTAAATCCGAGTGTTAGGTATTTATTTATCGTTTATCGCACGTATAGTTTTAGGTATGTATATTTTAATATATTAATATTTGTTTCAGATACTATTTGCTGAAAGATCAGCTGCTTATTACTGAAGTGCGAGACAGCGATGCTGGTCTTTACAGGTAAGCATTTCTTCTCACTCACATGCTTTTATTTTCTTAACAATAAAGTATTAGTACTCGTATCTTGTCAATTTTGACAGTAAAATGGGGAGTTTTATTTAGACCAATAACCTATCTTTTAAAATTGGTCTTTTAATTTTTGTAATTTTGGTAGAAATGGAAGAAGAAAAGCAGTAAAACGGCGTCACAGTAGGGGATACGGGACAAACGCTAGGAGGATGATGAACGATGAACCTATCTTTTAATTTTATTTCTTCTTAAATTTGCGAGCGTAATGACAGCCAACCAGCTCTTTTGATATCAATATCATTGATATCATGGCTTATCATGATTTCGTCTCTGGTTTTTGCCCATGGACCGCTCGTTATTTTTGTCCAAAATCTTATTACTCATTAAATGGGTGTATTGATTTTAAACAACTCGCTCTATTAGCTAGGTACTTCTGCCTGTATACGTTACATACTCATTTACTTCCAGATGTATAGCAACAAACTCGTACGTGAACAAAACTCGCACCAGCCACGGTGGACGGCTGCACGTGGCACCTTCAGAACCTGAAGCCCTGGAGTTCATGCCCACCTTCGAAGACCACCAGCTACTAGTTCCAGAAGGAGGGGATGCGGTCCTACCGTGTCCTGTGTCTGGATGGCCAAGGCCATCTGAAGTAAGTACGAAGATTAACTAGAAATACCCATGTACCTGCCTCAACAAAGCTTCATGACACCTCGCCGATCTTGAGGTCTCCAAAGGCAGTAGAGCAAGCTCCTAGGAGCACTTTAGTGGGTTATTGAGAGTCCTTGCAGATCTAGATGGTCAAGTAGTCCCAAAGCGGACTGGAGGTAAAAACGCATAATAGGGACCGTCAAAGTCTATGTTGTTTGTTACTCTATTTAGCAAAAACCGTTGGAAAGATTTGGGTGAACTTTGAAACAAAAATAGCTATCTAGATTACGCATTTTGTTTCTAAATAACAAAATTAATTATTTAATAATTAATCGTACTTATTGTGATACAGGTAATCTGGGACCTGGCGGGAAAACGGGTGTACAATGGCCCTGTGCTCGTCTTGACTAATGTAGACGTGTCACAAGACGGCGTTTATACCTGCAATGTACCAGGGCATCAGGATTTAAAGAAGGTAAGCTCATAGCTCGAAGAACCGATAGCCGGTGCGGCAAAAAGGTTGTAGACTATCACGTAGACATGGCAGTGGGCGTCCTAGGGCTGAAATGATGACGATGATGAAACATGAAACTCTTAGTAGGCTTAATAGTAACTACAATCTCAGTAGCGAGCGTCAATAAGCGGCGCGTTTAGTGGGGCATGCAGCGTCCAAGCTCGGCCACGACATTGCGCGACTTGCGACGGCGGCGGCGGTAACCATAGGTTGGAACGAGACATAGCGATCGGAACTTTCGTTCCCACCTATGGTTGCCGCCGCCGCCGTCGCTAGTCGCGCAATGTCGTGACCGAGCCGTCATGCTTCCAAGGGAGCTAATCAGCTAAACTGTGTAATGAACTGTCGCCCGCGGTATTTCCGGGCCGATACGACTTCAAAACCTTCAGAAAAGAGTGTGCTCCCATCTTAAAGGCCGGCAACGCACTATCAAATTCTGGTGTTACAGGAGTCCGTTAGCGACGGTAATAGCTTAACATGAACCGTCCCGCACGCTCCGCTCGAGCGTTCACTCAATTTGTACACAAGACCATTGACATATATCTAAGGACAGGCCTTACGGACAATAAGAATGGGGCCAGTATAGCGGTGTCACGCACACGAATTCAAGCCAATCGTGCAGTGTAAAGCCACAACGCGATTGGTTTATGAGTTTGCATCACGCGCGCGATTGGTCGCAACTTGTAGCGTTAGACTGCACGATTGGCTCGCATTCGTGAGTGACACCGCTATACTAGCCCCATTTGTTATTGCCCGTAAGGCCCGTCCTTAGATATATATGTCAATGCACAAGACGATAAATTGTCCGTACTATATCCGTGTGGCAGTCATGTCCAAATGTCATAAACACATACAGATGTAGTTCATAATTATTTTCTATCGCATTTTCTCGGAAACGTTCGTATTTCTCACGCTACTTCGGTCAACCTCAGTACTTTTTGTACCGAGACTGACTGAACTAGCAATATACACGTTCGTGCGTTTCCGTGAAAATACGATGGAAAACAATTATGCACTAGTTACATCTGTACCTGTACTGTAACTGTTTCATAATTTCATGACTTTACTTGGCAAATGCTACTGTCAAAAGTACCAAGGAACCGTTTGTGAAGTTGAACAGCCGTCATCCCCGCTCCCCTTTGTACCCATTTTGCTGATTTGTATTAAATTATATATCACGAATAATGAGCTCAGGGAGCCGATTTTTGAATTTCGACCGCTCGATTTCGTGTATTTCGTTCAATAATATCTCCACTACTAGGCATTTAAATTCTACTAATAGAATTGAAAACGAGTGGTCAATACCACTCGATTCTGAATTTCTATCGCTCGTATTTCAAAAATTAGCATTTCTCCGTTTTCCACGGATTTTCGAGTGCCGAAATCGAGCGATCGGAATTCAAAAATCGGCCCCCTGGTGAACGCCCTTCCGTGTTTTTTGTATTCGTAATTTGAGCAGGTACTTAATTATATTTGAAAGGTATCAAGGTATATTTTTCCTTATTAAAGACGCTTTTTTGTATTATAATTTATAAGTATTTATTTATTTATTTATTGTACAGTACTTCTAGTGTCATTCGATAGCGTGACAAGCGTTCGTGTTAGCGTTATGTCTATTTTTAGGGTTCCGTACCTCAAAAGGAAAAAACGGAACCCTTATAGGACCACTCGTGCTTCTGTCTGTCTGTCTGTCCGTCTGTCACAGCCTCTTTTCTCCGAAACTACTGGACCAATTACCTACGTTGAAATTTGGTACACATATGTAAGTTTGTGACCCAAAGAAGGACATTTAACGTAAACAAATGAATTTTAACCCTGGAGGCTACTTTTGGGGGTAAATGAGAAAATAAAAAACAAAGTTTTTCAAACTATATCGTGTTACATATTATTAAATGAAAGAACTCATTGTAAGAATTTCAAATATAATTTTAGGATAAACAGTTTAGGAGTAATTCAAGAAAATAGGCAAAAAATGACCATTCTCCCCTCTTTATCTCCGAAACTACTGGGTCTAAAATTATGAAAAAAATACACAAAATAGTTCTTTACCTATAGATGACAGGAAAACCTATTAAAATGTACAACCAAGCGTGAGTCGGACTTAATTAGGTACTTAGTTTTTGACCCGACCCTATGGGTTTTTTTTAAACATTTCACTCACGTTTAACATAAAAAAATACATTGTTAAAAATTGTGTAATGTATTTTGAACGCGAGTCCGACTCGCATTTGGCCGGTTTTTGTATGGAATTTTGAACAGCGCGCCAAGCGGGACGTTTTGGAAACTCAAAATCCCGTACAAAGTGACACTTAACGCAAACGCGTACGTCACGTCACGCTTTCAAATGAAATGTATACTAGTACGTCTACCACCAGTTCTGACATTGACATAACGCTCACGTCTACGTAATTTACTTTCTGTACATCTCGCTTGCACTAATATGCGAGTACGAGCGAGATGCATAGAAAGTAAGTTACGTAGACGTGAGCGTATATGTCAATGTCAAAACTGATGGTAGACGTATAGGGATACTGTACCCCTAGTGTAATTAACACATTAACACATTAACACATAAAGTAACATGTTTATGTCTTTGTTTTTGATGTTTCCGACTGTAGCTTCTTCTCCACCTTTTTAGTTCCAAATTTCTGTAAAGATGTTTTGATATCAGCGATAGTTACTTGGTTTTATCTCACCAGGATACTTTTTACAACTATATCTGAGTATTTTATACCTTCAAACGAGCAATTCTTGTATATATATTGATTTATGTATTTATTTATTTATATTTCGGGAATCTCGGAAACGGCTCTAACGATTTTCGGGGGCGAAAAATCGGTCTAGCTAGGTCTTATTATCTCTGGGAAAACGCGCATTTTTGAGTTTTTATATGTTTTCCGAGCAAAGCTCGGTCTCCCAGATATTTTTTATTTAATGATCATAAGGGAGAATCGTATTTAACAGCAATACCGATGAAATCAGCCCCGGGCGTGCGGTGAATGATAAACAACACTCGAATTGATAAGTCATAAGTACCTTGTTTTTATTTCTTTTCTATCCCTTATACCCTTCTTATACCTATTATTTGGACACGTTTAAGGGCGAGGTCATGAAAAATATTTTTTTTATGTTTGTGGTCTCAAAACATCTTTTTATTTAATTCTCTTTTGAATAAACTTTGCAATAACTCTCAGTGAAAGCTATAAGAAGTATTTCCACTTAATGGCTACTAATTTTGGTTATTAATTCCGTAAATAGATCTTGCGTGGGTTGGAAGTTATTTATATAATAGGTATTGATTGATTCGTAAACAGAGGTTGGTTAATAAATAAAACTAACAAACAACCTCCATACAACGCCGCGTGCCTCATCATTTTGCATTTTAGTTTTGTACGTATGAAAATTGTCATGAAACAATCATAAATAGACCTAAATATCAAAAGGAAAACACTAAAAAGTACCAATTTTCCCTTACGATGCGGACAAGCAGTTTTGCGGCCGGCCATTTTGCGTTCTACACTCAAAATCAGTATTGCCGGCGACTTAAAACAATTTTCTACCAATCGAGTAAAGTAATCAATCGAAAAATATGCGACAAAAATAATTTTTGGTTGTTAACTTGTTGCGTAAATTTAAAAAAAGAAAACGTGCTTAAGAATGCACACTGCCAAGTTTAGGGTTAAATAGTTTCAAAACTATTCAGCCCATAGAGTCTGTTCGGAAAAAGAAGAGTCGTGGAATGTATTGGGTCCCATATATTCCACGACTCTTCTCTTTCCGCACAGACTTTTGTAGGTGAATAAGATGTCAAAAGATTCGCTACATTTCAGCGGACTATGAAATAAATTCTAAAAAGTGTAATGTAGTCGATTTATTACTTTTTAAAATTCATTATTTTATTTGTTTTCCTCCTTTTTATTTTGTATTTTAGCAAGGTCAAATGTCTGGTACATTTTACTTGAAGGTGTAATTTCCTTCAAACATTGTATAAGGGTACTCGATAAACATGGTTGATAAATACTTATCTTGAAAATAATCAAAGACTTGACGTGAATAGACAACGCATTATTAGTGCTTAAACAAACTTAATGAATAATGACCTAGGGAGTATAGCTACTAAATCTTGACACTTGACAGATCAAACGTACAGAAAGGACCGTAAAAACCTGTGGTCTAAAAACAAGAAGCTTCATTTGAATTTTAAAAATATAATCCTAATTTCATTTCGATTTATTTCGATGTTCGAATGTTAAAAGTTGTCGCTAGATAGTGCGACATCTCTAGCCAATCGTACAGTCACCTGAAATAATAAATGTTACACAACGAAGGCCGCAAAAATATCTGACACTATGTTATTTGTAGAGCCATAAGAGCCTGTCACATATTTTTGCAGCCTTCGAAGAGTAACATATTATTGCAGGTGACTGTACATCGATGAATGCAGATCGAAATGAAAAACATATATCGGGTTGACAGATGCACCAAAAAATCACGTGATCATTTCTATACATTATTACACTTTGGGTTGGCGTTTTCTACTGTCAACGTTTGTGCCTTGGCTACACCCGTTTATACTTCGTACACATTACATGGGTAACAGCCGTGATAGCCATCGGAGAATCAGTTTTAATTTGTTATTTATTGCCCAGAATATTGTAAACAATTGAAAAAGTTTTCATGTCATGGTTGTTATGATAGGTACATATTTCCCTTCGGCTTCTAAGCACCTGTCCTAATATTTGTTATTGGTCACTATATTAACGCAGAATAAGCAGCAGCTGCCGTAATTAATATAATTGTATAATTATTAATTTAATGTGTAGGTACATTAAATTAACAACTATACAATAACCATAAAGAAGTCGTAAAAATTAATTACTTAAATAGTTAAGTCGGCACTAATCTATGCGTTTACGACATTTACGACAAATACCATTCGTACTTAAGATACGATTACTGCTAAATATGTAAAACTACCTAAGTGTAATAAAAATATAATCTACCTACAGGTGAAAAACAACCCATTTAAATATATCTTTCTTCTTTTCTTGCACATGGAGCATACTCTGATGAACCCTACCCTGATGTTATTTCAATGTTGATGTCAAATTTCAGGGGGTTATAAAAAATGTCCAAATTGTACGGTCACTCGCGTTGTCTAGTTGTTGAGTCTGTGACTCTGTGTATATTTTGTTCATTGAGGTGGACCTGTTAACATAAATTATTTCGCACGAGTAACCTCACCAAATTCTAGGAAGAGGTTTGGATAAATAATCGTACGACTTATATTTTTTCCTCGTGGTTCGTATTGATATTTAGTATAACTTTCCACGTGGTTCGTATATATTGATATTTAGTCATTACTAGTGCCTGCGCGCGACTTCGTGCATTGATTTAATTCGATGATTGATAAAAACTATCTTAATGTCCCTCCCTGGGCCTAAAACTATCTCCACACCAAATTTCATCTAAATCAGCTCAGCGGCTTAAGCGAGAAGAGGTAACAGACAGTCTTACTTTTACATTTATAATTTTTGTATTGTTAGTATGGATAGTATGAATTAACAGGTCGCGTAGCCAACATACCAACAGCTTACGCTCCGTAGCGATCGAAACGCAATTGTCACTGTCGCACGAATATGGAGGAGTGATAGCTCTCTATCTAGCGTTTCGTTAGCGATTGTCACCTTGGCTAGTCCGGCAGTTCCGTTACTTAGATACTGATACCGTTACAATATAAACCGAAGAGGAACTTTACAATTTGAAATATTATTATACCTACTTATTTAAAGTACCTGTGTATTCTTCAAATTTTGTCGAGCTACAAGCTGTTTGAAAGTCGATCCCTAAGAAGTTCAAAGGGTTTTGAAAGTTTTTAAAGACATTCACACGAGCTGAGGTTATAATAACGACCTTGTCGGTAGTGGCGCTGCCTACGAAGATACTACCAATAAGTTTTAGGTACAAGCTTTTATCGCTGACTGTACTTTTCTCTCCACAGGCGACTAATACTTAACGAGACAGGCCGCGTAGCCAAGACGCCAATCGCTTACGCTTCGTAGCGATCGAAACGCAACTGTCACTGTCACACTAATATGTAAGAGTGATAGAGAGACATAATGCTTTTCGTTGTCGAAGCGATAGCGATTGTAAACTTGGCTAGGCCGGCAGTTCTAACAACCCCGAACACAATTAGTTAGCGTTGTTTTATCACAGAGTTCCCATGGCCACCTCCTGTCTCCATCATCAGATCAGCTACATGTCTCATAATTTTGCAATGTCATCCAATTTACATATGTATGCCAAATTTCAGCTTAATCGGAAATCGGGAAGTGGGTCAAATTTAGCTACCAAGATTTGACCCACAGTCCCACACTCACATTCACACTCGTACTCGTATTAACAGGGCAAGTTAAATAAAAGCTTGTAAAAAATCCGGCCTCGCGATACTCGGATCACTCGGATGATGCAAAATAATGTAACACGTGCAGACGGGTACACTTAATTGTTATGCGAGATGTAACGACCGAGATATCTCGTTTAACCAGATTTTATTTATAAGTTGCAGACAATGTTCTGCTAATTATGGGCAGGGACTGATTTCGTTACGGTATAAATGGTGCGGTACCGCTATTGTTTAATCATGTTTAATGATACCGATTCATTTTAAAGGTAGAACTATATCGGTTGAAATGTAAAGGTACGGCACCGGTATAAAATAACGCTACCGCTATTTTTCATAGGCGGGATACCTTTATTATACCTACCGGTATTTAACCGGTATTATTTCGGTACCGAAAAACTTCAATCGTAACATTTGCCGCCGCCGAACGAAATCCACTCACATGTGACCGCTGTTGACGTTGCTGTCAAAAAGCTATAACGACACCATTATGATAAATGTTAAGGTATCGAAAAAAATAACGGTACCGTTATATTTCGCTACAGAATAATAGTATTAGTGTTTTACAAGGGGACAAAATTGTTGTTTAACCTCTCATGCTAATATTGATACCCGAGCAACTAGCAAGCGAAATATTCCAAAATTGAACCACGAGCCACGGTTCGACAAATGAAATCTTGAGCCATTTGGCTATTGCAACTTTTTCTAAAGTACATATTCCTAATAACAAACGGTGAATAAAATTAAGTTTTCATTATAGTAATACTGTTAACAAATTGTGTTTATTTTTCACTAATCTTCTTATTTAATACCTAATAAAATTAGAGCAAGAAGCAATCTTTTTTTTAATCCATCCTTTATCAACCATTTTAATAGAAAATATCTGCACAATTAACTCGGCATCAAAAGGAGTCTAAAACAATTTTAATTTACTTTATATTTTAGTAAATTTAATATAACCGCGCCGTTAAAAAATTACGATCCTGGATATTAAACGTTTATACTCCTGGCTTTACATTATGGTAATTTAATGGAAGTAAATTGACAAAAATAAAACGTAAGTACGCACTCGGTGGTCTTTTATAACCGAAGATGTATTGTTACGGTAATGTCCACTTTTTATGTTATTACGGTGGCAAGCCTACGGTATATGCTGTTTTGAAGTTTAATGAAAAAATGATCTTTAACACATATCGGTATTGTACATACTTAGTGTGTTTTTACGAGTAGAATGGAATAAAATGTATTCAGGAAGTTTAAACGAAAATAACTTAACTAATATCTAACATAAACATACCCCGGTTTGACGGGGGCAATTAGGTTTGACGTTTAAAAAGTGTGAGGATCACTTATAGGGTGACTGCTATAGTTATAGGCCACTACATAGTAATTGGCCACTCTTTACAATAAGACTTAGTTTGACTTGTTTCTTTCTGATTTTTTTGGAAAGGCTAATTACTATGTAGTGGCCAATAACTATAGCAATCACCTATATACACATATGTATTTAAAATTAAAGATATCAAATACTTACTACTACTACGTAGGTACTACGTGCGCAGTTGGCGCGATGACCCAACATGAGTCTTGGCCTCCAACACACGAGCACGCCGTTTTACTCGGTCCTGCGCGGATTCACGCCAGTTTTCACTGACGCCGAGCTCCCGGAGATCTGTAGGGCTACCGCCAATACCGAAAATCGTCAATTGCGGGCATTTTTCTCTGTCACTCTAATTACGCCTTCATTGGAGTAAAAGAGTAAGATCCCCGCAATTTGCGAATTTCGGTTTTCGCGGTAGCCCCTCTGCCTCCACTCGATCCGCCCACCGATACTTACGAGTAGGGCAACCCACAGGACGGCGCGCGGCGTCCATTCGGTCGACCCAAGTATGCTCTCTTTACAGCACGATCTTCCCATTCTTTCGAGGAAAGACATCTAATATTGATACGATTTTATTTTAAAATAACCGACTTGGTTTCACATATACATCTCTGAACTTTTTTGTGGTAGAAGAATTACGTTGCGAGACTTGCATCTATTTACATGTAATGTTTTTGATGGGATATATATTTCTACATACATAACTATGTCCTTGTCGCCAGACATACAACGTGACAGTGACCAAACCTGTCAACATCACTCTGCCGCCGGTGTCCAAAGAAGCGATACGAGCCAGCACCATCCGGTTCAACTGTACCGCTACAGGCCGACCTGAGCCTAATATCACTTGGTACAAGGACGGAGTACCGTTGGCTCTTACTGAGAAGGTGAGTATATAAATAGAAATCATTTATTCGTCAGCATAAACAGTGGCGTAGTTAGCTAGGCGTGGGCGAAGTGGGCCGTCGCCCACGGCCTCGCGCCCCAAGGGGGGCCTCGCGCGAGGCGCCTTCGGGCATAAAAGCGCCTCGCAGATGCGACCTCGCCCACGGCTAGATTAGTTCATGCTACGCCACTGAGCATAAATAGAGAAGAGAAAATGATACAAAACAGAAAAACATAGGAAGGAGAAAGTGCCACGAAATGGTCTCATCTCAGCATGACGCTGGCGACTTTCAGCACTGCTGATCTTCCGATGAGACTATCAGTGGACTTCATATTATTTATTGACAGCGACATAGTGTGCGAGTGGCACTATACGTCCGCTTTGATAGCATTTCTGTCCCTTATCGCTTGCCACTTTGCTCCAGAGCTAGCTTGGCCTTTATAGTGTTTTAGTCACCGAGGTTTTGGTTTTTTGTATTAACTCGTGCATTTCCTCTCGGAACGGACACTTGATGAAACTGTTGTGTCAATGTATAATTTTTTTGTTAATTAAAGATTGTAATCAATCACGCTTCCTCAACACAATAATTATTCTTTAACAAAAAATATAAATTTTAGCTATAGAACTTACGTTCTGTCTATGTAGGAGAATTAAAAATGCTAATTGTGCAATCAATATTTCAGATTGGGTTGTGGAAAGCTGCTTTCCTGAACCCGGGCGACGAGGAACGTATCGAGCTGGTCATCAACAGCATTACTTCTAAAGACGCTGGTAGGTATCCGAGGGTCTACCGTAAAAGAAAAAGTTAAGTTAAACAAACCTCGCTGAGAGTATTAACTTAGTACTTATTCTACTTCTTCTTTACTCTGACTTCTTGGTCTTCTCGAGAAGTTTCTTTACGAACTTTTATAGTTTTTGCTACCTAGGTGTTTTAAAAAATTACACACAGTGTAGAATGTATACTTGGTCAAGCAAATCTTGACTTGAATTTACACCTCTAAATATTATAGATTTTTTTTTTGTGTTTTGTATCTGTATTTTTTATGTAATTCGACATTAAGAGACCATATACATCTCTTAGTTATTGTAATACGTTAGATTGAATTGTTAGTTTTATTTTATAAAATTGTTGATGTTATTATTTTTCCTTGTATGTATAAGGTAAACCAGAACTTTGGGAGTATTGTCAAGAGGGCGCTCGTTTTGAATTTTATATAGCAACAATTTGTATAGTGGGGACAATGGAAATTGGCAGATGATTTTTGTTTTATTCCGACAACTTTAATAAGTGCGAAGTTTGATGTTTGGATATTTCTTCGCTTTTTACGCTATAAAATTCGTGAATTTTACGACGTATGACACATAAATCAAAATCACCCAAATCTATTTTCTTTTTTTGTTTTCTTTTTTTTTAGGTTTGGTCGTTTAATTCCGCCCTTACGCCCTTCGCTAGCAATCCGTGATGCCGATGCATGCGATACACCTAATACACAAATCAAATTATTACAAGACATCAACCAAATCGTGACGACCTGACTATAGTGACATTTGTCCATAAGTTTGAAACTTACCCGTCAATTCAGGTGCTAATTTCGTTATGTTTTCTAATGGAAGAAATTTCTCTCCCGCACGTTATTTTTCCAATAAATAACTATATACACTATTTACAACTTTTTCTCTGTAAAATCTAAAACTTTCGGCATGATTATTGCAGTCTAATAATAATTCACACGAAACTAGACAAAGCAATGTTTACATTGTCAATATTGACAACTATCATAGAGGGTAGATGTTGTCTATTATTAAAATTGTTGCCATTGCTAGAAATTAGTACCAACAAATTTCCGTAACATGGCGCACCCTCAATAGATCCTGGTTCACCTATAAATTCAATGATGACGTGTAAAAGTGCCCTTGTGGCCTATTTGCTGAATAAATGTTGATGTTTGATGTTTGATGTTTGATGCTTGTCAGTAGCAAAAGGCGGCAAATTTGAAAAAATGCAGGTTAGCAACACTGTTTTCAAATAATTCCAAAATCGCCTGTCATCTGTGTTTTATCTGTGCAATGTGGATCGTGAATGACAGCCATCTTGTTTGTTAATATTCTACAATCGTTGCTATTTCTAGAAAAAAATCTGCTATTACCATTAAATACCAATATACATATTAAATAAGATTGTGTATGAACTTAAGCAAAGTCAAGGTGCCTATGCCTACAATGTACAGTCATGCGCGTTAATCGTAAATATTAGTAAAATGTGAGGTTATGATAATTACATGTTTATGTTCGATGTACATTGCTGCTTTTCTTAGCGCAATACTGGTCTTTGAGTGTTGCCCTACTTCACTTTGCTGTACATTGCTACTGACATACTTTGCTTGACAGACTATAAATTTTTGACTTAGGTAATCTAAACTTTAGGTACCTATCTGTGCAGGTGTATACCAATGTTTCGCAAGCAACAACGTGTCAATGGCGTCAGCGTGGGCGACGCTGACAGTGACGGGGCCGCCGGCCATCGCCGCTCCTCAAGACATCACCTGCGCCCCGCTGGGGGCTCAGGAGGTGCTCGTGCGTTGGGCTCCAGTGCCTACGGATGTGCTGGCTTATACAGTGCACACTACGGCTCAAGGTAGTTATCAAAAGCTATAGCCTATCTTATATTGCGCGCCTCTGGGTGTTCAGGTTGTGCTAGTTCGGTGGAAACCTATGCCTACTGATGTGCTGACTTATATATACTACGGCTCGAGGTTTGCATAAAGGGAAGAGACGTTACAAGATATCACATGTACTGGGGGCTCAAGAGGTGCTCGTGCGTTGGGCTCCAGTGCCTGGGTGGATTTCAAAATCCTGCGAAAACTTATGGTTCGGTCTTTATAAAAAAAACTAGTAGGTTGTGCGAGTTGCAACTTTTTTATATATTTTTAAGAACTATTATCTTCATGTTCCTTCAATTACCATCTCCAATAACTTAATAGTTTTTTTTATATAAAATGTTTTATGTGTCTAAAGTCATCACCGTCTACCGGAAAAATCTGAACCTTTTTGTTTGCAGTGAAAATTATAGCATACCTATCGTACGATTGCGATTTTTGTTTTACTTATATCTTTTCCATGTTGTTGTTTAACACATGAAAAAATATGCAATAATTCCTTCACCGAGAAAGTACATTTAAAAATATTTAAAATTTTGTCACGAATATTCGTCAACACCGTCATGGTAATGTCAATGTGAGCTTATCTCCGTGTATGAACAACGAAATACCGCTAAAGGTCCTTGCTCTATTTTTCACTTTAATATAGAATGCCAAAAATGATTTCACTATAAAGTCACATGATTGAATCGTGAGAAATATTACGAACAAATTTGTAAAACGTAGTTTGTTACAACAGAGCATCATCACCGTTATGCTTTGGTTTAAAAAAGTTACAAATGATATATTAGAAATAATTATTGAAATGAATGGCAAACTACATGAAGTTTATTGTGTAGCATAGATATTAACTACTATTATTCGTATTCTAGAAATAAAAACAAGAAACTCTCAAATCGTCAACACCATACCCATCATCACCGGGAAAAAATGACGACCGGTGATGATTTCATGTGTATGGTGATGACGATTCTCTGAAACTTTTCTAGTTATTTTGCTATAATTCATTATGAAATTAAGCTGTATGTTTGAAAAACGTTCTCTATGTCTTCTAACACTATATAATGTCTACCTTATAAATGTAGAATAAATGTAGAAGAAGACATGACTATTTCTTTCACACTAGAGGATGGTTAGTTTTTAAATAACATTTTGACTGAAGTAGGCAACATTTAGGTCACTTAGAACTTAGAACATACAAATGTTTATTTTTTATTATCTAATAATGTAAATCGTGCAACTTAGAGTCTGTAATTGCATGTTAGTCGTGTTAAAACAAAGTATTTAAACAAGCAACATATATTAAGTTTTAAGCGACCATAGGCTACAGTACTGGCTCACTATCGTGATGGCCTTATGTTTTTTGATAATATTATATTAATTGATGTATATAATTACAGCAATTAAATAAATTAGTCACCGGACCCATTACCTAACATTTTGTAATTTATGACATGCATTACAAGTAGGGGTCTTGCAACTTATAAAACACTGATTATATATTTATGTTTAGCTATTAAACAACATATATATGGATTTAAATCATTATAGCTATTTTTAAAGTTAATTTATAAAACAACAAAAATACAAACTTATGCAATGAATCAAATTATCAAAAAAAGTAATATATCATAAAAATTAAGCTCACTGGTAAGCCAGCAATTTTATAATATGATATAAATACCAAGTTATGCAGTAGATAAAAGAAGATGCGGGTTTAAACTGATAATAAGAGTACAATATTGTTAATATGATTTAACATTGAAAAAACCCAAAAAAATTAATAATACATAAATTGCCTATTTCGGAATATAAATTATTTAAAATTATACAATAAAAAACCGGGCAAGTGCGAGTCGGACTCGCGCACGAAGGGTTCCGTACCATAATGCAAAATAAAAAAACAAAAAAAAAAGCAAAAAAAAAAACGGTCACCCATCCAAATACTGACCACTCCCGACGTTGCTTAACTTTGGTCAAAAATCACGTTTGTTGTATGGGAGCCCCATTTAAATCTTTATTTTATTCTGTTTTTAGTATTTGTTGTTATAGCGGCAACAGAAATACATCATCTGTGAAAATTTCAACTGTCTAGCTATCACGGTTCGTGAGATACCGCCTGGTGACAGACGGACGGACGGACGGACGGACGGACAGCGAAGTCTTAGTAATAGGGTCCCGTTTTACCCTTTGGGTACGGAACCCTAAAAATACTTGTTATATATTTATTTATATGAATAAAATGTATTTTTTATAATTTTCTAAAAATAATTTATGTAGCTAGTCTTATCTTCAAAAACATGTTATTTGTAATGTTTATTAAAGTTCTAAAGCCTTACAATTAAAAAAAGTTTTTGTTTTTTTAATACGTTTTTAATACATATATAAATTAGTTCCCAAATCGTCATTACCGTACATGCAGTGTCATTACCGTCTATAAAAGAGTCATTACCATACCATGATTGTCATCACCATCTTGCGTTTTTATTTTCCGAAAGCGATAAGTTCAAATATAAGCCACAAATGATTGTATAAATTCCATAAATATCCTCAATATACAGCCCCCTATTACTTTACCCAGCTAGAATCGTGTTAAATTAAACATTAAAAAAAAAAAAAATTTGTATGGTGAATTTTTTTGTGATGAAATCCACCCGCATACGGATGTGCTGGCTTATACAGTGCATACTACGGCACAAGGTATGCATATAGACTAAAGTTTTAGGGTATCTAATGAACTCTTGTGGGTGTTTAGGAAGTTCAAGTCCGATGGGTACCTTACCTAAAGAAGTGCTGGCTTTTATGCCTTATGACACATTAAAGCTCAAGGCTAACAATTTTATATAATAAGTTTTTTTTTAATAGTTTGTGACAAGACTCGCTGATCAAGCTGTTTTTCCTGATAAAACTACCTTTCTGCGACTTTTTGCTAAGGTTGGCATTCCACCTATCCAATTTATTTGTGCAATGTGTATTGCGTCTCACATTTTGCTTAATGAGAGAGAGAGAGATGCAATGACATTGGAAAAAGAAATTGGACAAGTGGAATACTACCCTAAGGCCCTTTAGATTTGAACAGCCACTGCTTCGCGATTTATATTTCTGTCCTTTTTCCAGAACCTGGTGGGACAGGGATGCCGCTAGGACCTCCTGTGCAAGACCCTCGCGCCGTGGTGAGCGTACCTAAAGCGCTCACGCCATACCGCTTTCAAGTAAGCTGTCTCTCTAAACTAAGGACGTAAAATTTCGTACATTAACCCGCCTCTTCCTATCTCTATCGCACGCGCATATTTATACTGCTGTCTCGCTCGCACAGTGTTATTGATTGCCGACATCATGAGCGAAACAGAAATATAATTACGCGCGTGCGATAGAGATAGGAACAAGCGGGTCAATGCACCAAATTTTACGTGCTCAGCATCTACTTTAGTAAACCCCCATGTTTTTCATTTTAAAGTTAAATTTAGAATTATTTATACAAGTATGCATATTGAGAGGATTTTTTATTGTAGGTTCGCGCATATATTCAATCTGCCAAGGGTGCTGCCACTGACTTCTCGGATTTCGTGGTCTGCCAAGGACAAGGAGGTAAGTGTAATTTAAACAAAGCCACCTTATGTTTATGTACCTAGTGGTGCAGGAATTATAGTGTGAATTTCTGAAAGAGAGAGAAAGTGTTGACGCCAGCGTGTTAATGTCAGCGTGAAGTCAAGAGTATACGCTTTTTCTTGGCCTTCTGGCAAAGCCTTTCTTTGTTCGAGGGGCGCTTCGCTGCCGGCGGCCAATCGTTCTATAACATACAATATAAACGATGGCTCACGTTAACAGCGACTTATTAATCATGGCGCGAAAAGAGTTCAGTTTCTATTTGCGAGTTCCTATAATTGGCTCTGTAATGTTATCTAAAAAGTCCAATGTATTATCATTCATAGCTGTTGGAATTCCTTGTATAAAAAAATAAAAATACATTACAAAAATTATGATTACTTTATTAAAATTGATTCTTTTAAGGCGTTTAGGCACTACAATAAAACACTATTTGCAAGTTATTTAAACCTGTACCTACAACAGCCTGTGTCTTTTCCAGTTCCAATAAACTTGACAAAGGATGACAAGTCGGTGTTGGTGTCATGGCAGAAGTTCGCTAAGCAGGCTCCTGGGGTGGTGGAGTGGATCCTGCAGAGTCGGATGGCAGACAAGCATGACGCGGTCACCAATGTGACTTTGGATGGGACGGTCACCAACTATACTTTAGATAGTAAGTGGATATATAGCCTCCTTATTTTTCATTTTAGTATTTTCAGTTGCAACCCGAAGGTGCTCTGGATGCGCTTTTGACAACCTAATCCCAATAATTGGTGTAGACTCTGGTTTTTACGGAAGCTATTACCCTCTGACATTCTAAGTCAGAGAGGATATATTATTTAGCCTCCCTGAATTAGTCCTGCTTCCTCACGACGAAAACTCCTTCACTATGAAGCAACGGAAATATCAAATGATATTTTCTCATTGATACGAACTGGAGTTTTGAACCCATGACTTCCGCGTTTTAAGAATGACATCGATCTTCTTCGCTACCGGTACTTTAACAATGATATTAATTGTACCATCGTCATCTTCCTCGCGTTGTCCCGGCATTTTACCACGGTTCATGGGAGCTAAGTTCCGAAAAACTCATTGGTACGAGCCGAGGTTTCAACCCGCACCTCCGGATTGCAAGTCGCACGCTCTTACCGCTAAGCCACTAGCGCTTCATTAATGACCGGTTACTCGCTGAGGGTGTTCCAGCTTCGATCGCGCCACTACGTGCACTTCAACTCTTTTGTGGTGCGCGTGCCGCGACCGCTGCAAGAGACCATCGAGTGCGCCGACTTCTGGCCGAAAGGTGTCGTGTTTCGGAGGTTCCGGGGCAAACTGCCGAATCCGACACAAGAACAGCCGATTCAACGGAGCCACGCCGTTTTGTCGCATAAATAGTGTTTAGTTTTTAAGTTTATAATATATATATATATATGTATGTTAGTCTGTAAGGTATTTGTAATATGGGCCTTGTTGCCTGATTTAAATTTTAAATAAATAAATAAATAAATGACATTATTGTACCATGTCAAAATACTATATGACAGGCAAAGTACACATTTTCCGAGCAATTACGCAGTTTCTAGGTACTAATAACCCCCTACTTTATTTTCTTTCTAGTACCCGAATACGGTGACCTTCAAATCCGCGTGCTCGGGACCCGCACTCGACCCTGGCTGCAGCAGAACCTGAGCAACGTGCCGTGGCGGTCCTTGGACCTTAGCACTGGGTGAGGTTTGATCGCCAACCGACTGCCAATAGTGGGCAAGGCCTGGTAATGCTAGGTTACACATTACACATGAGAATGCTAGGAGATAATCGGCTACCAGAAAAGTAGGTTACATTAGAACTGCGACCAGATACTGGTTAGTTGTAGGAGTTGTAATCATTTAATTGAATGTACATAGTTAATACAAATCAGGGCGAAGGTTTCAAGAAATTCAGAATCAAAGGCTACCTTATGTCGATATAACTCTTCCAGCCGGCGTATTATGGATGATTTTATCCACGTGATAAAATAACTATCACAAATTTAACTCCGCGGAATATAAAGTGCCGGACACCGGTTTATCACGCTATCACGTAGACAAGAACGACCATCATATCCATACAGCTAACCTTTGAATAAATGACTGGAAAACTGTTAAATAATGGCTAGCTGGTACTAAGTCTGTTAAAATGTAATTAAAACAAAATATAACCTACGTATCAGAATACTAATACTAGTTTGATGATTGTCATTTACCACATTACTTTTTAACTCAAAAATGTACCGTAGTGTCAAATTGGTGAAAACATCTTCATAGCAAAACTTGACAGTAATCTTAAATCACAGTGACGTACGGGCGACGCCGCGAAACATCCAAGTGACGAAGATCACGACCCGCGGCTTCACCGTCCAGTGGGAGACCGACGACCTCGCGCCCAGGAAATATAAGTTCCTGGTCTGCGTGCTCAAGATCGACGATCCGTCGAGCGACGATGGCAACTGTCAGTACAGGTAAGTTCATGGCTGGGTCTTTTACATAAGGTCACGACCCGCGGCCTCACCGTGCAGTGGGAGACCGACGAGCTGGCGCCCAGGGAATATAAGTTCCTGGTCTGCGTGCTCAAGATCGACGATCCGTCGAGTGACGATGGCAACTGTCAGTACAGGTAAGTTCATGGCTGGGTCTTTTACATAAGGTCACGACCCGCGGCCTCACCGTGCAGTGGGAGACCGACGAGCTGGCGCCCAGGGAATATAAGTTCCTGGTCTGCGTGCTCAAGATCGACGATCCGTCGAGCGACGATGGCAACTGTCAGTACAGGTAAGTTCATGGCTGGGTCTTTTACATAAGGTCACGACCCGCGGCCTCACTGTGCAGTGGGAGACCGACGAGCTGGCGCCCAGGGAATATAAGTTCCTGGTCTGCGTGCGCTCGGACCGATAAATTGCTTTGGATAAACTGAATTCCTTTGTGCCCTTGTTGTATAATGAACCATTTCTTTTATATAGTTTCTCCGATTTCTCGAAGATGCCTGGACCGATTTAGATTACCTATTTATCTTTAGGATGCTTTCCGCCAAAACATTGCTCCGTTCTTTCTAACCACCATACTCATCGTTTAACATTGCTATGTTGCAGCGACAAGCACTCAGTGACGATAGACAACCTCCAGCCGGCCAGCGACTACGAAGTGCGCGTGGAAACGCAGCTGCAAGACCTCGAGGCTGTTGAAGCGCAGCTGCCGTATCGCGTGGCTACGTTGGCTGAAGAAGGTAAGTAATATAGCACTCGGAAAAATGTCTCTTCTATTCCAGAAAGTTGAGGATGCTGTAGTCGAGGAGCCTAATTTGTAGTGATATTGCCTAAAACTTATTTCACGTCCTTTCTCTTGTACGCATTTGTTTCACCAATTTTTTAAAACAGAAAAGAATTTTTAGAACCTAAATCTGAGTATGACCCACACCACCCCTAACTCTTTAGCTTAATATCCTCAGGACTATCGAAAATAAGTGCTTTACGATAAATCATGATAATTATTAAATTATTGAGCCCCACTCGTGAATCGGGAGTCTCCTTGTTAGATGATCACTTCCACATATTTTCATCAGATGACTTAGGTACTACTGATTTTTAGGATTCCGTACCCAAAGGGTAAAAACGGGACCCTATTACTAAGACTCCGCTGTCCGTCCGTCCGTCTGTCACCAGGCTGTATCTCATGAACCGTGATAGCTAGGCAGTTGAAATTTTCACAGATCATGTATTTCTGTTGCCGCTATAACAACAAATACTAAAAAGTACGGAACCCTCGGTGGGCGAGTCCGACTCGCACTTGTCCGGTTTTTTTTCCTTTAAACCTTTAAATCCTATTATATATGGTTGAAGAACACAGAGTTGACAACAAACAGACAGTCAGGTAGACTTAAGCACTTTTGTGGAAATAAATAGATTTTTTTTTTATATTTGTAAGACACGAAATTTTTAATTTGCTGATAATAAATTAATTTTGGTAATTCGCAGACGCAAAGTTGATATACAAGTACATCAACACCACGACAGTACGAGTGTCGTGGAACGGAGTCGGCCGGTACACCGTGCGACACAGGCAGAAGCTGGGGCCGCTGGGCGACTGGTCTACTATCAACACTGATGGGAACACCGTACTCGTGAGTAAAGGGTCTCTTGCTATAATTACTAACGGCTTCTACATCTTATGGCGGCGGCAAACGGCAGAGAGCGGTGATAAGTGGAGGCGAGAGATAGGATCTTGGCGTCTCACTCCCACGCAATCCCGATTACTAAGCTGAACTATAAGTGGAATGGGTTGGACGGTACACCGTGCGACACAGGCAGAAGCTGGGGCCGCTGGGCGACTGGTCTACTATCAACACTGATGGGAACACTGTACTCGTGAGTAAAGGGTCTCTTGCTATAATTACTAACGGCTTCTACATCTTATAGCGGCGGCAAACGGCAGAGAGCGGTGATAAGTGGAGGCGAGAGATAGGATCTTGGCGTCTCACTCCCACGCAATCCCGATTACTAAGCTGAACTATAAGTGGAATGGGTTGGACGGTACACCGTGCAACACAGGCAGAAGCTGGGGCCGCTGGGCGACTGGTCTACTGTCAACACTGATTGGAACACTGTACTCGTGAGTAAAGGGTCTCTTGCTATAAGTACTAACGGCTTCTACATGTTACGGCGGCGTCAAACGGCAGAGAGCAGTGATAAGTGGAGGCGATAGGATCTTCGTGCCTCACTCTCACACTATCCCGATTACTAAGCTAAGCTATGAGTGGAATGGGTTGGACGGTACACCGTGCGACATAGTCGTAGTCATAGTCGTATTAAAAGCGAGACTAAAGACTTACAGTCAGAGATAGAAACCTAAGCTAACCATAACACGAAGTGATCAATTCTAAAATGTCATCACATGAAATGATCAAAATCCAGCCACGACAGGTATATGTCTAAAAAAACTCCCGTGAGACTCAAACATATTTAAATTATTTTAAATAGGTCACTCACGTATTGTTAAGTCGAATAGATCGACATATTTCGATCCAATTTAAAGTACTTTTAATATATATGACTCAAAATGTATTTTTTACAGTTGACCGGTCTGGATCCGAACTCGGAGACCTACGTGGAGGTGATCAGCAACGAAGGCAAAGCTGGGAGTGACACTCTTACCATCCCACCACAGATTAAGGATCTTGGTAAGTGCAAATGTACGGTGTAAGGACTCTGTGAGTTTTGCTATTATTTACACGTGTATCAAATCTTACTTTCAAATAAGGAAAAATTCTCGCTAATTACTAGCTCGTACCTCTTGAGGGACTACCGCGAAAACCAAAAACCAAAAGTATTCGTATATTGGAAGTCTTCCAGACTATAAAAATCGATTCATTAATTAAATTGATTTTATAGTTTCGATGTTAAAATAGAACATTTACACATACACTGTTAACAAGGCTTTCCTCTTATGAGAATATTTTGACACAATTAAATAACCTTTCAGATGCCAAGGACCTGTCCTACGTGTACACAAGCAGCGGCATCACAGTGTCGTGGGTCGGCAGCGGCCCCAGAGTGGTCAAGTTCGCGCAGAACATCACGCAACCCCTCGAGAAGTGGCGCGTTGTCAACGTCACTGAAAACCATGTTCAGGTAAACACTGCTGTCTATGTGTGCCGTGTTAAAAATAGTATCACAGTGTTGGCACTGGTCTCAGAGTGGTCATATTCGCGCAGAATATCACGAAGCCCCTCGAGAAGTGGCGTGTTGTCAACGTCACTGAGAACTATGTTCAGGTTAGCTAAAACCTTAGTTTTTTTTGACTAGGGTGTATTTAAATATGATTTAAATTATGTCCAAGATCATGCCAAGACCTCAAAAGAACGAAAGTACAACGATAATATAATTTGTAGGCTCAATTGAGGAAGTACCTCCACCTTATATAAGACCACACCGCATCCATTGTTACTTAATCGTAAGTAAGGCACAACGGTTGTCATCTAAAGCATGCTGAGGAAGTAGGTACCTCCACGATTAATTCCAAATAATTAACGTAACCACTGTTTTTACGAAAGGGCTTACCATCTGACATTCCGACCCAAAAAGGAATCTATGCCTTATTGGGACCACGTAATCTGGCTAGCTTATTTACTTACTAAGTTTATAATATTGCTCTCTTTGTCCACAGCTTGTGGGTCTAGACCTATCACTGCCGACATATGTGACAGTGACAGCGCAGGGCACGGGACAGGTGCTTACCATCCCTCCGGCCCCGGAACAACCCTCCATCGCCGTAGGTGAGACACTCTTCGAATAATAACTACCTACAGGGAGCTTTTGGATAACACAGGAGCCCCATAATTTTAGCTTCACTGCTAGTTTAAGTTTCCGATTCATGCCGCAAAATGACAGACCCTCTAACGTGCAAGTCAAGAGGGCGTGCGTAAACTGTCGGGTACAAAACTTGCTTTGGCATGAAAACTAAATGCCAAGTTTTAGATTTATAATATAGCAGTAGGGTTGTGATTACATGTTATGTTAGTGTGATTTTCACAAAATATTACTTTTTCTCTGGAGCCGTACTTAACCTTTTGACCACCAAAGAATTCATCTGACGCGCGTGGATACCTACAGCCCAATATCAATCTTCATGCAAACTAAATTCGTTATAAATTACAGTTTACAGATAAGATTCAAATTAAAGAATTTAAAACTTTATATGGTGGGTCTTACGAGGTTAACACTAGATAAGATAAGATAAAGTTAAGATAAAGTTTATTAAGCTCAAAAGGTTACATTCATACATAATTTCATAAGTTATGTTACATAGGTATATCTGTCTAAGATCTTTCGTTGGTACTTAAATTAGGTATAAACCTGTGCTATAAGTACCAGCTACCTTCCATTTGTCTCTATGTACTTTACATGTATATTGTACAGGCGAGTATTATTTATAATTAGCTACATACTGTTAAGAAATTTATGCAAAATCTATAACAATGAGGAAATATTAGAAGTTATCTATAAAGATAGCAAAAGGAATTATAAAAAAAAAAAAAAGTTTTTTCAAGAGCTGAACACTGTAGTGTGACCTTGTTTGTAATAATGTGTTAGCTTTTTTGACAGGCGTGGGCATCGGGTGCGCGGCGTGCGTGCTGCTGGTGTTGGCGGCGGCAGCGCTGCTGGTGTGGCGGCGTAGAAAAATGGCCGCTTCACCAGTCAGGTAACTCGTCGCCATTTTTTTCCACTGCTGGGTGCTGGTGCTGGCCACACTGCTGCTGTCGCCGTGTGTGAAGTCACACAAGCGGTTTTTTAATGGCGAAGTATAAAGTTCACATAGTCTACATGGCCAACCAAAGGTGGCAATCTCAAAAATTACAAAAATCTGTAAAAAAAATGGAAATACAGCCGTGCATATTAGTTTTAAATGTACACAAAATATTATACCTACGCGATATATTATAATAATAAGTGAATAGTCAATAATTAGAAAATATTTTTAAATGCAGATCGCGACGAAGGACCATGTCCCCTATCGAGGGACACGAAGGAGAGAGCTCGGAAATGAAGGTACGTTGTCCAATTTCTACAAACCACTTGAATAACTTGATATTGTTTCGCTGTCATTATTACTAAATAACCTTAAAAAAAATTATTTTTATTTCAAACTTTGAGGCAGGTTGATGATAATGACCATAGACACTGAATACTCATATGTTCCTTAATATTACTGGTTTTTTTTTAAACAGAATATTGGAGGTCGACTGGCAAACGGCGGTGCCGCAGGAGAGCCGCTCCTCAACGGCCACGTACACATCACTGAGAACCCCACGGTCAGTATAACAACTAAACAAAATTCACAGAATATTCCTAAATATTCTAGACTCAACAAAAACTTTCCTCCCACAGTCGAAAACCCCAAACGGTAAGACGAAGAAAGGCCGCTACGAGCCGTTCGACGTGTCGCGACACGACGCCGACACGACGCTCGAGACCGTCCTCGAGGCCGACACGTCCGCGTCCTACCTCCTCGACACGTCCCGACGCCCCGACTTCGACACCTCCAGGTCCTCCCGCGACCTCAGTACCAACAACTCCTTCAACAAACTACCTGACGATAACATGAATTCCGAAATCACTCGGAGTTCGGAATTTACGCTAGACAACAGCAAAATTCAACCCACGCTTCAACCCAACGGTTGAGATACCCCCTCTCGCCCCCACCCCCGAATTACACAGGGATAGGCGATCCCTCGCAGGCCTCCGGGCTGCTAGTTACTGGAGACTGTTTAGGACGGCGCGAGGATAGCTTGGCGTGTTTTGTTCCTAATAGACTTTATTTTTAACGATGTAAGGCTGATTTTTGATAACAAGTACGAGTACAAAGTATAATTTATCGGTTCTTTCAAGCGCGGAGCCATCCTCGCGCACTTTGTTACGCTGTATATATAACAATAGCCCGTTTTGGCGTGTATATAGAGTTACTAAATCGGCCTGAGATTATTTGGAAACAGCGTGGAGACAATAACATGGCCGTGGCGCCCGCTATGCGTATGTCTAGAAATACAGTGCCTCTGACACCGGACTTCCTGTCTAATAGCCTAGTTTCACCGTTAGTGCAACGTAATCGTACAAAATATAGACCAAAATGAAATCCAAACACCCATTATAGTACCTAAATTCACGTGTACATAACATTTAAAGTATTTATCGATGTTAAATGACGGTTTATTATGTTTTCTGACTTTCATAGACAGTTTTTAGACAAAGCCTGAGAAGCTATAAGTTACCTTCACAATTTGCATTCCAATTCCATTGATTATATTATATACCTACCTACTGTACCTACGCCTCAGATTGTACACATACATACTACGTACCTTTTATAGATGTGCTGCTTCAACGGACAGAGATTAAAGACAATGTCGTACGGCTGTTTACAATGGGGTTAGAAATTGTCAAAGGGTTTTATAGATGCCGCTAGCATACGTTTAACCTGTCTCTAGTTTTGTTTTATGAGATTTGGCTTAAAGAGCATCCAAGCCATAAAATTAAAAAAAAAGAAATAACTAGTGACACTATTCGTAGGATTGACAGGCATAACCTATCCTTGTGCTATCTGTAAAATACTTTGAATGCCAACCCCATTGAACATCTGTCCGTAGGACATTCACCTCCGAATATCTGTCTGTAGCGCAGCAATTTTCCAACGCACATATAAATATAATCATGTTACACACTTATTTTGTTTCTTCGTTACATGCGCCTAGATTTCAGGACTTTGATTAAGAACTAGAACATAGCTCCATATTTCGTTGAAGGGAAACTATACATAATAGTTTGTAATAAGAGTTGAACACAGAAATGACAGGAACGAACATGCTCCGTATTTATTTCCACAATTAATATACATATTAATAATGACTTCGACACTGCGATAGTTAGAAATATGACAGAGCCCAAAGGTGAAGGTCATACTTTCAGTTATGTAACGTTAATTATTCCCATGTATGCCTAAGTTTATTTATTATGTTTTATAATTTGTTTAGATTTTATTATACCTACTGTGTACCTTTATTAGCGCACGTAACGAAGAAACCTGTTATTTTACACTATTACACTAAAAAGTTATTCAAACTAGGATACCTATAAACCTAAGAGAAAACAAGTAGATAGTATAAAAATATATAAATAATAAATAATTTATTGCAACGAAGTAACTGATATGAAATGGTATTAAATTCTAGTATACACGTTATTGAATTAAAAGTTATTCCAAGTTAGACGCACTTACGCTGTTTTTCCCATGTTTGCGGTAATTTATGTTAACTCTGTTGAAACTAAAATGTTTTCGGTGTTCAGAAATATTCTTTTGAAAAAATTGCGAACCTTTTTTTTTGGAAAAAACACCCATCACCGGGTAGATAATGAACATTTGCGGTTCTAGCTAAATTGGTTGTTCAATACTTACGCAAGAACCCTAAATGGCATAACAATCCCGTATGGTGACTGTACCTACTAGAGTCTGTGCGAAAAGAAAAGAGTCGTGGAATATAATGGAAGCAATACATTCTACGACTCTTCCCGCACAGACTATACTACTAACGAATTAGAATATCTCTGAACACCCGGCTGCCTCGACGACGAAGTTCGTTGTTTATTCCATATCACAATTATATCTACCTCATTTTCTTCGTTATAAGATTTTTTAAAAATTTATAATACGTAATATTAAATTAAGTTTTCTGTAATTACCCATCGACCCCGTAGATATGCCGAAAGGTATTTACTGGTTAGCTAGTTTATTTATTTATTAATAATAGGACGTTTGCTAATGATTTTTTCTAACATTCAATTGTTTTTTTACCATAATTATAATACGAGTATAATGACTTCAAAGTTTATTTGAAACCCCAAAAATAGTTACTACCAATTTGGCTTAAAATGAGATTTTTTGGCAATTAATTATTAAAAGTAGTTTGGCGGTCTATTAAAATTATATAATTATATATATTTCTTTTATTAAGTGGTTTTGGTACGAAATTTATTATTAAACGCCTATTGAGTTTGCTTTTCTAATTATATGTATTAAAGTTTATTTTAAGAAAGAATAATTAAACAGGTCTATAGTTATTGATTTATGTTGCGTAGACAACGTATCAATAGTATGACTAAATGGTTTAATAAAAGCACCTAGGTACAATTTATATTAAATGTAAAAAATAAGCTGTTTGTGTTGTCTAAAGTATAATTTATTTAGTAATAAATGACAAACGGATTTGGATCCAAAGTTGTACAAATAAACAGATGACGATATAAAAAAAATAGTATTAAAAGCTACCACCTCCGTGTTATTTTGTCATTAACTTACATATGTGGAAGAACTTTCAGCAATAATAAAATTTAACATACAAATAAGACACTGACTTTTTAAAGCACAAACAGCTATGTAAATATATTTAAAATAAAGTATAAAACTCAGTTTAAATTAAAAAAAAAACGCCGACTATGTACCTGAAATTTCAATTACTCTAAGTTAACTAGGCTTAGGCGTAGTGTTAGGTCTTATAAAAATCTAGAATTTTATCTTCGACGCTAGGTTTTTTAACAGGGTCTAAATTTAGATTCTGGAAAAGGCTCGACGGGTAAGCTGGGATTTTTGATATAGTATTGATTTTGCGTGCAAGAATTCTGCTGTTGTCTTTATGTTTAACATTTTGCTTGTGTGCTAAGTCCATCTTGTACAATTTGTCTGTAATGTGACACAAAATATTGACGTTGATAATAGAAATCTTTACCTACACTTCGCAGGAACCCTGATGGACTCCGCATAAACTTGATCTACATTAAATCTATTTATTAACCAACATTACGGAAAAAACATCTGTATTGACATTATGCTTAATATTTAGCATAGGTTTTTTTTTCTAGTGCCATCAGGAAATTTGCGAAGTATGACTTTAGTATGAGTTATGTTTGGCCAAATTTATCAATTTGTCAACTACATTGTATGACGATCTGTTAAACATATCTTTTTAGTCTCAGATGCTAGCTAGGTACCGCACTAGTACTAAATAAGTGGAGCTAGAAACATAAATGCTGTTTTAACAGATTGAGCGCTATACCTTATTTTTACGAAATAATTTGTAAAATAGATTTTTAGTGATACTTTTTAAGCTAATATACATTTTGTAGCTATTACGCAGGTTCACTCGAGGTTGTGTTACATATTTATTTCTGACCATTTTTTTGTTTTTAATATTTATGAACTTATCACTGTTAAGTTTTTATTTGTATTATTATCAACCAGGAACCAAAATGAATTTCTTATCGTATTACGGCTACCTGAGTACTGTACAACGTTTTAAGTATTCCCATAGTTTAAGATATACCTTTTACATTTTCATTTATTGAATAGGACAGCTAAGACTAGTAGTTGAAATAGATCTATAATCAAAGTAAAATATTAATAACAAGGCAGTAGTGGGCCATTACATTTCAAGTTGTACAGTATACTTTTTTTTTAATTTGGACATTTTTATGTATTTTCTACTCACACTCACGAGTTCATTCGATCCTAATAGGAGAAAAAAAGTGTTCCAAGAGTTTTATTTCCACTCCGTTACCATTTTTCATAGATTTTGTATGACGGTAACGGAATGAAAGGAACGAAACACTGTTTCAAAGAAATATTTTGGGTAATTTTTTTCTACTATTATGATCTAACTGATTCTGAGTGTAAATAACATAAAAAATCCTATATTTGAAAAAAGGGTGTAGTGTACAGCCTTGAATAAAATTACCGTAGTATTCTCTCTCACAACTTTATATTTTACATATTTATTTCATGTGAAGAATGCCTTAAATCGAATAAAATTGTATTAACTTAATTTTACTACTCTGTCTTGTTTTATAAATTTCTTGTTTACTTTTATTACCAGTAGTTTAGTCGTTTAAGGTATTTAAGTAATATCTGTAATATTTACGATACAAATAGCAATTAGTAGGTATTCATCAGGTTAATATCTTGACTAGTATACTTTCATGGGCATAAAAATCTTATAGATAACACATGTTCTATCTTAGAAACTAGGCCTTCATAAGTTTTATTTTTTACTTTACTTTTCAAGTTTCTTTACAAGTTTTATGATTTTCTTCCCACGGGACGGGAAGAAAATCTCACTTCCTGGCCAAGGCAAGACGTAAAACTTTATACAAACCACGGGCGGTAATTCGTAAAGCCCCAGATCGCATATTTATGGGTCACAAACACCTGCGCTCTGGAGCATTTACGAATTTACCTCCCTAGGTATATAATGTACTATTATGTCAAATTGTGCACATAATTGCACTTGCCTTAAATGCACTAAGTATTCATTTGAAAACCTACCACTGATTCCCAAAAAATATTTTTGCGCCGATGGGTCAAGGACATACTTTATACGCTTAATTTGGCGACTTTTTTAACCATGAAAGTATACTAAAAATAGATATTTCACTTCACTTCAATTTCTGAAACTGGTTATTTTGATCATTGGCTCGTCCGTCCTTTCGAAAGTAATATAAAATTAAGCCTGAATTTGTGCCTCTGATTATTCTGCATATTTTTTCGCATATTTTTTAACATAAAAAGTAAAGTATTTTACACTTTTATACAATTTTTAAGCATCATAACTAAAACGGGTATTTATTTTACAAACCATTCCATGTAATCTACCATTTGATTTGTTAAAAGTAGGCCGATATCGGTAGATGGCGTTGTTAATAATTATTGTGACAATTTACACCACAGTTTGAGGTGATTATTCTACAATTTAATTTTGTGTGTTTTTGGATACTTACATGCACAAAAGGTGAGAAGTTACAACCCGTAAAAACTGTTGATAAAATTTGAACTCTGTCAAAAACAAGAGACATTAATTTAAATATCAAACTTAAGAGGATGGATCCTTTTCCACAAACTTAGTTCTAATATCTAAAAAAAAACATGTCAAACAGTCGTAGTTATTATACCGATTAAGGCCTACGATAAGTGCACTATTTTATCCTACATTCCATTATCTGCAATAGTTTCACCATGCATATTTTATTGTAAATACAATAATTTATTATTTTGTTAACAGTTTATGTTTGCCTTCATATATTTTAAGTAACCGCAGAGCAATATTGTAGAGATACTGAAGTATCTTGCGCGTACAATTAGGTTAGTATGAATTTTGATGTTAACTGTATGTTCTGGAGTTAAACTGGCTCTTTAAATATTTCGGTTACGGCTTGGCTTTGTAACAGGGATATTATTTTTTCTTAGCCAGTGCATGAAACTGAAGCTATACACCATTTACTCTATGTCTGCAGCGACTAAGCAGTGGCAAAGTTTGGCCGTACCATATTTGACGCGACGCACGAGTTAGCGTAGATGTAATTTAGTATAAGATTCCTTTTATTTAAAGTACACTTTATATTTTTTAAGATTTAGAATATTTATATGTTATTTTGACTTGGAATCATAAGCTCTTTCGATCCTAACAGAAGAATAAATTCCCAAAAATATCATATGTTCTTGTTCCTTCCATTACGAAACCGTCATACAAAGTGTATAAACATTGATCACGGAATGGAAATAAAAATCTTGGGACACTCTTTTTCTCCTATAAGGATTGAAAGAGCTTGTGATTCTGAGTAGAAATAACATAAAAAAGTGAAGTGTACAACTTTAAATAAACTGACCTATTTTGGGTGCAGACTTAGCGTAGACGGCATCTAGTATTAGTACCACCTTTAGTAGTACATATTTGACAGATCGATACTTTTCCCGAGCCGTAACCACGTAAAATGTTAGCGTAAAGCCTTCGAGCGATATTTTTGCACGACGCATCGAACACGACTCGTGTCTCGGTGAATATGTACTTAGATTACAGCGTCCACTATATTTTAACTTTAGGCGCGGAACCTGTATGGCGTTTTCAATTTCATATTTGAGCTGTAAAGGTCGACTTATATCTACAGACATTTAGCGTGCCAGACACTTGCCGTAGCAGGCAAAATAAAACTCTTCTATACAGTCTCTATTAATTTATTCTTAATCATATCTATCGTGACACGGCCGCGCAGACACCGACAGACAAATGTATAGCAAAAAATGCACGGCACGTTCAATGTCTGTCAATATAAATCGACCCTAAATCGTATTTTACTTTGTTTTATTAGGCTTGGAAAAGGAGAGTTGTTGATGGTTTTGCAATGGTTTATTTTTGATTAGTAAATATTATTGTTTTTGATTTATTTTAAGTTTAAGTTCAATTGGAATTCAGTCTTCAAGTTACCGTCTTTATATTATTTTCAGTTGTATCATGCCTTTGCAAATAATTATTAATATTTGTAATTTTGGTCAACAATAAATCATTGCAATACCCTTAACCCGGAGTGGGTAATATAAATTGTTGTGTAAATTAAGAAATAATTATACAGTATAACGAAGTGGTGGCTCAACTGTAAGTTTAGGTAACTCGCTTGTAAAGTGCATTTTGATTTGAAATTTTATACAGAAGTTACCCATTGATATTACTAAAATAGTCGCAAACGCTGTTAAAACTGACTATTACAGTACCACTTTATTTAACCACTTTGAAATCGTTTATAAAGTAAATTAAAATTATATAATGATAAACAGTACCTACTAATTAAATAATTTTGTTAAATAACGTAATGTTAAGCTTGTTTCCAGAACCAGGACTGTTGAACCACTCAACGTTTAAACTAACGAAAATGTTATATGGCATTGATGTTATAAATAATGTATGTTGCAATATTCATCTCGAACTAATGTAAGGGAACTGTATTGGGGGCTCCGGGAATCTAAAATAAATCAACTAAAAATCATGTAAAAACGCTAACATTAAAAAAGAATGTCTAAAAAGAGATGCAATTGATTCTTAAAAACTTTGCCGTGTTTTTTTCTCAGTTATTAGAGCCATCGTGCCCAACACCTAATACGTTTGATATAAATTACCTATATTGATACATTTATAAGATTTTTTTGTCTCGTTACTTTTTCATGCATTAATTTTTTTGTAGGTATATTTGACAAATGCAATTTCAAGGTAATAAAGGTTCAATTTTCAAGTTTTAAACCTGTTGTTTTGAAAGCTAGTGACCGTTTACAGCCTTCAATAAGTGTCTAAATTACAATATTATCCAAGATATGCAATACATATAGATCCCTGTGTCCCACAATACAAAAGTTAGTATTGTAAATTAAAATTATAATTAAATCTACCTCAACCAAATTACCCTTTAATGTTGTTTGTAAGTGTTCTTTTGAGTCTTATTACTAATGAATTGTAGTGTTTTTCACATGGCTCGTTTCATTATAATGATATTATTTCCTACCTTTTGATACGGTAACTATTGTTACCGAAGTATTGAATGGTTGACGGAGTGTTACAGCGTATTGTCATGATTGAAGCGATATTAAATTTTAAATAAAGAAATGCCTTTTTTATTTTAGACCCACCTCCTCAGTCTTCAATCCATAACATTCGTTTAGGTCAGGTACAAATATGAAGAAAATAAGTTTCTCGAAGAAATCAAATATGCAGATATGAAATTTTTGTTCTGCATTTGCATTATTTGCAAGCAGGTGAAGAGAAAACAAATGAAACAAATGTTTGTAATAAATAGTTTATTTTAGATTTAATGTTATCTATTCAAGTAAACAAGTAATCTACTCCATCCAGGGGTCATCGAGCTTCCTTTACCAGGTCGATTCAAATATAACAATTTGTTATGGTTTTGACACGTTTGTTCAGTGTTTGTTGGGCAGGTGCACTAATAAACTCTGTCGGCAGAGCCGCGACACAGCGCCTTCGTCGCGGTCCTTGCGGCGCAGGCGGGCCGCTAGCCGCGCGAGGCTAAACCGGGAGCGGGTGCGTCTCTCGCCGCGACCTCCTGGAAGCGAAACGAAATATCAAGATCAAGTCTTAGTTACCGGTATCTTGACTCTTCATCATCAAGATTTTCACTAACAGCCAGACAGGAGGCTGTCTGTGATAGAGGTATCACCATCGACATCACGGCGGCATTGACGGTGAAGGTAGAATTGAGAGGGTACCTAGGTATGCTATAAAACTTATTACTTTTAGGTTGCTTCTTGAAAGCTGGCACGGATTTTATATGAGAAATTTGACAGTTCAGTACAAATAAGTATTGCGCCAGTTCTTATGAATTATCTACAACACCAAAATATTCTTGGCGCAGTGCGCGAATACATGAGACAACTTTCTTTCTTGACGTTTTTAGCACCCAAAAGGCTAAAGTTGGCTAAAGTGAAGACAAACTACAAGAAACTTCATCTTGTTTCTCACACAGAAAAAAAAAGTGGGTGCTCACCTTCCGCGACCCGTTGCCAGGACTCAGGGTCCACGTTGACCATGCCTGTTGAAGCACTCCGGCCTAGTGCGGACTCCTGTGGACCAGAGGACTGGGACTCTGTCACGTCACTCTCGCAGCTGATGCGGCTGGATCTGAGAAATAAATACATGTACATACATTCCTCAAAACTTGCATCGTACACACTTTTAACAGAAAGATTGTACACTTTATGGTATGAGCGTGTGTGTGCTGGTAGTAGGTATATGTAAGAAACAATACAAAAAATTAAACCGCCAATATTTGGCTTTTTTGCGTTAAACATTTGGCTACATGTATTTGAGTATTAACATCAACGCTCTTAACAAGCCATCGATGGTTTATGCTTTTGCAATAATTTTTACGAATGAATAATTAACAATGTGGCCTAATTTACGTTAAAATGTCCAACTAACAAATAGAAGAATCTCACCTATCTCCAGGCCTAAGATCACTAGCCGAGCTTGTCCCCTCCCGCCTCATCGGTACAGGAGACGAAAGGAACCTCTCCCTCGCTGCTCGTATCCTCGCTGCCCTCTCCGACAGCTGACTAGCTTCCACTTCCATGGCCACTGACTCCACAGTCGATATAGATCTCGCAAACAGCTCAGGATTTTCTTTCACTATTTTAGTTATGCTTGGAACTTCAGACATCTGTCTTAAAAGCGTGGTCTCGACTATTGGATTAGGTTTTTCAGGTACATTAATAAGATCGGGTACAATGGTGTCTGTGCTTGCGTTGCATTTTATAGTCTCTTGGCTGTCTTCCATTTCTTTCTGCAATGGGGTTTCTGGTATAGGTGGTTCGGGGTGTAGAGCGTTGGCACTCCGGGATTTGAGGACGCCGTCAAGGCCGGGTGGCTGGACGGGTGTTAGTCGTTTTTCTGCTGAAGTTTGGTCTCTTCTGGATAGTTGGCAGGCGCTCGCCGACTTTTGAACTTCCCTCTCGAGGAATGGGTTATTTCTGTAAAGTAAGTTAGAAAAGTTTTTAAGAGCTTTGGTAGCACTGTTCGTTGAGTGTTAGTGCTTCAGAGTCTTCAGCATATGTATCTCGCAAGTGGTGATTAATTCAATATTTTCATGTTTTCTTTGTTACTTCTTGGGCATTCTTAAATCTCAAATAATCAGTCTATCTACCTATTCATGTCTGTCTGTATCGTCCGTATCCTGACTGTCTGGTTACCTGATATTAACCCCAACGGGCATGTCGGGAGGGCGTCGTCTCTCTAGAGCAGGGGAGCGCCAGGCCGGTGATGAAGCACCACTGCTGGGAGGCGTATGACCTGTAAACAATTAATAATTATCAAATGGTTATTGATTTTAAAATCTGAGAATGCTATGGGCACTATAGTGTAGATTTTTTTAGTTTGTCACTGTTTTAGATATTAATTCAGACGAATGGTACATCATCAGACCAAAAATTGGCAGGCGAGCCTTAACAACTATTAATTCCTTCAATCATCTTACCTTCCTCGCTGATCTTCATATTGTACCGCTGAATCATAATCCTTATTGACGGGGCAGTTTCCTTAGGCTGTGGTTTCCTCTGTGATGACGGTGACGTCGGCAGAGGCGGTCTCGACGTAGGCCTCTGCTCCTCTTGAAGATCCCCAGAGCTCTTCGAACGAGAGTACTCCTGCTTCGCCTTTCTTTCAGCCTTTTTAGTGTGTCTGACTTGTTCTGAAGGTCTGACGTCATCAAGATCCTCAACGTCGACTGGGATGACAGCTCTGGGGACTGATTCGCCGCTTCGGACGACGGGGGAGAATATTTTGCGGGTTGTTTTCACTATGACTTCTGGTGAACCCTCCCGGGGGCCGGGAGCTTTCAGTTTGAGAACGAAGACCTTGGGAATAAATAAGTGTGGTTAGTTTTATCAGCACATGCTTGTTCATATAGTTGAACAAAAAATTGGACATAGTTTTAAAGAAAAATAGCAAAATAGCTACCTCTCCTTCGGAATCCGAATGTAACGATGTTGGCGGAGTTCTAGGTTTCTCCGAAGCCCGTCGTGGCCTCTTTCTTCTCCTTGGAATCTCCACAGTCACCGTGTCCACATCTTGTTCGGTGTCACTCTCTGAAGGCTTAGATTGCTCTCTTTCCAATCTTGCTCGTGACTTAGATTTCTTTTTCCCATTACTTTTGTTATCATCTTTCTTTTTGTCTTCTTTTAGGTCTTCGATGTCTTCTTTACTCTTTGTTTTTTCTCTAACTTCAGATTGTTTAATATTTTTTGGAGGATTGTATACTTTAGCTATTTCTTCCCTGACTGTGGCTGGTTCGTAATGTGTGTCAGGTTCAACATCTTCTGTTTCTTCAGTAAACCGACTTGAACTGCCCCTTTCTATTTCTTCTATGGTTTTTCTGATAAACTTTGCATCTTCCTCTATGCTTGGTTGTCTCGCCATTTTTCTTCTGTTGCTCTTTTCTGAAGGTTTTGACTGTAACAAGTTAAATATTAATTGTTTGGTAAACAAAATTGAATTAGTTGTTAAGGCAATCAGATGTGGTTTGTCACCTGTTCACGAGTGCTCTTGGGTCTGGCGCCAGTCTGTCCATTTGCTTTTACTGTGCGAGATCCTAAAATGTAGATAGATATAATTATAATCTAGTCTATTATATTCTAGGATAGTGATAGTGAGTGCATCTCCGAGCTATCTAAAAAATATGTTTCAAATTAAATCAGAGCATCATGGTTACCATTATGAAAACAATCAGAAAAGCGCATAGTCGCGTGTAAAGTCTAAATTTAATGATGATGACTATTGAATGAATAAAGGCTAGTGCTTTACCTTCGTTAGGCTGCGTGACTGCAGCACTACTAGTTTCACACAACAATCTTGCTTCAGCAAGTCCATAGCTATACACCGGCTGCTGCGGTGCGGGACGCGGGGAGACGGCCACTAAAGGAGCCGCTGTGCAGACCTCTTCTGCTTCTACTTCTACTAGGACTGCGCCGCGGGTCGGTGGGTCTTCGTCGTCCACTAGCTGCAAACAAAGTTGAGTCTTTGTCAAGTTCTAAAAAGCTTTTTGCGGTGACTGTACTTTACTTTTAAGTTTTCTTCCACCCTTTACAAATTCAAAAGAATCTGACTCCAAACCATTCAAAGAAGCATTGTTTTATTATAATACAAGTCTTCAACTTTGTTCTTATGAACCACGAGGTCGATTTTTGAGTTTCTTTTATTTCTTTCTAATTACGACAAATTGAGTTCTCTCTTACCTTAATAAGTAAGTATGTATTATGATTTTCCTCACTGCCCCATTTTGATTTAACATAGCGTAGAGAGTTATGTATGTATTTCTATCCTTACCAAATGCTCTCTCTCGTATTCCGACTCGAAGTCATCAGCGTCATTAACGCTCAGACTAGAAGCGTGGAGGTGCCCAGATGCCATAGATGGCGCGACGCTGCCATCTGACTGTGTTCTTGTTAGTTGTGCTGGCGCCGCCTGGACACAATCACAAGGGTAGGTATAATCACAAAAGGCTAGGTGGGATATTTAGCGCCACTTGCACCATCCCACTAACTCAGGGTCAACCGGTTAAACCTGGAGTTACCATGATTACTAGTACATTTTGACACTGGGTTAACAGTTTAACCGCTTAACACCGAGTTAGTGCAAGTGGCGCTTAGGGAATATGCTACAAATAGGTAGGTAGTGCTGTTCAAACACGTTTTCTTTGAGTCAATCGAAATAATAAAGTTGATGTCTCTTGAAATAAGTCCCGCATAAATGAAGGCCAGTCCTGTTGGATTGAGGAAAAAATCTCATTCAAGTCTAAATAGTCATTAAAACGACACAAGTTTTTCTAAATCTAAATTACCCTTGCCGCTTTGCTGCGTGCCCGGGCGGCACGTAACAGCGCTGATGTGGACGCTTCGGGGGCGATACCTCGTGACTTCTCCCACTCATGAAGCTTACGTGTGAAAGAGCGAGAAATGCCTGGAACGAAAGACATTAGTTAGGTTTACTGGTCTCGTGAAGCAAAAGCACGATTTAATTTTTCTGGAAATTCGACACAGGATTTACTATTGGTCCAAATACAATAAAATCCGCTGTCAGCAATCAAAGACAACATACCTTGGAACTTGAAGAGACCTGTCGATGTCTGCACCAGAACTTGATCCGGCTTACTCTGCTCTCCCCACGATGGCACAGAGTTCGTCTCTTTCATACGATTCCATGCATCTGAAAGGGCACAATTTAGATAATAAGTTCCCAAAACTGCAAGGTCTTTCATTTCATTACATCATCAACAAGTAAAACGTTTGAAAAACCAATTACGTTTTCCTTACAAAAACCCATTTCTAGTTCAAAGTCGTTTTTAAGCAAACTAACAAATGCATGACTAACAAACTACCGACCGATGTAAACACTTCGTGCACGAAAATTTTAAGGCGTACTTTCTATAATACCTCTTACAGAATTTTATTGATCACTGTAACCTCAAATGAAACTTATGAAAGATTTTTCGACTGTACATTGTTAGGACGGGTAGCATCAAGCGCAATTAACGAACTGACCAACGTAATATGACAGAGGCAGCTGTTATTCCGTAGATAGGTACCTATATGTCATACTTTTTAAACAAGTACCTACCAAAATTTTTACTATAACACCTACCCCACTTTTTCAAGAAGTCCTCGCTCAGATCCTTACGCTCCGGCACGAAGGGCGGCGGCTGCATGCCCTTCAGCATCTGCCATTCATCTAGCTTTTTCTGGAAGTCTGCTGACAGCTGTTCCCTGGTCGGGACAGGGCGGGCGGGGCCTTTTGACACTGCTTCTATATAAAAAAGGCAAAAATTTATATTTTGATCTGAATCACTTTAAGTAGATTGATCTAATGGTCATTTTTGTAGGCGTATCATGAACCCTCTCACCATGATATTCCGAATGATATTTACAGTAAAAATACATTTATAAACGAGAATTCGGTATTTGATGTCAAGAGTACTTTAGATACCTATAGTGGACGTCCACGACCGCGGTATGTTTGACCGTCACCACCAATGCGACCTAGATGTATAATGATGCAGTAACGGCATATCGTGTCAACCTCGTCCACGGTAATTGGGCAAATGCTTTCGCAGTAAAACGGATCAGGATCGTGGACGTCTCCGAAAAGGTTTAAAATCAAAATCCACCACATTTTATAACTCTAATATGAGAAGAAAAGTTCTATTTTTCATTTTCAAATGAAGACATTACCGCTGTTGAGTTTCCCCCTGCGGTCGGAGAATTCTCGTCCCAATCGCGTCTGCAGCGCGGCATAATCTCGTGCGATCTCATCTCTGAAGCCACTGGCTTCGCACCCGCTGCTAAGGCCTTCAGTTTCTGAAACAACATTTTTATATGAGTAATTTTCCTTTGGAAATAAAGAACTAAACGTTAAGTGGACGAGCGACCGAAAGCTACTTGTATCAATGGAGAACAGCAGTAAAAGCTAGGTCCTTAACTTTGTAGGGAATCCTAGGTTTTTGTCAGACAAAAACTATCTGCATGACTTTAATTCACAGCCTTTTAACTATAGGGTTTATCGGAACTCGGCAGAGATCATTTTTCAAGAATCATTTTTAGGGTTCCGTCAAGTAGACGCCATGTCTGTAATTTTCGGTGCAAAATAGTGTGCCGATTTTTTCGGGGGAGGGGCACGTCAAATATATACGTAACGTAATAATAGCCATGTCAGAACCGTCAGTCCATACAATGTGTATGAACATTGGCCGCCTATTTTCGACAGAGGGGAACGCCTGTTAATGGCTACTCCGTTTGGTTATATCCTCTAACTAAGGGTTCCGTAGTTAACTTAGGAACCCTTATAGTTTCACCATGTCTGTCTGTCCGAGGCTTTGCTCAGTGATCTTTAGTGCTAAAGCTGCAAATTGGCATGATATAGGTATAACACAATAAACCGACAAAGTCGTACAATAAAACCTAAAACTAATTTTTTACACGTAAAGTGGGGGTGTATTTTTTTTCGCCAATGACATTTTGAAGGAATATTAGGCAAAGCTCTGCATATATATTACTATACATATATTATTATACTCTTTGGCTCTGCGTAGGTGGCACCTTTGTGGCACATACAGTAAACAAACCACATTGACACATCACACGTCACGTCAATCACATGGCCTACCGAGAAACAAGAAAATCGAAATTTCGTAATCTAATCTCTCTATCACTCTTGCATATTCGAGCGATAAAGAGGCAGATAACTAATTTTCGATTTTCGCGTTTACCGGTAGGCCCTTGTTAACAAACCGCCTTGATGCATCAATGTCATATTTTATTGTCTGTGAAAATTTGTCAAAAACAGTTTAAGGCACAGTATGTATAAGTTAGTCTATGAATTTACTGAGTCGGTAGTGCTGCACTCTAGCGGCAGAACATTGCAGTAATATCCCCTAATCGCTTTAGCCTGTCCAGATCTTAGAGGATATAACCAATTGTTAATTACTCCGAGGTCCAGATGGACGAAAAAAAAATCAATGACTGTCGCTGCATAGGCTAGAATAAAAATAAAAAAAAACCTAAATAATGTTACCCTACGGCAAGAATGTCATGGCCCAACTGATTGATGTATTGAAAATTATGTCAAAACATAAATAAATGATGTAAAAGATTATAAACAATACAAAACATAACAAAATGACCATCGTTACCTAAATAATATTGTTATTGTTTACTCAAAAGGAGGAAGAAAATTGGGGGTTGGAAAAGAAGCGTTTAAAAACAATGTAAGTGTATGTAATGTATTCCTTTGAGTCAGATGGGCCAATTGATTGAATTTCCCGCTGTATAAAGTAAGCTCATTACTTTACTTTCGTGTAAGATCGAATAGGCTTTGCTACATGAGAACAATAGAGATTAGAAACGGTCTAAAAATGCATACATAGGTATCCCTATAAGCTCCATACTTGCTGTACCACTTGGCATGAAAAGCGTGATCCTACTCTGATGATTCCCTACAAATGTAGGTATGTACCTCTCCCGGTGGTTCTCTTATCTCACCTGACCTTATCATCGTCTAGTACAGTGTGTACCTTTGAACGAGCAAATCTTGTTTATTTATTTATATATATTTATTTATTTATATACAGTGTGGATAGATATGTCGGGCCCTGGAGGGAAACTACCTTAAATCCTTAAGTTGGCTCATTTTACTTAAAGGAGACATTCCTTTATTTTTAAAAAGAAACAAAACTGCATTCAAAGATTTGTTTAAATTCGCTTGTTCGACCGGGAATCGAACCGAGTAAAACTTCCAAAAAATAAACACTCGCTATTTTTTCTGCTAGTCGATACAGTTAATGTTAATGATAACATTTATCCAAGAAACATTAGATCTTACATTCGTCTGTCGTACAAAATATCCATAAAATCGAATAAATAGTACCTACTCAATAATATTTTTAGACAAGCAAAATTGAAGAAATAAAGAATATTCTTTGAATGCAGTTTTATTTCTTTTAAAAAATAAAGGAATGTCTCCTTTAAGTAAAATGAGCCAAATTAAGAATTTAAGGTAGTTTTCCTCCAGGGCCCGACTTATTTTTCCACCCGGTATATATTTCGGGGATCTTGGAAACGGCTCTAACGATTTCGATGAAATTTGCTATATAGGGGTTTTCGGGGGCGAAAAATCGATCTAGCTAGGTCTTATCTCTAGGGAAACGCGCATTTTTGAGTTTTTATATGTTTTCCGAGCAAAGCTCGGTCTCCCAGATATTTTATTTAATGTAAAACAAATAAATATTCTGGGATAATCTTAAGTAAATCATCTTATTGCTACGTATGACAAAATGTTCCTTTGGATATTTTGTTTTTGCAGGCATCCGAACACACAGGCGCAGACCAATGTTTATCAAAATCCTTATTTTGGTTATCGTTTGCGGAGCCCTATATAAGTTGGTAAGTACTTTGGTATGAAATGCCTAACACCATCGCAGTTATCTGCTTTCATGCCTGTATCTCTCATTTCATGAGTTTCATGTATTTTTTATTGGATCAAGCTCGTTCAAGCAATCATCATCATCATAATTTAAGAGCATGGCTCTTGTTGGTAGAGTATGCGTCAGTTTTCACGGTCCTCGGCCAAGCAATGTATAAGATAAAAATAAAAGTGGAAAATCTGAAAATCGTTACAGCTATCCTAACAGCGATCTTCTGCCTTCCGCATAGAGCCCTGGAACTTGACACGTGTGACTTCCTCAATGGTTTGATGCCATTGAGGAAGTCACACGTGTCAAGTTCCAGGGCTCTATGCGGAAGGCAGAAGATCGGCCAGGTTGGAAAGCAATCCAAGTTAAACTTATGGCGGTCACGACCCTCAGTCATGAGGTTTCGACGAAGAAGAGAAGATCCTAACATACACACACATACACATTACACACATTATACACATACACATTACACACATTATACACATACACATTAGGATAGCAGGGAGCCTAGTCAAAATGACAATCGTAGAAAATGCCAAGCCAAATTTTAATGGAATTAATATTAGGCACGTGACTTTTTGTAGTGATCCGTGATCCCGATACACTTCGTCAGGTGACAACCAAAACTCACCAATTGCCACTTCAAGTTCATAGCCATAGTGAACCGTAATAGTACCATAATAAGGTTGATTTTTGTTGTGTAAGTAATTAACTAATTAATGAGTTTTAGTTGTCACCTGACGATTTTTTCTTTTCGTTAGTTAGGCGATTGTCGCTGTACTTGAGCACATGGGCACAACTAAAATGTAGGGTCGCGCTCCCACACTAAATTAAAGGGATATGCTTAAGCGAGGTGGCCGCGACTTGTGTTGTGTGCTCCATCTTCTAGATGGAGGTTTTCAGAAAAATTGGTACCATTACTTTTTTTTTAAAACCATAAATTTTTGGGTTATTTAGACTCAGAACCACGAGTACTATTGAATGAGAGGACGAAAAAAAGTGTCCCCAGTTTTTCATACGAAGTACAGAATTTCATAGTGTTATTTTTTTGGACACCTTTTTTTTCTTTTTAAATCGATAGTATTCTGAGTAGAAATAACCCAAAATTTGATGGATTTTCAAAAAAAAGTAAATGGTAGGTACACTTTTAAGTGAAAATGCCCAGATGATCCGTATATTAACCAATTATTATGGTTGATGTAGGTGGGGTCCCACGGCTGCGGCGCGTCGTGCCAGAGTCGCGCAGACGACTCTTCCACCATCTGCCACTGCGCCTGCTCCACGTGCCCGTGCTCGCCGTTACAGTAAGTATACATATTCCTTGGATACAGTCCTTTGGCCTTAAAGAAGAAACACTTAACGATCGTCTTAGCCCCTTACTCCTAAAACTTTACAGGCCTGATTTAGTTAATGTTTTATCCCTTTCTTACTAATAGCATAAGTCAAAATGACAGATAAGGACAAACGATTATTAGCTAATTGAGGTTTGTAGTGCGTTTATGGATAAGGGCGTTAGTCATTGGCACGCTTCGTAACACTTTTGAACGATTCACGGTTAGTTTCACTAGAGTTATATTGACCGGGATATGAACCGTGATTACTTTTTTTTCACGGTTCATATCCCGGTCAATATAAGTCTAGTGGCACGCATATTACCCACGACTTATTACACTTCATTTCGCACCAATCAGCGTGAGTTATCTTCAAGCTCGTATCAAAACCATTTCGAAATTATAACAAATTATAAAATCTGAATCGGGCACCGAGTTTGTGCACCACTTTTCTTGCGAGACGGCTTATGTTGTGTGGTGTGCCGCTTTATGACAACCATACATTGTAAAGTAAAGTAAAATTCTATTTTTGAAATCAAGTAGTCACATATATATCAATTTAGTGGATCACATTAGGCTAAGCCTGTCCAGTGACTCCACGTTTGCGCATTATGTTAAGAGCGATTAAATAATTACGTAGTAGTACATTAAATTTAAATAGTTACAATTAATGCCGACATTAAATTTTTAAACTTATATCTAGAACAATTAATTAACAAGTTCACTTATGAATATGAAGATAAGATGTCAGACTTTCGTAATTTCAGAATTAATTAGATTTAAAGTTGCATTGTCAAAGGGTCTAGCAGGCTAAGCGAACAAGAAGTGCCCCCAACGACGATTTGGTCATTCTTTCAGGTGGTGTACTGGCAGGTCCTTAGAACACTCTATGCTTAACATCAGTCCTCGATCTTCTTTTGTTTTCGAGTTATTCAGGATAATGTAAAATAATCAGCGTATCATATTCATAAGTAAGTAAGTAGTAATTGTCATATTTTGTAAACTGTTCAAGTTAGGTTAACCAAACAAAATTATATTTGACAACAATAAAATAGACTACAAAATGAATATGTTAAACCTGCATCATGTCCTTATACTTCATTATAAAAAAAAAAAACATTTTATTTTTCTTTTAATTTTTTTTACTACAAAAAAAATATGCATGAGTAGCCACTAATACGCACTACATACACATATAAAAATATTTGCATAAATCTTCGTGCGTCATGTCAAAAAAAAACATTATCGAACAAGGACCTCGGAAACGGCTCTAACGATTTCGATGAAATTTGCTATATGGGGGTTTTCGGGGGCGATAAATTGATTTAGCTAGGTCTTATCTCTGGGAAAATGCGCATTTTTGAGTTTTTTATGTTTTCCGAGCAAAGCTCGGTTTCCCAGATATTAGGTTTATTAGAAGAGATTGTATACCTACATACTAACTTATCTTCACACTGCACTGGTACTTTATTTATATAGGTATGCTAGTAACTACTTGTTCGATAATGTTTTTTTGACATGACGCACGAAGATTTATGCAAATATTTTTATATGTGTATGTAGGGGGTATTAGTGGCTACTCATGCATATTTTTTTTTAGGTGTACCTCCGCGAAAAGTATTTAAAAAAATGAGGAGAAAAATAAAAACAAAAGAAGATCGAGGACTGATATTAAGCATAGAGTGTTCTTAGGACCTGCCAGTACACCACCTGAAAGAATGACCAAATCCGTCGTTGGGGGCGCTTCTTGTTCGCTTAGCCTGCTAGACCCTTAACATATTGAATAAATGTTTCAGGGCTTTCGAGTTTATACCAAAGACATTGGAGGATTATTACAACCAAGGAAAAGATCGCGTAAGGGAGTTCCAGCAACAGATCCCGGTGAATATCAATTATTTTATTATTTATTTATTTGTCAGCACACCTGTTGTGTCCCACTGCTGGGCAAAGGCCTCCCTCTCTTTCTTCCACGCGTCTCGTTCTATACCAATATTAGGCCAATCCTTCCGAAAGACGTCAAGATCGTGCCGCCATCTCCTTCGAGGTCTGCCGTGACGCCGCACTATGTTTGGTGTCCACTCGGTAGTTTTCTTGGCCCACAAGTCGTTTGGCATACGGCAGATGTGTCCGGCCCAGTCCCATTTAAGCTTAATCAATAATAATTTATTACTAATACTTAAATATAGGGTTAGTACAAACATAACATTAAAACAAATTTTGACATAATGGGGCAAGTAAGTGCTTCAGCCATGGTGAGTGCCACCGGTCGCCCAACGTGCACAGGATGGTAATCGAGCTAGCGCGCCACCACCTCAACAGCGAGCTGCACCGCTTCCTGATGATTTTGATGAATATGTAATGTGTCTTAAGCTGCACAGCTGTACAGTAAGCTGCAGAGATAACTGGCCTCCCTGCATAGAAACTTGGTTGCTTGGTTGAAACGTTCACGAGGCAATTGTTATGAAACCGTACTGTTTCAATTTATTTACGTTTACGCAGACCGTACCGTATACCTTCGGTATGAATATCTATAATAATGTACCTACATAGCTCTAATATATTATCCAAGAAAAATATTAACCTCTTGAGACTAAATGTACATAATCGTGCAATTAGGGGTCACAAAACCGTGCATATTTTAGAAAACCGGTTTTTCGTTTTTTGTGAAACTGCAAAACCGGGTTTCCGGTTTTTTCGGTGATTTCGATTTTACGTATAATTTGTAAAATAAGCAAGTATTTTAAGGATCAATGCTTTAATATTAAGTCTACAACGATAATTACCGCGATAATTACTCATGTATATTGAATTTATCCCGACGTTTCTAACCCTTTACACTTTACAGCGTTGGCCACGAACGGTGTAAAGGGTTCGAAACGTCGGGATGAATTCAATATACGCGATATAATCCGTTTCAATAGTTTTATTTCTTCAACGATATTTCTATTTAGGTACCTACTTTATCTATACCAAGACCATCAATAAATCAATCCAAACCCATCAATAAAGTTTTTAACTAAGTCAGCAATTCTAAAACGGAATGCCTAAGCAAAATATTAGAGTCTGTGCGGAAAGAGAAGAGTCGTGGAATGTTTCGGGCCCTATAGAATCCACGACTCTTCTCTTTCCGCACTCTTTCCGACTCTTTCCGACTCTATATGATAACGGGGTGTTGACATAGTCCTCCTTCTGGAAACACACACCGCTGATGATGCCCAACACGCTAAACGAGTTAAATACCGGGATTTGATTTGGTAGCGGCATTATACAATAAACAATATATAGGAACTTCCAAATACGGCCGGTTTTTTTTACTGCCCTGGTCAACGTTATTTCAAATAACATCGATAGCAATAACATCGCCACCACGATTATTCAAATCGGCGAAACGCGGATATGTAACATATATATTAGGGTGTTTCACATTTGTATGGCAAAAAAAAATTGTGATATTTTTTCTGACTTCGCTCGGTTTCCGGGTCCAGCTTATCTTAAAAGCATATATACCAAATTTTAAGTGAATCGGACATTGTTTAGAGGTTGCGCTGGATGAACAGATACAAAAAAAGTCACAAAAAAGTAATGTAACTCAATATTATTACGAAATAGAACAATACAGTAGTTGAAACTTATTTGAAAGTAAAACTAAAATTAAAATACAACAGTGTTTACATGCATCCATAACAAAATAAGTAATCATTTAGCCACATAAGCTGAAACCTCTTCTTTTGTTCGCTTAGTAACGCATTTTCTGTGATGCTCGACGACTCTCAGCAAGAACTGTTTTTGCCGTTCATCTTTGACAGAGTCATTAAACCTTTTTATTAAAGCTATACCCCTCTCTGCAATATCGTTGACTACTTTCAGACTATCGACCAAGTCTCTGGTGTTAGGGCTACAATAATGGCTTACATCTTGAACACCAAATAATTCGAAGAACGACCTTGTTTTGGTAGTAACAAAATCACCAAGAGATTTTTCTTCCAATTTCAGACACTTACCATCCAACCTTTTCATTTCTTTTTTATTTGCTGGTTTATTTAAATTCTTGAACATCTTCTGTTTTTCATCTTCTGTGATACGTTCATCCAAAAAAGCTAGTCCTATGTTTATTTCTGACAAATACCAAAGATGTCTCTTGGCCGCCGCAAGAGCACTTTTTTTTACATTTTTATCGGGATAACTGTTTAAAAGCTGTAGCATATCCCAATCATTCTTGGGAGCCCATCGACTTACCACTGCTTCATGCCAAAATCGGACATATATGAGACAGACAAAAAATCCTACTTGTTTCATACCATTCAGCTCTTTTTTTGAAATACCTGGGACACCCTGTCGGGTAAACAAGGCAATTTTGAGTGAATATATGGCCTTTGCCATCCACCTCGCTTGATGAAGAGCTCCTGGCGATCTAAATGGGAAATCTTTTTGAGATCAACCCCCAAGGTATAAAAGTGCTAGCTGCAATAATTCCTTATAATCCTCTCATGGGTGAGTTCCATTTTCTAACACATTTTGTAGGTATATAATCATTTCTTCGCGGCGATCCTTTAAAAGTTCATGCAGAGATGCATTTACCTCCGTCTTAACAGGTAAATTGGCCCTCTTCCACACTTCTTGCAGTTTAATACTTGTACACTTAGCAGCTTCTGAAAGTGTATCTTTATTTTCTATGTGATGGTACAAAAAAAACAACAAAACTTGTTCCTTAGAAGGAAGTCGAGCGCCCAAAAAATTATCACAAGGAACCTTGTCAAGTAACCAAATTCCACGTCTATTACTCATTTTTAAATTAAAAACTTGCTTCAATATAAAAACTACTTATTCAAATCACTTTTACACCACCTACTACAAAAAGTTACATAAGTTTTGTTTCTACCCTCTACTGCACCTATATTAACTTCTATAGACAAAAGTTGCCACAGAGCGCAACCTCTAAATATTGTCCGATTTCCCTGATTTTTGGTATATGGGCTCTGTATAGGTGTAGAACCAAGAAGAAAAGCGAAGTCAAAGAAAAATAAAAAATTTGGAAAAATGAAACACCCTAATATATATGTCTCCACGTAGCTGCTGGCCTACTCCACCCCTTCCATACTTGGAACACCCACCCCACCTCTTTACATTTGAGACTTGAATAGCTACCATACCAGCTGGGGGTATAAGAAATTTGACGCCAACGAGGAGGCGATCATGGACTGGGCAGATAGGAACAACACTGTTTTAGTCGTTTCTAACAAAGGCAAAGGAACGTTCAAATCAGCTCGTTGGAGAAGTGACCACAACCCGGACCTAGTCTTCACAACAAGAGCAATAGACGGTACCCCAGTTGCCACCGAGCTGTACGTGCTAGTGGATTTTCCACACTCACAACACCGCCTAGTATTAGTTGTCATAGGTCTGAAAATATCACTTCCAAGCACTTCCAAGACCGAGGTGTCGTGCTTTCACCAGTGCAACAAACTAGCCAACAAGGAGCTGAGAGTAAAATTCAGGGGCAATCTTGTCCGACACAGCTTCCTTCCTAAATATCTCCGAAATATCCTGGATTGACTTCAAGGAGCACCTAAGCAGCCTATCTGCAAAACTGGGCAAATAGATATAACGTTGGAGACTAAAAAGCTGTTCCTTTATGTATACAATTAGTGCGTAAGTATATTTGAATTGGCTCTTCAAAATAATTAAACTATGTAAGGTGTATTCGGGTATTACCGAATGTCGGATAATTCCGAAATTCAGATGAAAATCACCCTTAATTCCATCATAATAAAAGTCTCTTTTCGGAATTATCCGACAGTTTTCGACATTCGGAATTACCCGAGTAAACCTATATAAAACTGTAAAATCGAAAAACTCGAAAAAGCCGGTTTTATCAAAGTGAAAACCCGGTTTTTGCAATTGACTGTAAACCCGGTTTTTCCGGTTTCTTCGATTTCGGTGAAACCGGGTTTGTGACGCCTACGTGCAATCTAATTTGAACCTTTAATGAACCAAATAAAGTAGCATTTCTTTTGTTTCATTGCTTTTTAAAACAAACTAAATTCGTTCTAATTTACTTACAGAATAAGGTCCAAATTAAAAATTTGAAATCTTCATATGGAGACTTACGAGGTTAAGCTAATTAATGGTTTCACTCACGTGTTTTAGTCACTCACGCGACTGGTTACCGGCGCTCCAAGACGACCCACTCAATCTACGGCTGAAGAAACAAACAGTGCACAAGTAAATAGCTTTCCCTTCTATGTATAAATAGTACAATAATGGGCCTAAGTATATCCTTAAACTACGTCCAAGATTGCCGGAAGATGGGCAGCAGCAACCGACCGCAGTTATGCAGAAAACGACCAACGCATTGACAAAAATAAAAAGTTGGTCGCTTTCTACAGAACTATACGGTCCCTAATTGTCGGTATACTCGTATAGGATAGGATATACTGCGGTCGCCAACGCGCCTGCCAAGCGTTAAGCGGGCCGATTGTGCATGAATAAGACAAGTATAGGATCTCTATATAGATAAGGCATGACGAGTGGGGAGATATGACCAAACGGGATGGTCTTATGGAACTTTCAGTAGGAGTAGCAGAGAAAGTGCTATCATGTTTGTCGTTGTCATAGTCTCACTTTTCATGTCTGTCTACAATGCGCGTTGTAAAAGCTCTCGTGTAAATGGGGCCTATAGCATTGATATATCACACATTTACTTATGGCATCAGAAAAAATACTTTGGAAACCTGAAAAACAGTAGACAATTCTTCCGCAATTTTGTTTGTTTAAGACATAGAAGCTTAGATTAAATAAGATATTCATATAAATCTTTTTCCCAAGTACTCACCGATCACGATGACATCGCCCTTAGTGATTGACGAGTCCCATCGAGCTTCGCACCACAATTTCGAGCCCCCTTTCTGCACGCCGGAGGCCGAAAGAGGCCGTAGAGAATATAGACGTAAGTTTTTGTCCATATTTTTTACACAGAAAAACTGAATGACATAAATCTAAGCTTGAATTCAATTATTTATTAGGCATTTATAGGGCTTGCAAATATTCGAAACTTTCGGGTATTCGAATATTCGACTTTTTCTGACGACATATTCGAATATTCGAATAATTATTCGAATATTATAAAAAATAAGAAAAAGAACGAGAAATCGGTTTATTATCGTTTTATTCAAAAGCTTATTTCACATATTGCTAAAACTAATGATATTTTGCAGAAATCCACCTTAATTGACTAGATTTTATCATCCTACTATGAGATGCCCACATTTATAAAAACAAGTAAAACGCCAAAATAAGACGTATTCAATATTTCTAGATAAAACTTTTATTATAAATGCGCCGTTGAGTGAAATAATATAACTTTAATCATCTAAACCAAACCTAGGTATGTAAGAAATTTTTTTTAGTAGGTAATTATTTTCTGATTTAAATTAACTTGTAGTCACTCAGAGGCCTTAATTAATGGTCGGCTTAATTATATAATATTGGAATATTTAAGGGAAAAAGTTAGTTGACTACTGGATTATTTGTCAGCTAAAGGTGCATAGTTAGATTACCTAGTTGGGCACTTGGGCAGGTTTGGTATGATCAAATTTGAGAATTGCGATAAGTGCGGGCAAGGTTTAGTCTTAATAAACAGAATGACCCTTTAACTTAAAACTTATGCACCGTAATAGTTGGGCACTTGGGCAGGTTTGGTATGATCAAATTTGAGAATTGCGATAAGTGCGGGCAAGGTTTAGTCTTAATAAACAGAATGACCCTTTAACTTAAAACTTATGCACCGTAAAAATAACATACTTTTTGATTTCGTTTTCTTTCAAATTGAGTTAGGTTTCACTGTATTCACGAAGTCTATCGAGAGGAATACAGTAAAAATATTATTTCCTTCGTATTTGGGTACCTACCATTACTCATTCACTGTAAATACCCGGAAAACACACAGAAACTGTAACTGCAGCGGATTAAATAGATTTTTTTATAGTAATAAAAAATATTCGAATATTCGAAACCTGAGCGGCCGAATATTCGAATATCAAAACAGGCCGAATATTCGACAAATTCGAATATTCGAATATTCGAATTGCAAGCCCTAGGCATTTAAAAGTAAAATTAAAAACTAAACTAATCTAAGTAAATTAAAATAAATCTAAATAAGGTCTCCGCGGCATTGTGCTAAAAATGCTCCCAGCATTCCCTCGCTGAATGACAATACAAATGAGCTGCGAGAGAAAGCTGCCAGCTCTTTGGTCACCGGTAGTATCGACCAGCTTTTTGCACAGTTCTTTAAAAAGAACATGTGCGCTTGGACCCCAGCTTGAATTTATATTATTCGGCAGCTTTGCTGCACGGACAGTTGTCAGACCAAGCAAGCAAGCAAGATGGTAAGGAGGTCGATTCTAAATTAATTATTTACGGTTTTCAACTGGTTTTGAAACGACCTTGACGACCGTCTTGATGATTAGCGCGTATCTCACGCACAACTTTCACCTAATTTCGCATGCACCAATCATGGACTGTGTGGGAGATTATACAAAATAAAGCAGATGAATGATGAGAATGATGAGATGATGAAGGACAGAGAGGTATGGAAGAAAAAGACATGCTGTGTCGACCCCAAGTGATGGGAAAAGGGCAAGCGAAAGATGATTTTCTTGGTGTAATAAACTAAAAAGAAAGGCAGGAGTAATTTCCCTACCAGTTGTTTACCACATTTTCCTTTCCACAGCTTCAACGAGCAAAATAGGGGAACCCGCCAGGATTCCGGCGACGTGCAAAAGATGCAAGTCTAAAGGGATGACTTGCATGAGATCCTGTCCCAGAGCTAAAAATAATGTTAACACTTCTAGCAATACGGACTGAAGTTAGGCGAGTCTTAGCGCTACTTACACCATTCCACTTACCCGGGGTTAACCGGTTAAAACGTTAACCCAGTGTCAAATTCTACTGGTAATCATGGTAACACCAGGTTTAACCGGCTAACCCCGGGTTAGTGAATGGTGCAAGTCACCCTTAGACAAGCAAGAACTTGCATGCAATTTACTTTACATTGGCGACTAGGTACTAAAGTAAACGGCATTAAAAACTTTAATCAGATACCGCAATGTAATGAAAATTGCATGCAAGTTCTTGATAGTCTACGCTTCGCTTTATTATGTGTTCATGATGCTATGAGTAGGTACGACTAGTTATGACTGATTTAAAGGCCAAGCCACACCGGATGCGTATGCGTAGACGTGCACGTGCACGTACGCGTCCCGATGCGTTGTATAATACGAAAACTCATACGAGAGGACACACCGCTTGCGTGACGTGTGCGTGACGTGCGCGTACGCGTGACTTGCACGCAACGCAGCTCCGACGAGACAAACCGGCTGCGTGCTGCGTGCACGCGTCCACGCACCGGAGCGGCAACGTCGCTTCGTTGCGTGCAGTGATGACGTTGTGTTTAACTGCGTTCCCTATGAGAGGGCGAACCGAGCAGGTTCGGACACGCACAGCTCGGTGCTGCATAGGTGCTGTGCGTGTACACGCGCAGCTCGCTTGTATTTATTTACAACTCGGCCGGTGCGCGTGCTGGTTTTTAATATGGATTCAGTGATAAAAGAAAAACTAATTAATATATTCGTCAATACGAATGTATATTTACAACATATAGCACAAAGATTCCAAAAAAATACGTCTTATAAAAATTTGGCCTGTGGGAACAAATCGATGTTAGGTACTAATAATACTATTGGAAAACAAGGTTGTTGTATTGTGAACTTAATAATAATATTATGTACTCTGAATTATCTCGATTCAAATATGAGACATTTTTTTCCTCTAATTGCAATGTCGGCATTCTGTGAGCTGCTTCCATTTGCAACAGGAGTATAATAGAATAGAATACCATTTATTTCAGTATAAGTAACAGTATAATAACATGATGTACTGTCGCAGGAGTGTATTTTATTTTACTGCACGCATGACCGAGCTGCAGCGTGCGCTTGCGTGACGTGTACAGCACACTGCGTGGCGTGCGCTGCGTGACGTGCGCGTCACCCGGTGTGACAGGGGTGCTGCGCACGTCTACGCTTACGTCGACGCACACGTGCTGCACACGCAGCCGGTGTGGCTCGGCCTTAAATGGTTTCAACTGAACCCAAAAACGTACGGGAGCGAGCATACATGCAGCGCACTCTGTTTCATGACGTATTTGTTTAATGAAATTTCTGTGTCAGTAAGTAGTATCAAGTTAAAATAAACACGTATTGTACTGTAATAATAATGAAGTTTTATTGGTCATATTTGTGTCCGTCAAACTCGATCACGTGTGTACTTGGTGTGTACACTCATACGTACGTAGGTAAGTACGTAAAATCGTATCTTTCGCGGTTACCTGATACGCACTCGTGTACAACCTATTATCACTACACCTTATAAAAAAAAAACAAAGTCCCCCGCCGCGTCTGTCTGTGTGTTTTGTATGTTCGCGATAAACTCAAAAACTACTGAACTGATTTTCATTCGGTTTTCACTTATAATATCAATAGAGTGATTCTTGAGGAAGGCTTAGGTGTATAATTTGTTAACCCGTGCGAAGCCGGGGCGGGTCGCTAGTAATAAATAGTTTTAACTTCCAGAAGGTTGTATTGACCATATTTATACTTATCATACTCTTTGACACCTACCTACTCCAGAAACGTAAGTAGAATGGCAATTTCACTATGACATCCATCAAAACTTCACCAAAATAATGTGTACAATAATCACAATAATCCATCCATAATCAAAATCTTTTAATTAAATATGATACAAATTTCATGTAAAATATGAGAAAGAAGTCATGCCACAAAACGTCAATACGACTGAAGAATCCAACCGTTTGATTGTATTTGGTGCCAACAACTAGGTACCTGAAATGATGCCGCGACGTATGTATGAATTTGCATTACCACATTTTATAATAGACGAAAACGTAAGTCTATGACGCTTACGTCTAAAGATATGTGATTGAAATAACCACAGGACACGTGCTACAGTTACCACACGGGATTAGGTATTATGCCATTTAGGGTTCTTGCTAAATTGGAAATTCTATAGCGTAAGTATTGAACAACCAATTTAGCTAGGACCCTAAATGGCGCAACAATCGCGGAGCGTGATGGTACTTGCAGCGATATTAGGCGATATTTTCACTCGAAATATGAATAACAGACTGAGATTATTATTCTCTGAAGCCGACACATACAACTATTTTATTACTACGTATAGAACCAGCCCAGAGAACAAGTATTTTGCGCTATGAGTTGTTGACGGCCGACAACAAACTATGGAAGCGGAGCGTGAATCTCGTGACCTAAACGTGTAAGCGCCAAGAATTTCACGACGCTTACGACGTTTTGGTCTCGTGGTACAGGTCGCGATTAGGAAAATTTCATGGTTTCGTATGGCTTCTCTATGTAATAATAATTCATTGGGTGACACGGACGCAGAGTATTAGCAACTAGCAACACAAGACGATACTTCCTGTCTAACCGCGTAGGTAGTGAAAGTGAGGAACAGTTTGCCCGAATTCGTTATCGGTGCACCCTCAGTGAACTCTATGAAAAACAGACTCGACGAACATTTTAGTTATACAAAACACAAGTACAGGACATTGATGTGTATAGCTATAAGGTGCCTGTGTATTCATATATACCTATATAATATATATGTCGGGAATTGTGGGCGTATCATACAATCGGCAGCACATCAGAACCCTCAATCGTGGATGACGAGGGCCTTCAATGAAATACGATGTTCAACTCACAATCTTTACTGCACAAGACTCATTACAAATCACAGCACGCGATACATTTCTTATCTTAAGCAAACCAGTGGATTAGACCCAGGAACCGCCACAGACGTCATGTTCTCCCGTTAGTTCTCATCGTGCTCCCTTGAAGAATGATTGACAGCATAACTTCAATTGTTCTCGACTTCAATTGTTTTGACAGCGCACTCTATGACGCCTTGGCGGAACTGCGTCGAACGCCACTCAGGTGTACGTAACACCCTAGTTTGCTCTATTTGTCAAGGTTTGCATGATAAAACGCCTCTTGAAGGCGATAGATGGCACATTTCAGCCATTCTCCGACATATAGGTATAATAATATGTGGGATGTAGGTTGTAGGTGTAGGTAGGTTAGGGTGTGCAAAAGGCACGACTTACCGCATGATTTTATCGTGACGGTAGAACGCCGTTGATGCACAGTAAATTATATAAGCGCCCGTACTGTGCACTGCGTGTCATGTCAAGGTCGTATCCTATCAATAACAAAACAAGAAGGAATTTCTAAATTTGTTCTACCTCTACCGCTCGAATGTGCAAGTGCGACAGAGAGGCAAACAGATATGTTTGTGGTGGCCTGCTAGAATCATCTGGTACAAGTCCTCGTTTGTTATTTCAGCAAGATCAAGAAGCTCTGAGTTCTCGTGGTCACCGCGCCTCGATGATTCCATAGAAAGGGGTTTGTAACTACATTCTATAGAAATTACACCGTAGGCCGAGAAGAAAAGACTAGATAGAAGAGGGTGTGGTCATATGCATTTTTTAATATTACACTTCGTTTTTTTTAGCATTAGAAAAAGACTACGCGATCTTGACGTGTCTTTTAATTGAAAAAAAAACCCTTTTTTTAAATCAGTTAACTATTAGGTAAGTACTTATGAAAGCAAAAGAATGTAAATAATTCTATATGATTCATAATTGTTACATATTTGCCGTGACTTATTTTTCAAAAGTATTTTTCAATAAAAAGACACGTGTAGATTGTTTTGCTTTTTTCTAATGCTAAAAAAACGCACTATAAATACAGCCGGCCTAGCCAAGGTTACAATCGCTATCGCTTCGACAACGAAAAGCTTTATGTCTCTCTATCACTCTTCCATATTAGTGCGACAGTGACAGTTGCGTTTCGATCGCTACGGAGCGTAAGCGATTGGCATCTTGGCTACGCGGCCAGATCCTTAATTAATAGAGATCAAGTGCATGGTCTCACTTTTAATTTTACGTCATCATTTTCCTCGCGTTTGTCCCGGCTTTCACGGCTCATTGGAGGGTCTCCTGTGGTCGGCTTGGCAAATAATCTCAAAAATTGGCGTAGGGATTAGTTTTTACGAAAGTGACTATGAGCTGGCCTTCCAAACCATAGGGTAAACTAGGCCTTATTGAGATTAGCCCGGTTTCCTCACGATGTTTTCCTTCGCCGAGACGCGAGTACGTACATACGCAGGTACTACAAGGTCTACAAGAAAATACTAAGTCATAATGTCACACTCGTCGAGAAATTCCTAGACAGGTCGAGAACGAGTGTGTATTCGTACATACTGCTCCCTTCTCGTTCCGCTCTCACTCGTCTCGTCTCCGACGTTTTGCTGAATTATTTATGGTATGAAACTTTGTCAATTATTTAAATTTTTGACTATCAATTTACTCGTATTGCACATGTTGTGTCCCGTTCAGATTAGTAGTCAAGTAAGGTTTGTAATTATTTGTAATGAGTTCTTTCTAAAATTACCCTTTGAAAATATATAAAGTGTAAGTTTTCACATTGCAGAGGCTTACGAAGGCGGTATTGACATGTGCCGAATAATAAAATGTGTGTTTCTAATGTCCCTCTTTCTGGTTGTCTTTGTAAGTAACATTTATTATTTCGACCGTATGAATAAATTGGTATTAAATAGTAAAATATCTACCACTACACACAAGAGACGTTGACATATCACCTCGAGCGGGATTCGAGTTCGTGATGTTTAGGAAAATCGGTTCAATGGCATGGAGTAGACTATCAGGGGGCCCAGGGTAATCTTATCTTCGCCCATGGACACCAGAGGAGTCGAAAATGAGTTGTCGGCTTTTATGATGGGAGTACGAGTACGCGCTATTGTTTCTTTCGTCTTTCTACGATACGAACTCAAATTAGCATCATTGTTTCAGATTGTGTCAACAAAAAACAACCCAAGCCTTCAGAATCTTGTAGAATGTGAGGATATAGTTCCTGATATCCAGTGTATTCTGTGCAATATGTACCTTTGCCTGTTACAGTAAGTATACATTTAATACCTGTGGCTTTCCGTCATCATCGTTATTCGCTTGCCCTTGATATTGGATGTAGGATATTATCCTACATCCGCGTAGTCAGGCCGCGGGGGCGCGCCCGGGCACGCACACTACAACAAGCTATATGCCTACACATACGCACACAAACAAATATCGGTCCGACAGCTGACGGGGGGCACCGACATGGCTGAATTTATCGGAAGCGCCTTTCCGATATCGGATGTCGGAAGGCGCGCCTATGACAAAAACAGCTGCAGGAGAGTGCCATTGGCATTATGTCGGCCTTTTTTGCCTTCTGCTTTTCACATATATCTTACATTTTACTTCCTTCCGACATCCGATATCGGATCGGACAATGTGAAAACGCTCTTAGGGTTTAAATTTTTCACCACACGAACCCAAGGAAAATACTTAGCTGTAAAACATCACAAAACAAATCCAAATAAATGTTATTAAATATTTATCGTTAAAGATCATCACTTAAAAGTCAAATCATGAGAAATCAGAACAAAGTTTTAAATCAAATTACTTTATTGCTACTCTCGTGGATAAAATGCATTAGATCGGTGTGGTGAAAAATATCGCATATATTATGGTTAACTATTAGAAACAAATTAAATTACTTTTTGAAAAGAATTTACGTAATTTGTGTTATTTCAAGTAGACACACTAGGTACTATACAGGGTGACCTTAGCCATTGAACAAACCCTCAAATTCCACGTAGGATTACTTCTTAGAAATGCTCTAACGGTAATATATTTTTTAATTAGAACAAAAGATAAAAAAATAAATTATCTAACAAAAGTTATTTCCAATAATCGACAACAAAAAGAAACATACTGTATTAATCATTGGCAGTGCTTTTGACAATTTATTTGAAAATGTGCGGCAATGATGACATTTGTCAAAAATCAGAATCTTATTAATGTCATAAATACAAAAGATAATCAAAACGGTCAAAGAAAGTTTCATACTATTTATTACCTCAGGAGCTACTAACACATACATACTTGCTCCAAAGTAAAAGAATCGTAATTTGTTAATTTCTTCGTAACCGCTACACCTATTGTTATGATACTTTGTATACTTGTTCTAAATACCCTAATGCATATGTACATTTCGGCTTTGTCCAATGGCTAGGGTCACCCTGTACAAATTACAAACTGAAATAAATGTTATATCTATACGAAGAAGAAGTGACCAAGGCCTTCAGTGCCCTGAGCTGGAAACGAACCGGGGTCCCTCTATTCCAGCCCTGGGCACGGGAGGCCTTGGTCACTTTTTCTTCGTATATTACATTTGTATCAGTTTGTAATATCAGCTAACCTTAGAAATTTCATTAAGGTGTAATCAAATTTTGTCTTTAACAGTATATTGCTGAAGTTGATGGCATTAGTGGAACTCTTCTGTAAATGTTTACTAAATGTTTTCAACTGTATCAAAATTGAGGTAGTTATGCATTTTTAATACATTTTCTTATTTTTTTTAGATCGTATTTTGACGCTTTTTTTTTTAAATCAATAAATTTATATAACATCTAGCCGCCCAGAGGCCTATAAAAAGGCATGCCATTTTATTTTAACTTGAACCTTGGTATTTTGTCAAATCAAAGTTGCATTTTCTTGGCAAGTTTTGTTGTCTGGCCTCGTAAACAACATGCCAATCGCTAACGCTCCATAGCGAATGAAACGCAACTGTCACTGTCACACTATTATGGAAGAGTGATAGAGAGACACGGAGCGATTCGATGGCGAAGCATAAGCGATTGTCACCTTGGCTAGGCCGGCTGGGTGGCTAGAGGTTGTCAGCTCTTACCCCTATCCGTGTATAACTAGGTACTTAGATGGTGCTATTTTTACATTTTCATTCATCAATCTAATAACTCTTGGAATACTCGTAATTGCTTTTAACAAGCTTTTATTAGGTCGACCTGTATGTAACTATGTAATCAAATCTTGCAAATTAAATTTGATCCACTTCCCGGTTTCCGATTGAGCTGAAATTTTGCATGCATGTATAAATCGGATGACAATGCAATATTATGGTACCATCGAGCTGATCTGATGATGGAGACAGGAGGTGGCCTTAACAAGCTGTTATTAGGTCGATGTAATGGAATCTAAGGTAACTAACCATCTTCCAGATCGTAGCGTCATGAAAATTGGCAGCTGTATGTAGTTCTGATGACAATACAATAATATGGTACTGTCGACCTGATCTGATGATGGAGACAGGAGGTGGCCATAGGAATTAACTCTGTGATGAAACAACGCAACCTAATTGTGTTAGGGGTTTTTAGAATTGGCTCGAAGAGTATTAGTTGTCTGTCGTAAGAAAAGTACAGTCAGCGATAAAAGCTGGTACCAAAAATGAAATTTTTGCCAAAAACTTATTTAGAACAATGCAGTATATTCGAAACACCACCCACGCCATGACAGCTGGCCCTCTGAGCAGTGTTGCGAGAGCATCTGTTACATTTATTTTGACACCACAGGTGGCAATGGTGGCATACCCTACTCTCCAGACCTATTCTACTATTTAATATGTTTCAGATTACGCGAGTAATACAACAAACACATTGTGAATGCCCTACGAGTTGTTTCAAAAGTGCCTCCAAAATGGTAATAATGATTTTTTAATTCTCATGCTCTTAAGAGGGAAGCATAGCATCGTCCATACAAAAACAGAAAACGTTTTTCCACTTCTAAATATTTTTCATTCTCCATGATTTTTTAGTACGAGTATGTTATTTATTTATTATTCGGAGAACCAACACTATCAATTGTACAATAGTTATGTAATTATGTTAATAACAGAAGGCCAATTATAGGTTCCCACCAATAGCAACAGGTCAACAAACAAATAGCACTAAATTTTACAACGTGTTACCACTAATATTCTAAATATGAATACTTAATTATATTATTATACAATACAAAACAATACTCTTTATATATACCTACTGAACTAGGAAAACAAAACTTATTAATAACATACCTCTATCGATACAGTAATCTATACCGTAATCGATACAGTATGCTATCGCATACGGCTCGCTCACGTAATTTGTCTGTCAGAATACATCTTATAAAAAGCGGTATTTGCATTAAATTTTCATTGAAAATACGTCCTTCCCTCCTAAGCTTAAAGGACGTATTTTCAATGAAAATTGAATGCAAATACCGCTTTTTAGCTTAGGAGGGCAGAGTTGTGATGTTGTTATTAAAAACGTCACTATCACGGTCTTTCGATAGTTCATTTAGACTTTTACCAGCTCGTAATAGAAAGCTGTTCTGCCTATTCTTTCTATAATTACGCGATGAAAAGGGAATTGAGAGGGGAGGGGAGTTATTGACACGATGAAAAACAAGGTTTACAGGTTTTCCGTGTTTCAAAATTTGTGATACTTACAAAAAAACATTTTATTAAGCGAAACCTATAAACCTAGAATATATTATGCTGAAGCGATCGACATCAAAATCAAATATATGTATGTTAAGATTTAGTTGTAGAAACCCTTTTCTCCCGAAATGGAAATTGTATGAAAAAAGTACTTTTTTAAGTAGATATACTTCCCTCTTAAAGTTGGGGTTTAAGTCGCGTAGAAGTGGCAAAAAGTTACTTTTTATGCTTTAGTTTATTTACGTAAAGTAAAATCATCTATTACGACCTTTATTGACTTATCAATAAAGTTCAAAATCAGCCATAAAAACTGCTACTGTTGCAGCGGCGGCCGGCGCGCTCCAGGGGGCCTACCGCGAACCACGTTCGACGTGCTACCTCCCTGTCACACTTACGTACGAATTTACAAGTGCGACAGAGAGACAACACGTAAAATATGACAAACCTTAAATAAGTATTTGATTATTTTCCCATTTTATCCTCCACCTTTATCGGACTTTCGGATAAAATGGGTTATTTTATGCCCTTGTTGTATAATCTACTAGAGTTAGACCAAGATAAGTCTGCAACGATTTTGATAGCACACCCAGTAAAGTTTTGTTTTAAATGTCAAAATTCTATGAAATTGTGACGTAGAAATAACACTTGCACTGCGTATGCTCATGATCTCTGCATATGATCAAAATCGTTGCAGGCTTTTCTTGGTCTAACTCTATCATATCCCTACTAATATCACAGAATAAATAATAGTACTAGGTACAGAAGACTCACTCTCTAACAAAACGCGTCTGTTACGATCAGCACAGATATGGCCGCTAGGTGGCGACAACGCCACGCGCGTCTTATGGCAAACCCCAAAATTGGGGCCGAACGGATGTACTTTTAGCTACCTGTAGCAAAGCGACGAAATCGCGGAGTGACCCACGCCTGCTAATATTTAAATGCGAAATTTTCCGTGTTTGTCTGACGATCTGCTACCACTTTACGCTTAAATCGGTGAACCGTTTAAGTAGATGTTTTTTTTTTAATGGAGACAGTTAAAGTTGTGGGGGACAAGGGATAGTTTTTATTACAGAAATCATCAATAATCGTATATAATATCATAAAACTATTACGTCAATGTAGAGGTAGGGCCCGATTCGGATGTTGAAATAGACATCTATTAGATATCTTTTAGACATCACCAAGATACGATAACGATATGTTTAAGATCTAACCTGTCAAATTTGACATTTGCGCGATTCTGGAGATACTCTTGAACGATTTCCACAGGATATGACTTAGAGATCCAAGTCACATATATCTAATAGATATCTTACTCTATCTAACTTAAAAGTGACATTGGTTGCCCGAATTGCGCTGCGAAAGAGAACTAGTTCATATCTAAACTATAACGTATCTAGAATGGATCTAGTACGTGTCGTCTCTTGTGAATATCTTGAAGTTCGAATACGGCAGGTATTGTATGGCTATGTATTTTTAAAGTAATATACTTTTTTTCCTCATATTACAGATATCAAGGAAAACATGACAAACTGATGGAACATAAAATATCCACTGCAAAATGCATTCCGGTGATTGTGAATATAATAACTTTTTTAATTTATATAATATAATATTTTTATATTGTTTTAACTATTTTGACTGCCACCCAGTGAAATGAGTTACTTAGAAATAAATAAGAAAAGACAAGAGTCGTTTGTGTTTAGTGATATTAAAGCCCTGAACGGTCTTGCTGTGTTAGAATAGGGGATATTACTACAATGTTCTACCGCCAGAGTGCAGCACTACCGACTCAGTAAATTCATAGACTAACATATGCAAAAGTGATAGAGAGATTAGATAACGAAATTTCGATTTTCTTGTTTCGCGGTAGGCCATGTGATTGACGTGACGTGTGATGTGTCAATGTGGTTTGTTTACTGTATGTGCCACAAAGGTGCCACCTACGCAAAGCTTTGCCTAATATCCCCTATTGGTCAAAGGTGCCTAAAAGATAGCAAACACCAGAGAATTTGGGACGGGTACCACCGTGGCTGGGTGGTCTAGTGATCAGGACGTTAGCCACGTAAGCTGAAGACGCGGGTTCGATTCCCGCCTCGGCCACCGGTGGACTATGTCACTTTGTCTTTAGTGTGTGTGTTATTTATTTCAGTTTACTTATATAGGTAATTCTTTTGTGTTTTAGCTAATAAGTTCATCCCTGAAAAAAGTATCCTGTCAAAAGCTAGGGATATATGTACCTACGTACACTCGTAAGAGATTGGTATATGTCCGCACATATCATGTAATGTTTGACAGTCATATCTGTACAGGCAGCATCAATATTGGCGGACGAGACAACGTGCCAAAAGTATCTGCCACCCTGGTATACTTTTACAACTAGAGATAAATCTTTACAGTTCGCATTCAAAATTATCTGATACAATCTAATAATCGAATTGAAACATACAAAGACAAATATGTTTTTGTTTTTAGTGTTCCGTACCTCAAAAGGAAAAAACCGGAACCCTTATAGGATCACTCGTGCGTCTGTCTGTCTGTCCGACCATCCCCCCCCCCCCCCTTTATCTCTGAAACTACTGGGCCTAAAATTTTGAAAAAAATACACAAAATAGTACTTTACCTATATAGATGACAGGAAAACCTATTAGAAATGTGTAGTCAAGCGTGAGTCGGACTTATGTACGGAACCCTTGGAACGCGAGTCCGATTCGCACTTGACCGGTTTATTACATACTTTTGAGGTTTTGACGCGTAGTCTGATCTCCTACTTTTGATGCTGATTGTACCTACGTATATCCCTAAGCCCTCATAAAAAAAGGGTTTAGCCGAAAGATTCCACAAAATGATCTATCATTATGTTAATATAGATCTTTATTTTCGCTGGCATCTTCGATGATTCAGTTCGACGTTCGGGATAAATCTACTTATCTAAATATTATTAAAAGTGATTTCTCGAAAATCGCACTTCGATAGCAATGAAACGGGTGTAAAACGCGTCGTAAAGCGGATCAATTCGGCTTTCGCAACATTTGTATATGGGTAGAGCTATTTTTGTGTTGCGAGTGGAATGGCGAGTGTCATAATATGTTTGTGGGGCTTATTGGTTTTGGCGGTGAGGATTATCCACTTTTATCATAATTTCTGGTACTCTAGAAAGTATTGTAAGTCTTGGAGCTTGTAAATCGCTTTAGCAGTACGATACTTTACCAGTGAAGCTGCCAATGTCGTTGTAAAATTTCTTGGTGCTGTATAAAAGTATATATATAGGAGAAATTATACCAAGTACCTGCTACAAGTTTTTGTATAGACACCGTAAGATTATACAACACTCCATACAATTTGTTCTTATATTGACCGGCTATGTATTAAAGCTAATTGTTACTGTAAAAAAATGCTTCATCAAAATAAATAACCATATCATATTTTGTCACCGCTGGAATGATTTCGTAAGTTATCAAATATGTTATTGGAATCGATATTCTTACAGTTTACTTACAGTTTACAAGTTTACAGATATCAACAGTATACAGCGAGGACACGACTCCGACAGGGAATGAAGTGCCTCAAGAGGTGGACAAAGTGATAGAGGATGAGATCACCGGCAAACTCAGTAAAGACCTGGCGCAGAGCATCGAGAAGAAATTCCTGGTGGATCTGGAGAAGTAGGTTACAATGCTACAATACGGATACGAATTACAATAAGAAGGGAAGCAGGGGAAGGCTCCGGACCTTCAGCCTTCCGTCGAAGTCGGCCTTCGGCCTCCCGCTCCCGGCCTGAAGCTCGCCCTATGGGCTCACGAACACAGTACTTGTAAAGCGACATGGTGTTCATGTACGAGTATATGTTAAGTTTATAGTAATAACTAGGTACATCCACAAAAGGGTTGTTTCCAACGAATTGAAGCACAAAAGTGATTGAAAGAATAGAATTTCATATTGAAACGATAGTTGACAGTTTTAATAACTACTTAAATGTTTCTGCAGATCAGTGAACATGGTGCTGGTAAAGATCCAGTTGCTGCTGCAGAATGGCACCACACACATCCTGGATCGGCTGTCTGACCTTCAGGGGCAGTTAGAGGAGATCAGGAAGTCTACAGGAACAGAGGTTTCAATAAAGTTGATATTTTTTATATCTTCGAACAGACTATACAATAGATACTCTGTTTTTTCCTGCATGAATGAATATTTTTTTTACTAACCTAAAAGAATATCCCACTGTTGGACAAAGGTGCACTCCCGCTACTTTTCTACTTTCCAAATATATCCTCTTACTACAATCCTGTTCTGAAAAACTTCTTTTGCTTTCTTCATTGCTTGCTGGTTGCAGTGGTTGCTTTAAATATATAATCGAAGAAAATTCAACAAGATCTTCCCCTTCCAAGTTCCGCATCCACCTTTTCCTCATACACTCTGTCTCTATTAAAAAAAATAGTCTGGTTATTTCTATTGCCACATTGCTACACAGGCCAGCGTGGGGAATATGATCCAAGCCCTCTCGCGCACAAAGAGGCCTGAGCCTAGTACCCAGCAGTGCGGCGTAAAGGCTGAATTATTAATGTCTATCTACTGCCGTATTTACAGTTGGACACATGCCTCAAAGAGCGCGAGAACGAGACCGCCCAGCTAGCCGAGAAGGCGATGCATCAGATGGTGGTGTGCGGGTATGCGCTGATAGGGCACAACCCTACGCAGGCCGTCGGTGCGGTTATTACTCTGAAGAACATGATCAAGACGCGTCTGCAGCCCGTAAGTGACTTAAATTGTAAAACTATTTTAATAGAGCGTGTATTTATATATTACTAATTGTATTCTAAATACTTACCGTTTAAATACGTAAACTTAATACTCACTTACTTTCCTTTTCCGCTATAGTTATATCGCAGTTTGTGTAAATATTTTATGTTTTAATAAGTATTTTAGGTTTAAGTTTTAAATTTTGTTTCTGTTTTAGTTTTAAGTTTTAATTTTGGGTGCCCTGAAAACCAGTGTCGTGTCATTATAGACGCGGCTTATGCTGAGCGGCATCCTATTTGGTGTAATTGTGATTAATTATTTACTCTGCTATTGTGATTCATTGTATATTTTTTATTCCAAATAAATCTATTTCTATTTCTAAATGTGCATGTTTAGTTTAATGACCCGGTTCCAGGTCCGCGCGCAGAAGAAGGAGCTTGACGAATTACTGAAGGCTTGCGGTCACGAGCACAACTCCTTGAAGAAGGTCATCAAATGTGTCATCGCTCAGGTATTGGTTTATCTAACGTTTTGCTTCCTTAGCGCCACCTCCCTTTCCTTTCACCATCCCTTTAAGCCGGGCCGGGGTTAAGCGGTTAAACCGTTAACCCAGTGTCAAATTATACTGGTAACCATGGTAAGTTGGTAAGGTTTAACCGGTTAACCCCGGGTTAGTGGAATGATGCAAGTGACGCTTACTGATTACTATTAAGGCTTGCGCCGGATAAACTGTTAAGGTATGGCATCTTAGGAATATGAAATCTTAGGGTCACAGTAGGACGTAAATCTGTCAAAGCCATTTAGAATGGTTACATTGGTAACCTTAAAATGGCTGTCTTAAAATCTCCATTTTTTCTGCAGATTTTTTAATAGCTGTACCAAGCGTTTGCCTCTATAAATTTACCTACTTATAACTTATTTAATCCTTAGGAATTTACCAATGCTGACTTATTTTATAATCGATTAGGTACACACAATCTGCTAAAAATAAAAAAGTCTAAATTAGGATAATCCTGAGTAAAAGTAAGTACTTCAACATGAATGCGTGATATTTCTCAAAATTACAAAAAATATCCCAAGCCCATATCAGTTCAAACACTACAATTCTCACGCATGTAAATTGTTGAATTACAACTCCATGTAATTTAATTTTGAAATAAGTAGGTAACTCATGCGTTCTTATTCGCGGTTCCCAGTAAACACGCATTCGTGTATTCTCCGGGTCTTTGATTTGTAATTTATGCGCCATCGCCACGAACGCCGAGTATATTTTGGAAATATGTTTATTTCCCGCTCTGACACTTGGAGTGACGGACATGCTTGAACATTTCTTTAACAACTGCGTTTCGTTTGGTTGGTAAGCTTGTAAATTTTCGTGATACGTACCATGAGATATTTGGTGCGGCCAATTCGAATTGGCATCTAGGTGGCAGACTAACAAACAGACACCGTAGTATAAAGCGTTTACAAAGAGCCCAAGGTCACCTACGATGAAATATGACATGCTTGTAATAGGCTTTTCCCTGTAGTGTTGCTGAATTGCATTCTACATCATTTTATACAACATCGACCCTGAGGCATCCCTATCCCTAGAATTTTGTAGATATTTCAAATGTATTTGAGTGCTGGGGCTGGGGCCCATTTCTCAAATGGTATTAGACTAATATTATTACGGTGTTGCTTTGGTAACTTATACAATTTGACAGGGGTGCATTCCTCGACCGGTATTAGACTAATATTATTCGTGTGTTACCATGGTAACCCATACGACTTGACAGTTCGTGGACTAATAATATTAGTCTAATAACGTTCGAGAAATGGGCCCCTGGTCATCAATATGGACACAACAAAATAAGTAGTCGCGCTTAATATTAGTAGGTACGACAGTTGCTATGCGTAGTGACCACAACTTATTTCTCACGCTCCATTTTGTAGTTAAGGTGATCAATCAGTTTATTTATATTATTTTGTAGGTATTTCAAACATCTACATCTTTTCATTGAGCATATTATTTTCTCACACCTACACAGTTACTGGAATAGCGAAACTCGATCTAGGTCACACGGATGGATCTGTCATGGATTGTGCTAACATCCGTGGTAGGTAGTGTCGAAATAGCGTCTATGGTTCAAATTCGCTGATATTAACTTTTTTTTTTAATAATTAAATAATCCATTGGAATATCCACAGGTCACTGGATTACGGATGTCAACTCCATAAAACGCAAAAACTCGCTAAATAGTATTGATATGACATATTTCAACGTACCCACATACTGATTGAAAAATACTGTAATTTTAACTAGTTAAAGTTTGTGTCAATTCCTTCTTTCCTTTTCTTTTTAGGGTTCCGTACCCAAAGGGTAAAACGGGACCCTATTACTAAGACTTCGCTGTCCGTCCGTCCGTCCGTCCGTCCGTCCGTCCGTCCGTCCGTCCGTCTGTCACCAGGCTGTATCTCACGAACCGTGATAGCTAGACAGTTGAAATTTTCACAGATGATGTATTTCTGTTGCCGCTATAACAACAAATACTAAAAACAGAATAAAATAAAGATTTAAATGGGGCTCCCATACAACAAACGTTATTTTTGACCAAAGTTAAGCAACGTCGGGAGTGGTCAGTACTTGGGTGGGTGACAGTTTTTTTTTTGCTTTTTTTTTTTTTTTTTTTTATGGTACGGAACCCTTCGTGCGCGAGTCCGACTCGCACTTGCCCGATTTTTTTTCATTTAAGAGCCACAGAAATGAACTTTTTTGAGATAACTATCTAGATATTGGAAATAGGGTTCCAATTGTTTGAGTACGAAACTAAAATTATTCTGGATATAAAACAGCTATATCTAGTATCTAGTCTAGTCATATTCAAATTAAATTTTCATTTCCTCATAGATGGTTCGTTTGCGTTTCAGTCGCCCATGGTAAAGGCCGCCATGATGGACGTGACCAGTCAACTGATGCAGGGTGTAGTCGAACTGACGAAAGTACTCGCCCACGGTGCCATGCACGAAGCTTGCCTCATAGAAGTCATCAGAACAGTCGAAGACGAAGCCCTGGGCCTCGTCAGCAAAGTTAGAAATTGTGCATTTGGAAACTTTACTGAAGAAGCTAACAAATTCATAGAAGAAAACAACGCAACAGTACTCGATATACCTACAAGGAAGAATCGTAAAATTAAAGTAGATCCTAATAAGAAAGAAGTTGTAGAAATGAAGCAATTAATCAGGAGAATGCTAAGTGAGAGTAATGTAGATGATTTAGACAAACGCTTTAAGAAGAAGTTGAAAAAACTGCAAGAGGATCTGCCATCCGGTGAAACGGAAACCAATGCAACATCAAATGTAAATGTCACTTTAAATGATTCTAAAGTAGATTTGAACAGCACTTCATTTGCTTCAGCAGTGATTTCTAATGATATCTAAAACATTATGTGAGATGTTTTTATTTCAATATCAGCTTGTAGAACACGTTTTATTTCAAAACATATTAGAGAATCTAAAAATAAACTCGCTTTATTATTTGACGCTGTTGATGTGATAAATCGTTAAATTTATAATATATATAGCGTCTGATGGATGGTTTGCCATAAACTCTGGAAAATAATATTTTAGAGCTATAATGATGAAACCGGCTCTATGGTAACTTTACGTGATAATAAAAAAAAAATATGTCATGGATTGATATAAACTTTCACGATTTAAACATTGTTAAACTTAAACTAAAGACCCATTTTTGTGGACTGGAGATACTATTTTTAAACTGTGAAATTGCTAGTATTTATCTACAAATCTGAGAGCCAACCGCGAAAAACGAAAAATGAAATTTGCTTATCTGTCTCTGTCTAGCCCTTGTATATTCGAGCGATAGAGAAACAGATAATCAAATTTCGATTTTTGTTTTAAGGGTATACGTCGTCCTAATCCGAACCAGCTGACCGACGTTTTTTTTCTAAATTTAACTCAATGCCACTTTTCCGAATAAAGCAAGGAAATGTCTAAAATAAATTATCGGGATTACTGTTACCTGGTATTATGGATCAAAGATTTAAATAAGTAATGTGGCCGCCATCATAGTTTTAGCTAGGATCAGTCATATCCTGCTTGGTAGCCCTACCCCGATACTTTCATCGCTACTATTTACGCTATCTCTTGAAAGAGGTTGCGGCAATGCGTGAACTCCGGCGCATGTTGTAAACATATTTTATGGTTATGTTAATGATGGGTAAGGAATATTGAGGATAAACGTATCATATGAAGATAATTTTTGGCTATGCTTAAAATATGGCGTGATATTGTAAAAGATGAAAGAAAAGCAAATTAGTGATTCTGATGCCGACGTTGTTCCTTTCTGAAACTTTGACTTACTGAATTCAGTTAAAAAGTTATATATAAATAAAATAAAAATAAATAATTCAGCCTAGGTATATACGTCCCACTGGCACAGGCCTCCTCTCATGCGCGAGAGGGCTTGGGCTATAGTCCCCACGCTAGCCCAATGCGGATTGGTGACTTCACATACACCTTTGAATTTCTTCGCAGATGTATGAAGGTTTCCTCACGATGTTTTCCTTCACCGAAAAGCTAAAAAAAAAGTTATCAATCTCTTGCAATCTCTTTTGGTCTTGTCTCAATGCAGTTTCATTAAATTTTAAATATTATCATGCGCTTAAAGTGTGTAGCCGGTAGTTGCCGGTAGTGTCTCTGCTAACGAAGCTGGAGGTCCTGGCATCGGGCTTCGAATCCTAGTAAGGTAATATATTTCTATTTTTATTAAAGTTAGATAGACAGAGCTATGAATGTTGTTCATGTTTCATATGTATCACATATTCAAACCTTATTGACTTTGTTTTAGTCTTGTGTAAGATTGTCCCATTACACTTATTTCTTTTTCTATCGCCAATTTCTCCAAATAGGGTCATGACCAACCCTCCCACTCTAGTTTCCATGACCGTATCATGTGGCTGGAGGTGAATGACTCCGTCACCTACATTTCCTCTAATTATTTTTTTCTCTGGATCGGAGCCAAATTTTAATGGACGCGCGCGCAGACAGTCTGCAAAGTGTTTCTCTTATGTTTTAGGTAGACTTTTGGGTGCTACCTATTAGGTATTACCTATTTTTTAAATGTATGGCTCTCTAACGTAGGTATTTTATGTTTAATGACGTAGCCTAATAGTCGGTAGTGACTTTGCTTACGAAGCTGTAGAGTATTATGTACTACTCAGACTATCTGGTTTTGTACAAAAATGACAGTTAGATTGTGCGGAGTGAGTCCTATTTAGATTAAGCATTCGAATTGTCCTTTCAATGTTAGCTATATTAAAATGGAGCACATTAGTTGGTGTAATATGTAGAACTCATAAAAGTCATAAATTATCAATAATTTATTGTGGCAAAACCTGGAGTAAAGTTTACTATATAATACTAGTAAGTTAGTAACAACTGCACCTGCCATGGCATGAAAGCCGAGATTTGGAGAGCACTACACCACCGTCGCCCACTACTACCTCATGTTAATAGATTACCAGCCATAAACATAAGCCCGTCTAGACTGGATCTCTCTAATAAATTATCACCCATTCTGCTACGACATGTATTTATGTATGTATGTATGTCACTTTATTGCACATAAACAGGTTTACATAAAACGGACAACAACAAAACAAAAATAAAAATGTTATGTACAAAGGCGAACTTATCCCTAAAAGGGATCTCTTCCAGCTAACCTTTGAGAAAATGCGAAAGGATCAAATACTAACAGGTGAAAGACAATTTAATATGGACAAATAGCAATATGAGAATTTTGGATACACATAAAGGAAGACGAGAGCAATAAGTAAAGAGAAAAACTAGTACTACATATTTATAAATACGCATAAACTATAAACATACCTATATATACTTACATAAAATACACATTACACATGTAATATTTTAATTGAGATTTAGACTAAAGTACCACCCGGGTAAGGATTTTTTATGACATTATAACATTTATAGGCCTAAACTTCTGAGAGTGTTCAATCGCCAATCGATGAGTAAGATCGATTTCCAAATAAAAAAAATCGTACTATAACACCTGACCGGACGTACGAATCACAAATAAGAAAACCCGAATAAAAGTTCATATAACGTTGACTATACAAAAAAAACAGTCATAAGCTCGTCTAGACCAAGTCTGACCAATAAATTATCACCCACTTCAGAAGAAATACTGGAAATAACACGAAAACCGTTGATCTCGTTGAAAGTGATCAGCTATATTTTCCCAGAAGAGGATTATGATATTTATGATAGTGTCATGTTGACACGTTCGTTCATTTAAGTGCCCATAATTCGTAGAAATTATGCAAAATTCTTTCGATAAAATTGATAATTCTCCGCATATGTAGATTTCGCTTCATCATCACCTGCAGATTATCAGGAATATAAATTTTCTTGGACGATACACACATTTATTTTTCCAATAAACAACAGTAAATGCGTCATCTTCGACGTATTCATCGTCTTCGAGTGTTTGTTTCTCACCAGGTCACCACTTTAAACTAAACTAACGGCCCGGCTCGGCCACGACATTGCGCGACTGGCGGCGGAGGCGGCGGCAACCATAGGTTGGAGCGAGACACAGCGATCGGACCTTTCGTTCTCACCTACGGTTCCCGCCGCCGCCGCCCCCAGTCGCGCAAAGTCGTGGCCGGGCCGTAAACTGTTGAATTAACTGTTGCACGCGGAATTTCCGAACCGATTCGACATTGAAACTTTTAAGAAAACCCTTTCAGACCTATAATTCTGTACTGAATGTAAATTAATTATTTATCGCATGACTAATCCGATCGAAAACACGGTCTCAAACAATAATAACAATGAATGTTTAGTAAATATTGGACGCAAGCAAGGAAACCACATTATGAACATCCTGTGGGTTCATGGAATCGCCGGCCAAAACATTTCTGAAGCACGGACTACAATGTGAACACCATGTAGATGAATCAACAGGGTTAAAAAGGATTTTGGATCGTTAATTTTAAATCTCTGGGGCAAGCAATGTCAAAATATTCGAAAATAAAATTCTGCTACTTTTCACCGATTTATACTTTCACGATTTGTTCACTTTATTATGTTAGTTTTTCTTCGAGACCACGGGGACGATGCCGTCGTCGAAACGTCGGAGATCATTTTAGAATTTCAACGCGATTAATTCATTTTGCATATGAAAATCCGGTTTAAAAATAACGATAAAACAAAATCTGAAGCTTCCATCGATCTTCACAAATAGAACAGTCAAATACGTCAATTAAAAGTTAAAGTAAAACATTTCGGTTACCGCATTCATGTCAAGGTTCTCTATGACGTAGGTACACACACGGGCCAATTCGAGTATTGGTTATTCGATCTGTTTCCGATATGATACTGATCTGTCAGTGTCAAAAGTGACATTTCTTCAACCAAAACCGTCACTTTTGACACTGGCAGATCAGTAGCATATCGGAAACAAATCGAAAAAATAAAAATAGAATTGGTCTGACAGTTAACTCTTTATAAGCCCTATTGCATTGGTAATAAAGTCGTTCGATGGTCCATAAGTTCTAACAGCAATACTATTAACTAAAATGGACCTTAAGCCAACGCAATAAGGTTACATATTGCCAGTTAACATGTGGACGATGGTGTAGAAACGGGCCGAAGAAATAGAGCTGCGGTACGGTGAGTCCAAAAACATCTTAACACGCCAACGTTCTATAAATATATTTACACGACCGTACCGTCAGTGTCTTAGAGGCGTGTAAACATATTTTTGGAACATTGGCTTGTAAAGATGTCTGTGATCTCGACTGTACCTATAAAGAGTGATGGTTTCAGAGGGTTTTACATCGATTTTATTGTGGAATTTACGGGTTTACTGGGCCTAATGCCTCAATATTGGCGGGTAAAAGGCTATTCGATTGCCACACAATGCGCGGCCTTGCATCAAAATGGTTGAAATAGATTTCGATGCTTTGTTTTGGAAGAAATAGCAAAATTCATTTTGGTCTTCCAAGCCTTAGGGCTCATTTAGACGGTGCTAGAACTCGCATGCGAGTTTCATTACATTGCGTTATTTGATTGGTCGCCTGAATTGATGTAAGCTTCAATAGTCCGCAATTACATTAGTTAGAACACACCAAGATTAGAACATCCCAATCCCGAGTTCACGTAAGCGGTTATCTTACTGGCGCTCATCCGGGTACGGCGCTAGTACGATTAACCGCCTTACAGCAAGAAAAGGTTCTATCTAAATTCTCAGAATCAAAATCAGAATCAGAACTATTTTACTTTATAAAGGGTACATGCAACATATACTACCACTTACCAACATCCGTAAAGAATGCCGAGTGTCTATTAGGGCTGGAGGGTACGGACGCTGAGGCCGACGTGAGGAAAGCTCGCTTCACCTTCGTCCATTTCGAGGCCCGTGGAGGCCGGTGCTGCGGCGGCCTCGCGCCCAGTTCCAGTGAGCGCTGTTTGCGAAGGACGGGGTGGGATGGCTCGGATTCTGTTGTAGAAAATTATAACGTTAGGTGTTTTAATCAATATAATATTATTGAGGGTGCTTCACTATCTCTCCCATCACACAAAGACCATTTTTCAACGGTATCACGTCTGGTGAGAACTTGGATCCTCTGGTCTTCTTCCTAACGACTTCTTGGAATACTTATTGACATATCACAAACTTTTGGAAGAACGTATATCCATTCCTTAGAGCAGCGGTCAGCAACCTTTTAGCAGCCAAGGGCCACATAGTAGTTAACGAAGTTGACGCGGGCCGCACTTTGGTAATATTTGTGACTTTAGCAATCATTGTCGTTTGTCAATATTACATACAAACAAAATAGCCAGGGAGGCTCGCGAGCCGCAAGCGAGAGGTGCCTCGCGGGCCGCTTGTTGCCGACCGCTGCCTTAGAGTGTCAAGACCGAGAGATCCATAATGGGATTAGTAACATTTCAAAAGCCTTACCTAACTCCTCAGACGAAGGTATAGTCAACGTCAGCGCTGGTGGTGCGTCACTATCTCCTCCATCACTTAAAGACCGTCTCCTCAACGGTACCACGTCTGGAGAACTCTTGGATCCTCTGGTCTTCTTCCTGACGGATTCCCGTCCTGTTTGGATGATATCGCGCATCTTGCCCCAGGGTCCTTTATGGAGTTTGTTCGGGGATGGAGAGGTGGAGCTGTCATCCTGAGGGTACAACAAAAGCGTTATGCTAAAATTTATGTTAGAAACTTGAGAAAGCTACAAGCTACAAGCTACAAACTAATTTATTTAATTAGGTATACGAAGATATATGGATTTAATTTGTTTAGCTACTCGTATTTACAAGCTTTTATTTAACTTGCAATATTTGTATTTTTGTATGCTCGGGTCAAAAGCCCCATTATTCAATTGAGCTGAAACTTGTAAGTAAGTTGGGTGACAATGCAATATTTTTTATGATTCCTCCTGTGTCCATAATTAAGATTTAATTATGGACACAGGAGGTGGCCATACGAACTCAGTGATAAAACAACGCAATCTAAATTGTCTTTGGGTTTGTTAGAATTATCAATGGGTATTAGTTGCCTATTGAAAGAAAAGTACAGTCAGCACCGAAAGCTTGAATCAAAATATATTAAGTTTGCGGCTAGTTACCTGCGGAGGAGCATGAAGAAAGGTATTGTCATTTTCATCACAGCGCAGGATGTTCTTTCGGCACAGACCTGCAACAATCAGGACAAATTCACTACGAGTATTGATATTAGGGCCTAACCAAACGATAATCGTTAACACTTACATTGTTGACATTATGTACTATTAATTCTATGTTTGCATGCCAAATATTTAAGAATTATTGACGATCATTATGAATTCATATAGAGTATTAACTTAGAATAATTAAATAGTGTTTACTTTTACCTAAATAATACTCATACCAATTTTAAAATGATGAGCTGATGGCATTATAAACTGTTGCGTGAAGACGATCGTTATTAAAGATTATTTGTTATTTTTATAACTCTTACGTTGCACATTGATATTAATTCCCGATCCCTACGCAAGATTTGCGTCAATCATCCTGTGTTTATGTTTGGCTATTCGTAGAGACGTGAGTGCGCCGAAGCATCCATCAGCCATCTAATATTATGTAAGCATAACAGCCTTAAGATAAAGACTTTTAGCTTTTAAAATATGTAGTCTTTTATTTAATAAGGTTATTAGCTCCAAGAGTCTAATAGGCTCTTAAAAAGAACTAGGCTCGGGGGCTAAAGAGCTAAATAGTCTTTTAGCCTTTTAGGAGTCGAGAGATGAGGCGAGCCCTAAAAAAAGAGCTAAAAGGCTCGAGTCTTTTGGATCACTACTCCTGAGTAACGTTGGTCAATTTGCTAATTGTGGTTGGTGCAACAGTAAAGAACAAAGATATTGTATGTACTTACTTAGGTATAAATTCCCCCCATCCGTCTTTAAGAATTTGAAAAACAGACTGATTCAGACACTCTTCCATTCTGAAAGTCTGTTAAAAATTGCAAACAATGTCTTTCACTTATCCAGAGTATATATTGATTATTCTCATCCTGTAGCGATATCATGGTCGCATTTTTATCACCTGTCATGCCGTGCGTCACTTTCGCACTTACATATTTGTTAGAACGTGACAGGCATGGTGACTAATGATAAAGAGCCGACCATATTAGCCCTACTGGAGTGGTCTCATCTTTTTACCACGGCTTACTAAGGGAGCCTGAGATCTGCTCAGCAAAAAGTGACGCAACCAGGTTTTTACGAAAGCATGCACCATCTGACCTTCTACCAAGTACCTAGGGAATTCAAAGGTAGGTCAGAATGTATGTAAGATAAACATAAAACTGTACGTCCTATCTGTTCTACTTTCTTTCCCGTAGTCTGTTCTTGGACTGTCGTATCTTCAAAGAGATCTCATTATACAAATAGTCCATTAAATCCCTTGTTTCAAAACCTTTCGTGGCCCACCAGCCACTTAACTCGCCACAATACGCTGCTTCTTTTAGGCCCACTTGCACCATTCCACTAACCCGGGTTAACAGTACAATTTGACACTTGGTTAACGGTTTAACCGCTTAACCCCGGGTTAGTGGGATGGTGCAAGTGGGCCTTAGGGTTATAAAGGTTTGTTGGTGTTCCTAATAATCCTGACACTCGCCAAGTCGTCTGCAATCTTGACAAAGAGCCGAAAATCCTGACATATCCAGCAAATCTCGCCGAGGACGCCACGGTACGTACGTACCGTCGGCTCGATTCGGAAAATGAATTAGATTTCTACTAGACTTCAACAAGTTACGATACGGATAATTTAAAGATATTTGTAAGATAGATATGTCAAATTTGACGTTTCCGCGATTCTGGAGGTCCTCTTGAACGATTTCGACAAGTTATGACTTAGATATCCAAGTCACATCTAGTCGATATCTAATGTAGATCTAGTTGATCTCTAAATCGTCTCAAGATCTTGTGATTATCTCGAAATCCGAATAGACCTGTGTACCTACACCCGTAGACTACGTCGCATACACCCTTTTAAAAAACGTCTGTCCTACGGATGCTAGATCGAAGAATGCGGTCTATTTCAGAATTGCTATAATGCCGTGTAAAAAGTATGGCGGCGCATTGGATTGTTAAAAATAACGTTATGATATTATTATGAATTAGATCGGATTTTGTAGATATGTTGGCGCCACGTGGGTTTGCGGACGATTTAGATAATTATTATTAATTGTGAATAGTGTGAAGAATACAATGAAAAATTTCATCATAGAAATCTTGGATCAGTGATTCAGAGACAAAAAAAGTAATAGACTGTTACAAGTGTAGACTGACGGCCTCTCGCCATTATGAGTTTGCATGGTGATTATCTGTCTTTGTAAGTGAATTGTCTCTCATATTAATCTTCTGACTCATATCCGGTTAATAAACTATAAGTATAAATACAATATCTATTCATAATAAATGGGTATTCTCGTAAAATTTTAGAGGTTGCTTGTAAACACGTCATCGGTGCAATGTTCTTAGAACGCATCATGCCACGAATGTAATAAACAGGATAAGTTTGCGTACATTCCAATCTTTAGATACCTTTGAATTATATTTTATTTACGCAAAAACTAAATTACTTTTGGGATACTGGGTAAAATTGTTTAACATTGCACGTGACGTTTGTAATGCACCATGTTCAAAATTTGTATTTGTATACATATTTGTATTGATGACTGAAACTAACTGATGTGTATATGTAGAGTGAGGTCTCTAAGCTTACTTATTTATATATGCTAATACGTAATGGGCTCCTACCCGAGGCTCCTTCTCACCTGATTCCCTTAACTCCTCCCAGCTAGAATGGGGCGTGAGTGAGAGCGCGCTGCCTGGAGTAAGGCTCGCTGAGTCCCGCTCAGGGTGCGCTAGACTTGGAGGAGACGAGCCCAGGCCAGGCGGGGAGGAGCCAGCTAGGGCAACCACCCCCACCATGGCGTTGGCAATGCGGTACCGGAGGTTGTAACTTATAACGTGTGGTAATTGTTCTCACCTGGTAACCTCAACTCTTCGCAGCTAGAGTTGGGCGTGAGAGAGTGCGCGCTGCCTGAAGTAAGGCTCGCCGAGTCCCGCTCAGGATGCGCTAGACTTGGAGGAGACGAGCCCAGGCCTGGTGGAGAGGAATCAGCTAGGGCCACCACCCCCACCATGGCGTTGGCAATGCGGTACCGGTGGTTGTAACTTATAACGTGCTGTAGTTGTTCTCACCTGGTTCCCTCAACTCTTCGCAGCTAGAGTTAGGCGTGAGTGAGAGCGCGCTGCCTGGAGTAAGGCTCGCTGAGTCCCGCTCAGGGTGCGCTAGACTTGGAGGAGACGAGCTCAGGCCAGACGGGGAGGAGCCAGCTAGGGCCACCACCCCCACCATCGCGCCGCACGCCACCGCGCTGCCGGTTGTCTGCGGCCATTGGGCCTTCTCCCATCTGCGAGGAAAGATAACAGCGCGACATTAAGAAACCTGGTACTAATCATCCGCTAATACTATGGTCGTGTAGCCTGATCGGAGAAGCTTATACTAACTAGTCAAATCAGCTACTCTTTATGAAACGATTTATTACAATGAAATTAGGATGAGGACGCATTCTGTGACATCACATTAATCACAATGAAACTCGTTTTAATGAGTTTTTGTTGATTTCAAAATAAATGAAAGCACACAAATTATCTTAACTATAAGTATAAGAACAGTACGGATATGATGGTCGTTCTTGTCTACGTGACAGCGTGATAAAACGGTGTCCGTCATTTTCTATCCCGCGGTGTTAAAAAGTGACAGTTATTTTATCACGTGGATAAAATCATAAAACCATTCATAATACGCCGGCAGGAAACAACCTTGGCAGTCACATCACGACATCAGGCGGGCCATTCTTGACGTAGCACTTTGCATGAAAACTTAACATGGTCCGACTTTACCGACTGTAAATGTAAAACCTTAGAATCGCTCAGACGCAACATTAGGACAATACAACAATAAAAACAATCAAATTTCAGCTCTCAATCATAAACCTCAAAGTCGTTTTTCGGCTGACAAAAATAGATCCCTGGGTATCAAGAGGTTAAGTCACGGTGTTGCCGACATTGTAGTGGTACCATAAAGCTCAAAATAGCCGCCGCGCACGGCAATAATCAGCAGAGTGGATTTGTTTGAATTGAGAATGCCAGAGAATGCCACGGTATTTCATACAATGTAATCTATTCTGTTCGATAGTACCATTGCTCCCACTAACTTTAAACCTTATTACAAAAGGCATAACGTCCACCGATGGACAGTTAAGTGTTGATGTTTGTATTAGGTACAGTCAACTGTAAAAATATGGGTGTAGCCAACTTATTCAAAAATATGTCCCATAGGTCTTAATTCGCTGAGATAAGAGCTATGGGACATATCTTTGAGATGATTTGTGCACCCATATTTTTACAGTTGACTGTACCTACAAACAACCTGATGGACAGTTATAAGAGTGTTAGCTGTTTGTACCTAATAGCACTTGATATTTCTAAAATTAGTTCTTACAGCGTTCTAATCACGATTCTAATAACCCTTCGACATACCTGGATATACTTAGGGTCGGTTGCACCAAACCGTCTGTCACCGTTGAAGCGTTCGCTAATTTTTAGGGTTCCGTACCCAAAGGGTAAAACGGGACCCTATTACTAAGACTCCGCTGTCCGTCCGTCCGTCCGTCCGTCCATCCGTCTGTCACCAGGCTGTATCTCACGAACCGTGATAGCTAGACAGTTGAAATTTTCACAGATGATGTATTTCTGTTGCCGCTATAACAACAAATACTAAAAACAGAATAAAATAAAGATTTAAGTGGGGCTCCAATACAACAAACGTGATTTTTGACCGAAGTTAAGCAACGTCGGGCGGGGTCAGTACTTGGATGGGTGATCGTTTTTTTTTGCCGTTTTTTTGCATTATGGTAAGGAACCCTAGGTGCGCGAGTCCGACTCGCACTTGCCCGGTTTTTATTGTATTGGGAAGTTTCATAGATTTGTGTTGATCAGTGTATTAACTGTAGTTGGTGGTGCAACTGTATGACAAACAATACATTATGACTTAAAACTTTATGGGAAACAAAGGGACCCCGTTTTCGAGAAATGTAATGTTTTGTTTTGGGCCTGAAAGGAGACCGTTGATTTTCGGCCCCCTAAGAAATCGCCTATTCACATTAATTATGTCATTGCAAATTCCATGCAGAGATAGAGTCAGCCTGCAACGATTTTGATAGCACACGCAGTGCAAGTGTTACTTTAAACGTCAAACTTCTATGAAATTATGACGTATAAATAACACTTGCACTGCGTGTGCTATCCAAATCGTTGCAAACTTACCTCGGTCTAACTGTAGCTTGGTCCGGCTCTATTATTTGAGTCAGTTCGTAACAATCCCTACAAATAATTTTACGACATTTAGATTAATTAATCAAAAATAAACGGCTATTTTGGCAAGTGACACGACCGCGACATAAAACATTTCAAGAATTCATGTAGCTTTTTGTTTAAATAGCAACGAGATGTTATTTTTAGATCTATTTACTGTTATGTACCTACACTTTTAATTGTTTGTTCGGCGTAAATAATGACAGGACTCATTATATCAATACGTGTGTCACTGTCTCATTTGATCAATAAATAAATTATCATTAGGGCTTCGATAATGCCATAAACTGGAGGTAGTTTATCATGTGATAAATTGATAATGATAAGCGATAAAGTATTCAACTTATTAGCCGAAATAAATCTATATTCATGGACTTGTTTTCTGCCAGAGAACTAGATGACTATTCTAAACTGAAATAAATGTCATATACTAAGAAAAAGTGACCAAGGCCTCCAGTGCCCCAGGGTGGTCAGTTTATAATTTATATAGTAGTGTTTCTACTTGATAAAAACAAATTAAAATATTTTCTGAAAAATAATTTAATTTGTTCAAATACTTCATAGTATAGATGACTATTCGACGGAATTGACAACCCTTGCCCTGTAGGTCTAAGATGTTCGGCTTTTTGTCATTTTTCACCATGCCTGTCACGTTCTAACAAGTATGTAAGTACGAAAGTGACGCATGACATGACAGGTGATAAAAACGCGACCATGATAACGCTGCTGTAAATTATAGTACTTTTTTAACTCAATGGGTAGGGTGACAGGTGTCAGGAGTTTACAAAACATTATTATTGCTCCGTTTAACCCGACTCAATTCAGCTGTCACGTGAGAAACGATAAATAAAACATTTAACACTCATTCTGTGAAATAGTGTCAGAAAAAGATTGTAGAGTCTGTGCGGAAAGAGAAGAGTCGTAGAATGTATTGGATCCCATACATTTGACGACTCTTCTCTTTCCGCACAAACTATATACTTGACATTATTTTCTAGACCATCTTGAATCTGAAGGTATATTAGTCCATTGAGAAGATAAGCAAAGAGAGATATCTAAATAATTAAATGATAATTTTCAATAGGTATCAATTACTTACTTAACATATTATCATAGAGTTAATATTCATTCTAGGTCCATGCATGAACGTTTTCCAAAAAAAGTGTACATTTCATTCATGTCTTCAAAATATTGACTTCTTGTGGGCTCATTTTACTCAGAATCATTTGTACATTCACGCGTCATACATGGAAAAATGTGGCCAAAGATTTCCTTTCCAGATCGTCACATTCTTGTATGAGAAACTTTTTTATCTGTATGAACGTGACCCACTGGAAAAACATTTTTTCATAGAAAATTTTGGGTCTCATTTTTTCATGTATGAGGCGTGAATATACAAATGATTCTGAGTAAAATGAGCCCAAGAAGTCAATATTTTGAAGACATAAATGAAATGTACACTTTTTTTGGAAAACGCTCGCATACGATAATAAAATACTAACATTTATAAGTAAATATATGGGACCAACTCTTATTATTTAGAAATCCTATTACCGTCCTACATTTTACTATCAAGAACGTAAACTGCTATAAACCCAAAAAATCACTTAGGATGATTTTGGACGAAACCACATCTTTTAAGATCTCTTAGAAGAAATGCAGTGAATCTGGCATTTTTTGTTATTTTCAGGCGATCTTGTAATTCTACGTATTTTTTTTATTAAGTGTTGACTAATTATGAAGTTGACTAAAACAAAACACTTACCTAAAAGCGGCCTTCACTTTAGTCCACTTTGAAACTTTAGATTTCTCCACTTCTTTGCAAAAAATGCCCTCCGATCGTCTTCTTAGCGGCGTGCCCGGCGTCGCGTCACTTTCATCCCCTCCAGCCGACCTGGCCCTCTGTCTCCTGAGTAACGAGCCCCCAAACCTTCCGTGACCCTTCCACTTTGACCCTGACCTCTTCATACTCCTTCCTCCAGCCATTATACTGTCAAACAACACCTGGCCATACTCACTTTCTAATTCAGCGTCAAACGCTTCGTTTATCATCTGCATTTCCTTAGCTTCAGATTTTAACAGCACGTTTTCTTGTTCTATCTTCTTATACATTTCATGCAGACGCTTCAAATGGTTCACATCTCGCAGCTTTTTTAAAAGACGAGCGTTGTGCTCTTTTAAAGTTACGAATTGATCCAACAGCTGTACTAACTTCTCTAGCTGTTCTAATGCTTCGACAGTATCTTTGGTCTTCACAGCGAGATCTTTACCCCGTTTAGAAGCTAAATCGTCACGATCTTTGAGTCTTTGGAGCATGCTTTCACATAGCGTTTCTGGATCGAGGACTTCTCCTTCAGGAAGTGACCAGGAGTATACTAAGCTAGGTCCGGCAGTGCATGGTGAGGATCCCTCGTCAGATGGAGTCTGTGGTTTTACTGAGAGCGAGGCAGGAGGCTCGCCTCTCCGCCGCTTATGCAGAGAAGTCCCACTCGGAGGAAGCTCGGCCAACTCTTTCTCTTTCTCATGGCCGTCAGTGACGTCACTGCTTTCTTTCAATGACATCATGCTGCAGCTGCGTCTGGCCTATTTATAAATGAAAATAAACGCACGTGCGGAGTTCGGCGGGGCGAGACAGAATGTTACGGAATGCATTTCGTGATTTGCTACTAGTGATACATTGCTTTCTAAATATTGTCTATACACTGCACTATTAATACTTTTATATGAGGCTAAGCGGATCAGCTTTATAACTAAATACAGCTTTTTAACTCACACACTTAATATTTTATGACGTTTCACTTTTAATACTTTTGGTTTAGTGAATTTTAAGTTCAACTTTCTTTGTAGAAATTATTGATTATTTATAACACTTGCATATCCTATATCGTTTTCACTTCAGCTTAATATTAAGTTAAATTTACATCCCCCTATTGTTTCATACCCACTTAAGTAATAGCTACATATTTGACTATAAAATACTATCGATAATTCGTTCCGCCCAAGCCTGCGCGCGCGCTGTTAGGCGGGCGGCCGCGCACTGCCGACGGCCGAGCTTTCACGACCGCTTCCGAAAATCACCGATTTACTATTTTTAACCTTACCACACTTTCACTCCCTCATGCCAAACGATTATCAATCCTCTCGCAATATAATTAAGATTGTATAAAACCGTATTTGTTTTTCTTGTACTTGTAAATGTATTACCACATTTTTTCTGTTAGGTTTTTGAAATGTGAACCTTGTTGGGAATGAGTTAGGGTTGATTAGAAGATGTTCAGATTTTCGTGTTCAGTGTGCTTTCTTTTGCTAAGACATTACTTTTGTACACGGAACACATTAACCCATATTTGTTAAAAACGGAGTAAATATAAGTTTTATGTTTCAGTCTTGAATCTTTTAATCGAGTCACTTCGCCGATTCTTAGAAATAATTAAAATTTATTACAGCTTTTTAAGACTTAAAGAATTTGTGATCAAGAGATTTTAATACAGCTTTTTAATATTGTTATAAGTAATAAAAATACATGATAAGTAATTTGCAAGACACCCACTTTATTTAGGTACCTATATTAAACTTTACCTTTACAATTTAAAAGAAAGATTACTGTTACAATTACCTGATGCTGAACGCGTTACACAAAACAAAACCAATGTACAAATTGAAAACACATTGAGATTGAAGACACCTCTATACATACTTGCACGTAAATCTGCATTTTGTAATCGTTTAGTCGTATTGTGCGGTTAATACGGGCCCACTGGCTCTAATAGCAAGGTACATACAAAATTCCTTATCCCTTGCATCTTCCCACTCACCGCGCCCTTCTATCGTTTCATTTGTTACTGTATTTCCGACTTTCAGCTTAAAATACTCCGGGAAAAGTCCTTCCCTGATTGTCGGCAAAAAATCTGAAATGTCCAAGAATATCCTATCCAGAGAACAATCTGTTCCATTTCTAAATTCACCACATCCTTTAGTTGAAAATGCTCTAGGTCCTTCAGGAGAAAGCACCAGGAATTTCTGTTCCTGCGTCATTAAAACTAAATGTCTTAGAGAATTATCCCAACTTGAATCGTTGAAATGACAGAATTCTTGTTTTCTATATTTAATCTCGTACCAAGTTCGTCTGTTGAAGCCTATTGCAGAATTACTGAAGTTCGAGCCCCAAGCATCGACCACTAGTGTGTTGTTATTTAGACTATACTGCTCGGGCCGAGGCGAACGAGACGCGAGGGACAAAATGCGACATTCCGGACAAAACACCGTCTGAAGCTTCTCCAACATCTTCCCCATGTGGATGAAATCACTCGTCAAGTACTGCTCAGATTCCAAAAAATATATGTAGCCATCGTATTTCTTGAGCACCTCGATATGATCAAAAATCTGACTAGTGACCCACCACCAGAAAAGCTTTGACTGCGCAAGGGTAGCATTTCTTTGATTCGACGAAATGCACTTGTTGATTTTTTTGCAAAATCTCGCGTCTCTGCCAGGATATATGTAGGGGTATATTTGAGTGCTGTACGGATAGAAGATTTGCATTATTCTAACAAATGGCATGCGTTTCAACATAAAATTAATCTCAATATCGTAAAAGTCATGGGCACAAATGAGAAGACTTTTAGTTATGAATCTCATTTTACGTATAGAGTCTAAAAATACAACTAAATGTTTGATATTATTATGAATTTTAACAACTAGAACAGTTTCGAAGCTCGAGTCTTTTAAACCAAGTTTCCTAGCGTTACGGATCCGCTGCTTTTCATTAATTAACTTCATCATCTTGCTCATATCAACTATTTTATCTTCCATAGAATAAATTTTTCTAAATTTTTGAAACATTGTATCTTCATCTATATCTTCAGCTTCCATTTCATCTATCTTTTTCAAATAGTTTTCCTTTTCTGCCAATTTGAACTTTTGCAGTTTATCGTTAATAATTTGGCTAATAAGTATAACTAGACAGACACAAAGCAGAATCAGGAATATTATTGTCTTTATTAAGATACTCATCGTAATGATTATTAGGATTTATCAATCGACTATTTCACCGGTGAGTAAAAGTGCGTTGTGTGTATTTTTTGTAGTTGTAATTTTAACGTGTTTTTTATTATTTTACATTTTTAGAGAGCCAACAGTAAATATTTTTTTAGAGTTATTTATTTTGTAAATGTTGACAGCTGCCATAGATTAGTTTTACTTAATAAGAGAATATAGTTGCAGAGGTTTATAATGATAAGTATTAAAAAAGAGGATATAATCCCTTCTAGAGTTTGTGCGAAAAGAGAAGAGTCGTGGAATGTATAGAAACCAGTAAATTTAACGACTCTTCTCTCTCCGCACAGACTGTATAGGTACTGTTACACATTTGAGTATTGTATTCTTAGTTAGTTTTGTTACACATGCTCTGCAATAGCATAAAAACCACAGTCAACACTTTGAGCCTGAAGATACCTTGTTACATTACATACACGTAAATTTGCATTATGTAATCATTCAGTTGTTTTATTATACACCATGCTGGTTCTGATAGCAATGTACATACAAAAATTTTCATCCCTTGCATCTTCCCACCCACCACGCCATTCTATCATTTCATTTGTTCCTGTACCTCCGACTTTCAGCTCAAAATACTCCGGGAATAGTCCTCCCTGGATTGACAACAGAAAATCTGAAATGTCCAAGGATATCCTATCCAGAGAACATTCTGTTCCATTTCTAAATTCACCACATCCTTTAGTTGAAAATGCTCTAGGCCCTTCAGGAGAAAGCACAAAGAATTTCTGTTCCTGCATCGTTGAAAATAAATATCTTAGAGAATTATCCCAACCGTAGTCGTTGAAATAACAGAATTCTTGTTTTCTATATTGAATATCGTCCCAAGTTCGTCTGTTGAAGCCTATTGCAGAATTACTGAAGTTCGAGCCCCAAGCATCGACCACTAGAGTGTTGTTATTTAGACTATACTGCTCGGACCGAGGCGAGCGAGACGCGAGAGACAAAATGCGACATTCCGGACAAAACACCGTCTGAAGCTTCTCCAACATCTTCCCCATGTGGATGAAATCACTCGTCAAGTACTGCTCAGATTCCAGAAAATATATGTAGCCATCGTATTTCTTGAGCACCTCGATATTATCAAAAACCTGACTAGTAACCCACCACCAAAAAAGCTTTGACTGCGCAAGGGTGGCATTTCTTTTATTCGATGAAATGCACCTGTTGATTGTATTGCAAAATCTCGCGTCTCTTCCAGGATATATGTTTGGGTACATTTGAGTGCTGTACGGATAGAAGATTTGCATCATTCTAACAAATGGCATGCGTTTCAACATAAAATTAACCTCAATATCGTAAAAGTCATGGGCACAAATGAGAAGACTTTTAGTTATGAATCTCATTTTACGTATAGAGTCTAAAAATACAGCTAGATGTCTGATATTATTGTGAATTTTAACGACTAAAATAGTTTCAAAGTTCGAGACTTTTAAATTAAGTTTCCTTGCGTTATGGATCCGCTGTTTTTCATTAATGAATTTCATCTTCTTGCTCATATCAATTATTTTGTCATCCATAGAATAAGTTTCTCCATATTTGTGAAATATTGTATCTTCATCCATATCTTTAGCTCCTATTTCATCTAGCTTTTTCAAATAGTTTTCCCATGCTGCCAATTTGTACTTTTGTATTGTATCGTTAAGAATTTGGCTAATAAGTATAACTAGGCCGAAACAAAGCAGTGCTAGAAATATTTTTGTTCTTTTTAAGATACTCATCCTTCTGGTTATTGGAATTTATCAATTGACTATATCACCGGTGAGTGAAAGTGCATTTTATACTTTTGTACCTCTATAATTGTAATTTTAATGTATTTTTTTTATTATTTTCCGTTTCTTAGAGAGCCAACAATAAATATGTTTTTAGGGTTATTTATTTTGAAAATATTGACAGCTGCAGCCATAGATTAGTTTTGCTTAATAGAATAAAGCTACAGAGGTTTATAATAATAAGTATCAACAAAGATAACATAATCTCTTTTATCTCTTTTAGTATTTCTGCTAATAAATTATAAATTCGAAAGTAACTGTGTTTGTCCGTTACCTCTTCACGGTTTTATCGCTGAACCTATTTAGATTACTTGGTACCTATGAAGGTTTTAGAACGTCAGGGGAAAAACTAAGGATAGTTTCAAGGAAATTATCTTTATACTCAGGCAAATTTCTAGCAACGATAAATCTGTTATAAACATCAGGGCAAGATTGTCGAATCAATAGGTCGCAGTTATACATTAGAGAAAACAAGCGTTATTGCGATCGCGTTATTCCAGCATCAGTACATAGAAGCTTCTTGCTTTAATACTGTTTATTTTTTAATGTCACAGTCAAAGAGAATATACCACTACGTGCAAAGACTACGTGTCACAGTGACGGGATCATATTTGCTAGTAAAACTATTTATATAATTAATTACTTTTATAAATTGTAAAAAGTACAGTACATCTCTGAAACAATTAATTATGATACAACATGAGACTCAAAACTGCAGTAACCAAACTATTGATTGTTATTTTTATTTGTATAGTAGCATTAATGTTATATCTTCTCATCAATTGGAAACCAAAACAACACACTTTGGAGGAAGAAACAGTATTAGTCACATCAAAATCTAAAAAAGTAACAGTAAACATGGAGCATGATATACAGCATCTCAGGTATCATAATAGTCCTGGTGTTGTGCGTCAATTAAAGCAACTAAAGAAGATTGTTCAGGAAATAAATGAACGCGAGCATATAATAAATAATAAACAGTATAGAGGCATGGAGTTTGATCAAACAGTTTTAGTGATACGAGTTCTTCCTGACATAAGATATTTATCTTTATTCTTTGACTCGATAAGACGTATTCAGGGAATTCGTAAGATTCGCCTGTTAATCTTCGCACACGATTATTATGATGAAGAAATTAATAAAGTTATTACAACCATACAGTACGCAAGAGCTATACAAATATATTACCCGTATAGCATTCAGTTGCATCCAGAGGTTTACCCTGGCGAAGACCACAGATACTGCGAAAAGTTAAACCAGTGTTTTAATTCACATAAGCGAAACCCAGTTCTTTCTCAAGCAAAGCTCTTCTGGTGGTGGGTCGCCAACCAAGTGTTCGACCATATCGGAGTCCTGAAGAATTACCAAGGGTATATCTATTTTCTTGAAACAGATAAATATTTGACCAGAGATTTCATCGTCATGGCTAAGCTCTTAGAACGTATTCAGCCAAAGCTCTGTTCGGAATGTCGGTTTTTATCCCTGGGGTCATATTTTCCTCGAGAAAAACTATATCGTCCAATGAGTGTTAGTTTCATAATAAGTGCCTGGGGATGGTCGAATTACAGCAATTCTGGGTTTGGCTTCAACAGAACGACCTGGGTTGTGATTAAACGTTTAAAACGACAGTTCTGTTACTTCAGAGACCCAAGTTGGGAGAATTCATTGATACATTTAGCCTCAAAGACGAGTAAGAATCATCTTTACACGCTTTTTCTTGAGGCGCCTAGATTTTTTCCTCTTTCTGGATGTGGAGCGTTTAGAAACGGCACAGAATGTACTTTAGATAGAGTTTACCGTGATATAGTTACATTTATAGCCACCATTAGATATTGGGATGGTACTTCAACTTTTAATGCGAAACTTGATACGTCCTTTATAAAGAAAGAGGTAGAAGCGAGGGGCCAGTGGGGAGATACAAGGGACATGGACTTTTGTATGTTTTTCTCGAGTGGAGGTAGGCGCTTATTTTATTGAAATGATGTACGAACAACATGTTGTTTTTTTAATAAATAAGTTAATGAGATTTCCTGTTTAGGTAAGAATAGAGCAAACATTAAATAATATTGTGATATCTCTACTCTTGCGTAGACAAAGATAAACCTGTTTTGTTTGAAAGGAAGATTTTCGGATCTATATTTTAGACTAACCGCAATAATGTAGTTTATTGACCATTCGATAGCGAATGTCTTCTTTTCAGCTTGGACAAAACTGCTCTCGTATGTGATGAATCAAAGTCCTGGGCACAATCAATTACCTTTATTTTACTCTAAATTCTTACTTCAACCCTTTCGACACTCTTAAACAATCTTAACTTAACAAGCAGTAGGCTTCGTACTCAATGTTACTGGTTCAAACGCCATAGCGAGAATGATCCTTCCACCAGTTCCACCCCATCGTAAGTTATTATTTATCCTCTTTCATCATTAGGATTGGCGGGTAGGAGAGAAGGGTCATTTTCGCGACTACCGACAGATTAATTAACAAATATGCGGGCAAACATAAATCACATTTTTAATCACTAATCACTACCCACTGAATGCCATAAGTTTAACATAGCTCACACAAAATAATTATAATTTATTCTCGAAATCTTATGGACATCACACGTATGTCCGTTTTTATTGTGAGTTCGCTGTGATTATGACTCAACGATACGTATTTTACATTTTAGCTTTTGAAGTTTATCGAGGTCTACAGGCCACGAGAGCTACTAGAGTCGGACCAAGAAAAGTCTGCAGCGGATTTGATAGCCCACGCAGTGCAAGTGTTATTTATACGTCATAATTTCATAGAAGTTTGACGTTTAAAATAACACTTGCACTGCGTGGGCTATCAAATCCGCTGCAGACTTTTCTTGGTCCCACTCTAGTTATAAATTAAGACGGATATCGCCGTGGGCCGTGGCGTTTAGGCGAAGAACCCACGGTAGCGAAGTGGCGCCACTGCTCCGCGGGGATCGGCGGAGGCGCGGCGTCGTGTGTTCGGGCTTAGGCAGATTACCTACACACCGTGATACAAGTTTTCTCGTCGTGCCTCCACCGTTCCGTGCGGTGCAGCGCTACGTGGGTTCTTCGCCTTCGTCTACACTGAAGACGCCGATTAGATTCCTGCCTCGGCCACTGGAGGGTCACTTTTTCGTTGGTACGTATAGATTGGCAAAGGACTGTCTCATTTCAAACATAGACAGAGATAATCATACTAGCTTTGTCTTACAATAGTAGGTACTAGCACCCAAAAGAAGTTCTTGCGAAGTTTCTGACAATTGTCAAGATTTAGAAGGATTGTAGGTAATTCTTGACAGGAAATGAGTTAGTCGAGGGTGGAAGCCCTAAACGACGGCGTTGCATGCACAAAAGATTTCCTTTGACAGGATTGGTCCTTAGGACCCAAGGATGGATTTAAAAAGTGGAGCCACCGAGATTTTTTATGTAAATTTTTAGAGGGGGGGGGGGGGCTCTCAACTTTATCTTGATATCTATATCATTTTAGTTACTAGGCCAAGTTTGGTATCATTTTGTATAAATCGGGGATGCCAAATTCATTTATGATATCATTACGGCACCATTCCGAAGTAAAAACACATAAAATATGAAAAAATACATTTTTTTTTAATCCTCTTCACGCTCAAACTGCTGAACCAATTTAGTTGAAATTTGGTATAGAGATGGTTTGAGTCCCAGCTGGTCCCAGGAAAGAACATAGGATACTTTTAATCTCAAAAATAATCCCTAAAGGGTGTTAAAAGGGAGGTGGAAATTTGTATGGGGATTCAATAACCGCTGAACCGATTTAGATAAAATTTGGTATAGAGATAGTTTAAGTCCCGGGGAAGAACATAGGATAGTTTTTATTCCAAAAATAATCCCTTAAAAATTAAAAGTAAGGTGTAGGATTGTATGGGAAATCAATAAACGCTGAACCGATTTGGATGAAATCTATATCTACATCTTTGATTTAGTCAAAAATGATACTAAAATTAACTTAGAACCTAAACTTAAAGAATTATAACCTCAGACGTCGCAGACGCTTAAAAACCCCCCCACCCCCCACCTGCAACAAAAATCTGGGTGGCTGCACTTCTTAAATCCATCCTTGGGTCCTAAGGACTAATCCTGCCAAAGGAAATCTCTTGTTCATGCAACGCCGTGGTTGACCTTTTTATGCTCTGAGCACCATCAACTAAGTTATATGTTATATCAACGTCGGAATTTCGTGACGATTGTCGTGTTTCTTGTGACAATTGTCGTAAACTTAGCAAGAGAAATATCTGTTTTTTTCCGATATAATAAAGTTTATTTAATAATACAATGATGGTGGCAAACAGGAATACGGCCCGCCCGATGGTAAGCGGTAACCGTAGCCCATGGATGCCTGTGACGTCAGCAACAGTGATGTTTTACAATTGTCGCACCTGTCACCGATGTGAAATTGGAGCCTGATTGATAGAGTCGAAAAGTGGTAGACCACTTTCTTGGCTGACTATACTATGTATCTATGTATGTCTATGATGTATGTAGTCTGTGACGTGTAATGTTTGATGGTGATGATGATCATGATGATGCATTCCTGTTATCCCTCATTAGGGACATAGCTAAGTAGTTGTCTAGTTTATTTTCGGTACGTATTTACTACCACTAATTTAAATTAAACGGATAGTCCGTTACGGACTATATCAAAACAACTACTTTAAAAAATCTAAAATAATAGGACCTTAATATCAATGGCTGTTTAAAAAACTGCATAACATCATCCCCATATAAAATTTCTTATGATCAAAATAAATCAAAATAATATTATCCTGGCTAAATTATACGTTAAAGGTAATCCCTAATTTCAGTGATTGTTGGAACGGCTAGCACATCCTAACCTTACATTAAGGCATAATTATTCCTTAAAGAAATAATTTAAATAAGACTTCTTACAACGACTGTCACAACGGGCCGCCATTTGCGAACTTAATAGCTCCGTGGCACAATATTTATGCCCCACCCACCATGTGTGGGGTCATTTTACAGAGCTAGTTCGTCATCTATGTTTATTATCAATCGCTGGGACATAGGGCTCAGAGAAGAATCCTCCATTTGTCACGATCTTGAGCGGCTTCTTCCAGCTCTTTCCAGCCGAGTCCAGTTGAGCCGAGTCCAGCCTCTTTCTCAACTGATCGCCTCCATGTACAGTAAAGGGCCATAAAGTTTGCACATCGGTATTTAGAAAGAGAATATTGGAGGCAACGAGAATGAAAGAGACAACGCTCTACGAAGCCGAAATTCCGATGTGCAAACTTTATGGCCCTTTACTGTAGTACAAGGCCTCCCCGACTTGTCCCCGACCGCCTACTGCTGTGTAATGTTTATTTATGTCAAAATGACTTATTCATGTCATTGCTTACCTGTTCGCACAATAGTTGTTCGCACGTCCACCCAAATGAAATCCAAATCAACAAGTACCTAATCAATATGATCATGATGTAAATGGATCCATCATTTACAAGAAACATAAACCTGTATTAAATAAATATAGACGTTACACAAAAAATAACCGCAAAATTTAAAATAACATGAAAGTTAGAATTTGTGTATTTTGTGTCTTAATTCTCATTTTGCTATGTATATTAGCGTTAATGGCTGCTATTCTATACAAAAGGGCGATATACAAGGGTTGGAGTGAAACACACGAATCAGAACATGAAGTAATAAACGACACTATTTTATACAAATTCCGCGAAAGTGCTAAAGTCATCAACAGAAGACAAAGAATAAAGAAAATTGTCCGTCAAGTGAATAAACGCCAGTATATCTATAACTATAAGAATAACAGCTGTTTGAAAATGAACACCACAGTTTTAGTGATACGTGTACATCAGAATATAAGCTATTTATCAATATTCTTAAAGTCGATACGTCAGGTTTGGGCGATCAACGAGAGTCTCCTCATCTTCGCTCATGACTACTTTGATGACAAAATCAATTCTGCAGTAAGAGGTTTGAAGTGTGCTAAATTTATGCAGATATTCTACCCACACAGTATTCAGATATATCCAAACAGATATCCAGGCGAAGACGCAACATACTGTCAAGAGTTAGACCAGTGTATTGATTCGAGAAGAAGGGACCCTATTCTAGTCCACAAAAAGCTTTTCTGGTGGTGGATTGGCAATGAAGTTTTCGACTATATCAAAGTTCTCAGAAATTATACAGGCGTTATTTATTTTATAGAAACAGATAATTACTTGAGTAGTGATTTCATTCATATGGCCAGAATGTTGGAGCAGTTACATCCAACGTTTTGCACGGATTGTCAGATTTTATCTCTTGGTTTTGGTGCTATAAAACCTCGACCCGAAATGTATTATCCTGAAAACAGCCACCTAATTATAAGTGTCTGGGGATTGTCCAACTATAGTAATTCGGGAATCGGGTTTAACAGAACAACTTGGAACGAGATCAGACGTATGAAAAAACACTTTTGCACCTTCAATGATGTTAGCTGGGAAAAATCTTTAGGATACTTGAGTTTGCAGACGCGTCGCCGACGGTTCTATATACTTTCTACTGAGGGGCCCAGGTTCTTTCCTCTCACCGATTGTGGGGCGTTCAGAAATGGAACAGGCTGTGATTTGAATAGAAATTACTTAGATATAATAGGGTTCCTTCCCAAAATTAATCACGGACGTTTTTCTTACGTTTTTAAGCTGAAATTTGATGGTTGGGAGACGAATACTACAACAAATATATATCAATCAATGGAACCAATCGGACAGTGGGGAGACGCGAGAGATGTTAAGTTGTGTATGTTTTTCGCCAATAAAAAGAGATACGAAATGTTGTGATCAAAACTTATGTATTATTTTGCAACACCTACAACTTATTTAACAGACGCTAAACAGCGTCAAATCGCTCTTCAACCTGGCCACTCCACTATGAAAGTCGTGTCCTCTTGTTCAATATCAGGAAATCGTCGACCACCGTTCAGCTCAATTTTTTTCAAGCTCTCTGCTTTTGTGTTGCAGTAATAACGGCTCACAGCTAGTATTATTGAGGTATTTGAGAGTGTAAAGGAAACACAGCAGTACAGTCGACGGTCCGTTTATTACTGGTTGATACAAAGGGGTGCGCGGGGAGCGACACCGCGCCCGCGCCGGTTTGCAATTGCATGCATATACTACATTTCTCCCACACTAATCTTGAAACCTATTAACAAAGAAATAATTTATATTAAAAATAACAATTAGGTAGGTAAACATTTCCTTATTCCTAAACTTTATAGTTAACATCTTTTCTTGGACGCAACAGACGTCTTGACGAACATTCTGTAAGAGCGGTCGACTCAGCTGTCTCTTGCACAGGTGCGTCGACCGCGCTCGGCAGCCGCACCGGCGTCCCCGGCGCGGAGCCGCTTGGGGAGGCCGGCGGGGAGCCGCCGTCACCGTCACAATCTGCCCACATTTCCTCCTCCGCGCGTGTCTCCCGCGTCACCTCGGAGGCTGACTCACCAGACCCCGCATTATCCCGTTTAATAAGAGACCCTTCGGGTGTACTTGAACAATTAATTGAGGGTTCAGACCCTAGCGAGCTGGGAAGTGAAGGCGATTGGGTAGGTGTAACCAGGGGCCTATTGCATAACAAACTACAACTAATAAATATTACAAGCGGAACTCCTTATTTAATAAGTGAAATTAGAAAAGGAGTTCCGCTTGTAATATTAGTTGTAGTTTGATATGCAATAGGCCCCAGGTCCTCTAAATCGCTTATAGTAGCAATACTATCATTAGGGCCTTTATACCAATTGGTCCATATGGCGTACACAATAAGAATTATATTTATACATAAATATTTTAAACATTTTATTGCCAACCCTTTCCTTTAGGACACCTAACTGCCAACTTTCTTTTCGAGCACTGTACCACCGAACCCAAACTTTGTCCCCGAGGTCAAAACAACGACGATGTTCCGGCGCAGGTGTTTGCTCGTGCGCGTTATTATTATTAGCAGGAAGTAAAATTAAATCAAGGCGCGACCTCAAATTTCTTCTAAACATTAATTTGGCGGGGGTGGTTCCTGTAGTACAGTACGGTATACCGAAATACGAAAATAAATATGTCAACTTAGAAATAAGTGCTTGCGTAGTGGTACCATTATTCATATGCAAACAGTCTAGCCACTTGCTATACGCATCGACCACGACCAGATATACCCGTTGCCCCACCGTCATGTAATCAAAATGAACACGGTTTTGGAGGCGGCCGCGGCCAGCTCGCTGGCGCCTCGCGCGGCGACTTGGCGCGTAATGAAATGCAGGTGGCGCACGCGCCGGTGCAGCGGCGGACTTAACACACTAGACGCGTTTGGAATGAAATTCCTGTAATAGTTAACCATGCCTAAAAAACGTTTAACTTCCGTTACATTTTTAGGTTCCGGTGCATTAATTACCGCTTTTACCTTTTGCGCGCTGGATTGAAGCCCTTTTTTACTTATTGTGTAACCTAAATAAGTAACACTATTTTTGAAAAACTCACATTTTTCCTTCTGCAGACGGAGACCGGCTTTGTCAAGCCTACTCAGTACTTCCCGAAACCTGCTAAGGTGGACAACTTTGTTGGGACCTGTAACACATATGTCGTCCAGCCAGCAACTCACTCCATCTATGCCGGCAAGCAACGTCTCCATGGCTTTTTGAAAAATAGCCGGGGCATTCGCTAAGCCATATACGAGACGGGTATACTTAAATAACCCCTTCGGGGTGTTTATTGTAGTGAATTGATTGTATGCGTTCTTCAAATCTATTTTACTATAGTGCTCGCCGCCACCCAGCTTCGCGAATACTTCCTCTATACGAGGGAGCGGATACTTATCAATCACTAAGTCCTTATTCAGAGTAACCGAAAAATCCCCCGCGATTCTTACTTTACCGTTCTCTTTAAGCACTGGTATAATTGGAGTAGCGTATTGGGAATGGTTGACGGGTACCAAAATACCTAACCCTATTACCTACCTATCTAGTTCAGCTTCTACTTTTCCTTTAAGGGCAAAGGGTCGTGGCTTAAAAAATTTAGGGCTAGCTTTATTATTTAATGTTAAAGTGACTTTAAACTTATTAAATGCACCTAGCTCGTCACGCCACAGGTTAGGGTATTGTTCTAACAAAAGATCAAAATCCTTATCTTCACTTATTTTATTTATCCTCGCAGTGAAATATATGTCAAAGGCGGCCATAAAATCGCGGCGCAATAGACCGGGTCCTCCGTCTTTTACAATGAAAATGCTGATGCACTTGGTGCTATTGTTAAAAGTAGCATCAATATCAAAAACTCCTAAAGGTGCGATTTTATGACCGTTATAAAAGCACATACGGACATTACAAGGCAATAATTTGTATTTATGAAACTTATCATAATACAAGGTGTCTGATATGACGCAGGTGCCCGAACCGGAATCTATTTCCATAGTGACAAGATTATCCCCTAACTGTACTTCAATTTCAATAGGTTTTATTGAAACGTACCTTAGTCTATAGTTTTGGCACTCCACGCAGCACGACGCATCATCCGAAGTATCACTATTTTGCTGCACTATATCGACTACCGTAGGCTCAAAGGGCGTAAGGGACAAAATGGCGAAAATGAGTTATGAATGCAGTTATACTCAGTTTTTTTTCTCTATCGAATGGTATATTTAACGTCTCGATAACTTGAAAAAAATGTCCGATAAGCCCTATGAAAAATCAATGCTTGAACACAATTATCCAACGCATTTTGCCGTATCTGCCAATTCAAAAAAATGTTGTGAGACATTTTGGCGTAACTCCCAACTTTTTGTACGATACGCCCTTTTGCATCGGAAATTTTATTAAATCTGTGCTAGTTTTTTGTCAGTTACGCCTATTTGCAGTAGATTTTTGAGTGCTAAAAGCACGTTACGCCCACAACTAGTGGATATTTATACGAATGTTAGAGAATTCAATGTAAGAGATACGCCAACATACTATGTAAAATTTTGAGTCTATAATTGTTGCTTTTTTGTGTATAAATGGGATGACCTAGTTCTTTCCTTGTAATTTTTTTTATTAGTAGGTACTTGCATTACCTGCTCATGTGCTCATTAATGCTTTATTTATAGGGTTACTAAAATTTGTCAATTTATACTGAACTAGTGGGTACCTTTTTCATTAGTTTTATGAAAATAATAAAACATTACTATATTCAAATGATATTTATGGCGATTAATTAAGGTTAGACTGATAACTTTTAGATTTGTATGTGACTGGGCCATTTGCAATTATGATTAGACGTAATATTAATACTTTTTTGTTTAAATTAAACCCTTATTTATTATTAGGATTAAACTTATAAAAGTTATTGTCTATAACGTTTTGATTTACATCCATAGAAGTACGTAGGCCTGGCCATATGCCTTTTTTGCTACCTACTCTGATGTTATGTCATAAATAATCGCATATTCATTAAGTTTTACTGAACAGACATACAAAATGTCAAAACTACTATTGTACCTAATAGTATTATAGTGTGTAAAATTAAAATGTATGATCAAATTAAGATTTGAAACAGGAATAACGCATACATACTTCCTATAAAATAAATTGTTATGATATACATAAAAAAATATAGATGGTAGGACAGCAGTGACTCTGTTCAAATAATATAAACAAATAAAAAAAAAGAAAATAGTGGTTTTGTGGCTAAAAAAACGACCTTTTCCAAGTTTAAGTATCCAAAATAACAAAAATGGGGAATAAAACTGAACAGTGAATACATCTCCATAAGTTTTTGAAAAAAATATTGTAAATTATAGAATTCAATTCAATTCAATTATAGTACTTAGAAGTATAGAGTTCCTTAAATGCAAGTTGCCAATATTGCAACGAAATTGTTGGATTTACGCCAAATGGTACTAAAACGGTTAATTTTTCTGTACATTACGCCCTTTTTCTAATAAGATAAACTATAAAAAGAGGCGTAAGGGACGCCCTTTTTAAAAACAGTCGTGTTTTTTGGCGTAACGGACATGCTATTTTTGTAAATAAGCATTGTATTATAAGTTCAAGCAATCAGTTTAAAAGCTCTCAAAAAGTTAAGAATAAGCCACATACAGGCATCAGTTTATTCAAACAAACAAAAATGTTATGATTTTTTTTCTCAAAACAAAACTGTTTTTTGGCTCTCCTGAAAAATCGCGTTTTGTCCGTTAAGCCCTTTGAGCCTACGGTAGTCGATATTATTAATTCGCGACAACTTGCCCTTACACACTTTTTTCAAATGGCCAACTAAACCGCACTTTTGACACTTGTAACCCTTATATTTGCACTGGTCCGCATCATGATTTTTCATGCCGCACACGGTGCACTTGCGAACCTCTCGTCCGCGGTCGGTGGCGGGTTTCGTCCCGCTCACCCGGTACACCGGTTCCTCCTTCACGAGCGCCGTCGCCGTTGACTCCGTGACCGTCGCCCGGGCATGGCGCGCACTCGCCGCCTGCTGTGCCACCTCCAAGGCTTTCGCAAACGAAAGCGAAGTAGCGTCCTGCTCGAATAAGCGATCACGTTCGCGGCCTACGTTCATGCCTAGCACAAAACGATTCACTAGAAGCATGTCCAATGCAGTGCCGAACTCGCAATGCACGGCGAGTCCGCGAACTCGCGCCGCCCATCCCTCGACGCTTTCTCCCGTTGTCCTTCTCGCCTCGAAAAACTTCTCCCTGTCGGCGAAGGTACACCTTTTCGGCGAAAAATGCTTGTTTAGCACTTCGACTAAAGCGTCAAACGCAACCTCCTCTACTTTCTTGGGATGCACGAGATCTGTAGCCAGACGGTAGGTATCATCTGACAGATGAGTGAGTAATAACGGTGCCTTCTTGGCATCTACAACTGAATTTAAAAGAATATACTGCTGCAGCCTTCCATGAAATATCCTCCACTCTTGAGAATTATGGTCAAAAACTGTAAGACTTCCGATACAAGTAGTCGTCATAATTAACGGTTATTTTTTTCCACGCGCGGGTAGATTTGTCGCCAATGAGGTATTTGAGAGTGTAAAGGAAACACAGCAGTACAGTCGACGGTCCGTTTATTACTGGTTGATACAAAGGGGTGCGCGGGGAGCGACACCGCGCCCGCGCCGGTTTGCATGCATATACTACGATTATACAAACTAAGATCAAAGTCAAGAGCACCGCCGCCTTTTGTGTTATATTCATGCTGAACAGAGACTTCGTGTGAAGCACGTACCTCGGAATCATTCCAGGATTTATGGTTTACTATGGTAAACCGGAAATAAAGCGATATATCCATAAATTACATATATCTAAATATTTTTTTGTAACTTCTGTTATGAGTTATGACATTAAGTGCAGACTACTATTACTCTTTGGTTTTTTTTTTAAGTGGTTACACAGTTTGGTCGACACAGTGACCAGCGACTGCTTTTGGTTTGAAGAGATTGGTGTCGTGGCCGAAAGGGCCGCGGCACCATCAAGGAAGAAAGGGGAAAGGAAATTTACAGAGTAAGGATAGCAATGAATAGAGAAGAGAAATTGGATAGAGACAAGCAAAGAATAGAGAAGAGAGGTTTTCAACTCGTAGCAACAAGAACGCCATTTCAGAATGTTATGAGGTAGTTGCAGGAATTAAATACTAATAATAGTATTTAACTCCTGCACTCCTCCTCCTATTACTCTTTGGTGCAGACAGAAAATATTTGACAAGATTCTAAAGACAGCAGCATGCTTTTCTTAGTAGAGTCTGTGCGGAAAGAGAAGAGTCGTGGAATGGTGGAATGTATTGAGCCCTATATATTCCACGACTCTTCTCTTTCCGCACAGACTAGATATGGCATTTATTTCAAGATGCTAAAGAGTTTAGTACCTAAAGAGGATGAAAGACTTTCGAACGACCGGAACATGGCGGATCGTGCTTAATATACTTTATATACTCTTTGATCGTGCTCCAGACATTTGTATGAACAGACATATGAAGAACAGCTGGAGCAGCAGTACAAAACAAAGCATAATGGCGGCTGAGATCACGAACCGCCGAAATAGTTACTCGCAGGCCTCGCAGCATTTCCTCATTAACTGCACCCATTGCGCTTGCCATTCACTGCATAATATCCTATCGAACCTTATCGAACCTTACGAACGTCTACCCGCCAAATTAAGAACTGAAATATCTGACGAAGCATTTGAACGTCAACTGAGGAACTTTTTATTGAATAACCCATTATATTCAGTGGACGAATACATGGAATTAAAATTGAAATAACTATTTGACATTATACTTAGCTTATGTAAAATTTATTGACATTCGTTCTGAACTTATTACCTATGATTACCGCTCTTAGTTTTGATATGACGATCATTATGAGATATTAGACATGTATTCTGTTATTTATTGAGTTTTTTTCAATTTGACGATAGTTCTCAAATTTCTTTTTAAATTATAAATTTGTAATTTGACCATAATTTGACTATCATTGTTGACATTGTATAATTACGTTTGCATGCTAAATTATTGACGATCATAATGTAAATTCATATAGATTAGCGTAAGAATAATTTATACTGTAATTTATCATTATGAAATAAATAAACTAAACTAAACTATCAAAATTATATATTAAACAGCAGAATGCAAAAAATAAATACAAAATGTCTGGAGCACGATGCGCCATGTTCCGTAGATCATTCGAAAGTCTTTCACCCTCTTTACTAAATACTCTTTAGTATTTTGTCAAATATTTTCTGTCTGTAATGTCATGAGTCATGACTATAGTCACTTAGAAATTTATTTAGATAGATTTTATTTTTTATAGAACTTTATTTAGATAGAATTTATTTTTATATCGCTTTATTTTCAGTTTACCATAATAAACCATGACTCCTAAAATGATCCCGAGCTACGTCCTTCACACGAAGTCTCGGTTCAACATGAATATAACACAAAAGGCGGCAGTGCTCTTGATTTTGATCTCGTTTTGTATAATACTAGCTGTGAGCCGTTACTGCAACACAAAAGCAAAGAGCTTGAAACAAAGTGAGCTGAACGATGAACACTCATTTTATAGTGACGAAGACGACACGACCTTCGCAGAAAAGAAAATGAAACAAATGACACGTGATAAAAATAAAATAAAATATATAAAAAAAATAATCACACCCATCAACGACCAACAACGTATTAGACGTGTTAAAAAGTTAAATAACACCGCTTTATTAAAAGCGTTAGAAAGTTATAAAAACTTCACTAACCAAAAATTAGACACCGTTTTGGTGGTACAAGTACATGGTAATCACAGATATGTGCAAGTGTTATTAGAATCATTACGCGGAGTTATGGGCATACACGAGAGTCTATTGATCTTCGCGCATGACCAATATGATCCTAAAGTTAATGACGTTTTAAATGATGTACACTTTACAAGAGTATTGCAAATATTTTACCCGTACAGTGTTCAGCTTCATCCCTACATATATCCAGGCGAAGATTTCAAAATTTGTCCAGAATTGAATAACTGTTTTTACTCGTACGAAAGAGACCCAATCCAATCTCAAAAAAAGCTTTTCTGGTGGTGGATAATCAACGAAGTATTCGACCATGTCGAGATTCTTAAGAAATACGACGGTTATATCTATTTTTTAGAAGCTGAGCAGTATTTAACTACTGATTTTATCCTCATGGCGAAAACATTAGAGAAAAAACGACCGTATTTATGTTCTGAATGTAAAATTCTATCCCTTGCTTCTAGACCACCAAGACCCGAGCTGTATCGTCGCGAAAACTGCAGTCTGTTAATAAGTGTTTGGGGATGGTCTAAGACTAAGTATATCAGCTCAGGAATGGGCTTGAATAGGACAACTTGGAATGAGATAAAAAGCCTTAAAGAAGAGTTTTGCTACTTCGACGATTACAGATGGGAAAACTCGTTGAAACACTTGGCTTCTAAGTCGCCTCAGAAGGCCTACTACATGTTTTCAGTGGAAGGACCAAGGATTTTTCCTACAAACGATTGCACGAAGCTTGCAAACCGTAGCAGCTGCGACATTGCTTCCACATACTTGGATGTCGCAAAGTTCATTCGCAAAACGGCCCGCGGGCTCTTCCCTTATAAGTTTAAGCTGGAGTTTGATGATATGGAGGGTTGGAATGACACTGATATAGTGGAAGAGAATGAAGGGTGGGACGATGCGAGGGACAGAGAGCTGTGCATTTTCATGGCCAGTCACGGCAGGCGTGTGTATTATTGATGAAACTGTTTTTGTTTTTTATCAAAGATCGTCTGCTTTTAAACTGTAGCCTTCTTTGTGCAGTAGACGATAAACAAGAACATAACATTAGTAAATTGACTTCCTTTTTGCTATTTTGCTTTTATATTTTGCATCTTCTTTCTATTCCATCCACAACACAGTTAATTGTCCAATTGTAAATATTAATGCAATGCAAATAAGCTCTAGTAATGGATAACTAACTTATGTAGATGGGGATGTACGGCTCCGTACAATATGCGGTACAGTCGAGGACATAAATATGTATACATTTCTTCACCTTGAAATAAGGTGAAAAAATGTATACATATTTATGTCCTCGACTGTACCTATGTTTAACTCTGGTTATGAAGTGAAAATATTTAGGTATTTTCAGGCAACTATTGGCCCATAGATATTTACCTTAAAACTAGCATACATAATTATAAAATATATCTTATTTATTTATCGTATGGCATTACAGTTACTGGATTTAAATTAAATATATTAATTTAGAGATTGAGGTTTGCACTCTTCAGATACTCGATGGCCCCTTCACTGACGTTCGCAAGGTCTTCAATCCGTCCTTGAATTTGGTGAGAGGGCATTCCAGAACAATGTGTTCGACAGTCTGCTCAGTCAGGGTCACCAGACACGCACTGAGTGGAGTTACGCCAGCCCCATTTATGCTAGTAGTAGGCACAATTTCCAACGCCTGTTCGAAGAAATAGGAAATTTTCAAGTGAAACTTTCACTTATTTATAAACTTTTAGGTTCCCGTCAGAAACTTAGATCTTGCAAAAATGATCTCAGTTGTTCCTTAAAAACCATTAAATTGAAATTTAAAGCATGAAGTCAGTAGGTAACACTGACTGTAACCCAATAGTTTATAAATAAGTGAAAGTTTCTCTTGAAAATTTCCTATTTGCGAGAACTTTTTGTACTGAAATTCTATGCAATATGCTCCATAAACTGTATGTTTTCGTATTGTATACTCTTTACTGATTTTATTGAATACTCTTTATTTATTTTTTTATTTTTTAAATCAAAATCATTTATTTATACTCTTTATTATCATGTCAAATATTTCTTGATGATTTCTTGTCCATCTGTCATGACTCATTAAGGAGCATAAAGAAATATTGATTTAGATAGAATTTCTTTTTACATCGCTTTATTTTTGGTATACTACAGTAAACCATAAATCTTAAAATGATCCTGAGGTACGTGCTTCACGCGAAGTCTCGGTTCAGCATGAATATAACACAAAAGGCGGCGGTGCTCTTGATTTTGATCTTGTTTTGTATAATACTAGCTGTGAGCCATTATTACTGCAACACAAAAGCAGAGAGCTTGAAACAAATTGAGCTGAACGGTGAACAACGATTTCCTGATATTGGACAAGACGACACGACCTTCTTAAAAAACAAACTTACAAAAATCGCACGTGCTAAATCTAAAGTCAAATATATTAAAAACCTAATCACACCCATCAACAACCAACAACGTATTGGACGTGTTAAAAAGTTAAATGCCACCGCTATGTTAAAAGCGTTAGAAGCTTATAAAAACTTCACTAAACAAAACTTAGACACCGTTTTGGTAATACAAGTACATGGTAACCACAGATACTTGGTAGTATTATTACAATCATTACGCAGAGTAATGGGAATACACGAGAGTCTATTGATCTTCGTACATGACCAATATCATCCTAAAGTTCATAAGATTTTAAATGATGTACATTTTACAAGAGTGTTGCAAATATTTTACCCGTACAGTGTTCAGCTTCATCCCTACAGATTTCCAGGTGAAGATCTCAAATTTTGTCCAGAATTGAATAACTGTATTAGCTCCAACGAACGAGACCCAATCGAATCTCAAAAAAAGCTTTTTTGGTGGTGGTCAATCAACGAAGTATTTGATCAAGTCGAGATTCTTAAAAAATACGACGGTTACATCTATTTTTTGGAAGTTGAACAGTATTTAACTTCAGATTTTATCCTCATGGCGAAGACATTAGAGAAAAAACGACCGTATTTATGTCCTGAATGTAAAATTCTATCCCTTGCTACTAGACTGCCAAAACCTGAGCTGTATCGCCGCCAAAACAGCAGTCTGATAATAAGTTTCTGGGGATGGACGAACCCTAAATATATCAGCTCAGGATTCGGCTTGAATAGGACAACGTGGAACGAGATTAAAGAATTAAAAGAAGAATTTTGTTACTTCGACGATAACACATGGGAAAACTCGTTGAAATACTTGGCTACTAAGTCGCCTCAGAAGGCGTTCTACATGCTTTCAATAGAAGGACCAAGGATTTTTCCTACAAACGATTGCACAAAGCTTGCAAACCGTAGCAGATGCGACATTGCTTCCACATACTTGGATGTCGCAAAGTTCATTCGCACAGCGAGCCGCGGGCTCTTCCCTGAATCGTTCAAGCTGGAGTTTGATGATATGGAGGGTTTGAATAACACTGATATAGTGGAAGAGATTGGAGGGTGGGACGATGCGAGGGACAGAGAGCTGTGCATTTTCATGGCCAGTCACGGCAGACGTCTGTATTATTGATCCGGTTTTGTTTTTAATCATTTTGATAAAAAGTGTCTAGATGAGGGCAGTGTCTAGTTTTAAACTGTAGGCTTTCTTGTAGGCGTTAAATTTATTTACCACGCTCTAATCTTAATGTAACGAGATCAACTATAACTAATTTAGAAATCTCATTCAATGAAATGATGGTCAACGGGTACATTAGAAATAAAAGTATATTTACAAAACAAAATGCTTTATTGATTTATAATACAATCTTACACACTACGTAGTCCCAAAGCAACTTGTACGAGTACCTAATTAAATCACAATTCTTGAGCACATTCTTAATTCTAGAACTAGGCCTTCCTAATGAGCCTTTTTTTAACACGTAAATCTAATTTAATAAAATTATAGTAGTCATCTGAATAGAGTCTGTTCGGAAAGAGAAGAGTCGCGAAATGTATTGGGCCCCATACATTCCACGACTCTTCTCTTTCCGCACAAACTATATCAGGATACTTTAGCACTTTTTTATAAAGATAGTAAGATAGTTTCAAAATCAATTGAGACTGAGAATATGACCTTTGTCACCAGCCACAATAAAACAAATTGATTGACATCTTATTCACGATCGAGAAGCTATAAGGTATACCCGGATAAGATCGGATGCAGGGTAAGATCGTATGATCGCAATTGCTTTTAAAATAGTAGTTATTTTGCATTACTAGCAATACGATGTGTGACGCTATTTCATCCCGCCCCACTTGCCACATTGTAGTTAGGTTATTTGGTTTGGTGTCTTGAAAAAATGTAATTCAACTTTGAGTGTAGATTACTCCTAAAGTCTCCGGTCTTATCCGGGTATACCTTACACAGAATTATGTACAGTGGACAACATGACACTATCATCTCATCTGTGGAATCAGGTAAGCAATGAGCTTAATTTGAAAGCAAGTTTCCAGTAAAAGGTACTAAGGTAAAGGTAGGTAAGGTAGGTAGGCAGTTATTCTACAAAATTCGTAGAGATTCTTAAATCTTGACCGCTATTGATCATAATCATACCTACATCATAAGACCAAAGTGGCAAATATAAATGCTTTAAGAACATGATGGTTATTGATAGTTTATGCCAAGAGTTCTTGGCGCTATGTGACTCTTTCAAAGGTTCTTGGCATTAAATCTCGTCAACTATTAAAGATTTTGGTCTGATATTATTGGTTTTTACTTAATTTAGCTACTATAATGGTAGCTACAATTATGAGGCTTGAATTGATTTCTTACAATCTGGACCTGGAAGGGTTAAACCAAGAAATCTTGGTGCTATGGGTTTCCTTAAGCCTTTTTTGCCTTTAAAGAGTTGATGACTAGTCATATCTTGACCATGATCTGTTCCAGGGTCTTCCGCTGCAGGTCCGGCACAGTGGCGCCCTCATGAGGCCTGCCGACCGGCAGCAGCAGTTCCAGTCGCTCGTTGCCCGGCCTGCACAGCAGTGCTTTCAGGCGCGCGTTGCAGTTTAAGGGTGTGGACGTCAGGGCTACCAGGCCGCAGTACTGGAAATAGAAGGTAAACCGTAAGTAATTACCCCCTCATTGTTAAAATTTATCTAATCTCTGGTAAATTGCGCTTCTTTTTAACAAAGATAAGTTCAAGTGGCGGATTGGGACAAAATACTACAAACAGAAATAATCTACAAATGGTGGACCTAATGACTAATAGCAATCTGTACCAGTAAACCATCATAAATTTGATCTTTTGATTTATTATAAATTTGAGTGAATAAATAAAGCCATAAGTCATTAAGGGAAATGGAACGAGCTATGTTCAAAGTTTTTCTATAAGATCGCATTAGAAGTGAGGAGATCTACAAAAGATGAAAGGGTCAAAAACAATACTGTGTTCGCGTCTTTCCTGTAGACATACACAAGAGTTAAGGACTATTAAGGTTAATTTTCTTATTTAACCCTTATCCACGTGAAAAGGTCTCTGAATAAAAGGAGGACCTTTTCACGTGCATAAGGGTTAAATAAGAAAATTAATCTTTATAGCTCTTAACTCTTGTGTATGTCTACAGGAAGGACGCGAACACAGTTTTGTTTTTGACCCGAAAGGTCGTTGACATAGTTGTTTAAATCAGCGGTCGGCAACAGGCGGCCCGCGAACCTCTCGATTGCGGCCCGCGAGCCTCCTTGGCTATTTTGTATGTAATATTGACAAACGACAATGTTTGCTAAAGTCACAAATATTACCAAAGTGCGGCCCGCGTCAACTTCGTTAACTACTATGTCAATTATGTGGCCCTTGGCTGCTAAAAGGTTGCCGACCGCTGGTTTAGATAGTTGCTAGACTTAAGTGGCAGAGGTGACTGATAGGACGATGACCAACGAGGTATTAAGGGTTCATGACTACCGCATCAGAAAAAGTCCCCATAAGGTGGGTGGACCAACGACCGCAGATAATCGTTGGATGAGCGCATATGTGCGATCGTTTGACTGTTATTTTCCGACTAGAGTACACTTGAAGCATTATACATCAGTATGTATAACTTAGAAGTCACAAAGTGTGTCGGTTCGGTACTTATATTTATTTACCTGTATCGCAGCCAGTAGAATCCCAGCAGCTATCGCCACACTGATCTCACTATAATAATGCATCCTCTTGGTATTATCTTCTTTCCAAGAGTGCGTCTGCCGAAAAACCAGCAGCAACGCAGGTGCATCAGACAAATATGGCTTTTCAGCCTTCGTCCGGAAAGGTTTCAAGTCTGTCGTCCATTGCTTGGACATCCTCTGTCGGTAGTTGAGGTCTTCTTCTTCTTCTACGATTTCGCGGATGGCTTCCTTCACTTCTGGGTCTTGGACGACCACGATTGTCCAGGGTTCGGTGTGGGCTCCTGATGGGGAGGTGCCTGGAAGAATAACTATTTATAAGTCAATATTTAAGGGAAAACGTATTTGATCTCCTTGCGGGGGGTGAGGATCAGAAAAAAGGGTTTTTTGTAAGGTCCCTGAAGTTTCGCTTGTATGCTTTTTAGGATCCTGTACCAAATGGTACTCTCTGACTAAGCTGACGCTGTTGTTCCGTCGCTCTTTTTATCTATGATCTAACCGATGATCTGTGCTGCCACATTCTCAAAAGCCACTGGACCCGCATGCTTTTAATATACTGTGGTTCACAAGTTTCACAACCTATACAAATGCCTCAACACACTCGAATTACATGCGCCAACCGCCGCTGAGCCATAATATTCCCTAGACCGCTGCAGAATCTCATCATCGGAGCGGTGGACGGGCTTGTATGGAATGTGAGTGTCTTCAGGGATAGCTGAAGATACCAGTGAATTTATTGAGACTGTTTATTTACCTGCAGTCTTAATGATGTTCTCAAGAACCTCCTGTGGAACTGGCTCTGTGCTGAACATCCTCACGGACCGCCGCTGGGCCATCAGCTCGTAATATTCCCTAGACCGCTGCAGGATCTCTTCATCAGAGCGGTGGACCGGCTTGTACGGGACGTGGGGTGTGTCTTCAGGAATGGCTGAAGTTAGGATCGGGTCCGGGTCGTCCTCGGGAAAGTCGCGTTCGCGCCCTGGAAAAGTTATATAGTTTGGTAAAAAAAAACCTCTGATTAAAAAAGTCGCCATCAGATATATCGGAGCGGCTAAGGCGCTCACAAATATCTAACCACGCCTCTATTGTCAGGGCGTTAGAGTGCGTGTTCAGGTATTTTTGAGCACCTCGGCCGCTCCGATACATCTGGGGCGACTTCAAGTATGGACTCACGCGCGAGAACGCAACTTAGCATAAGCTTAGACCGCCTGATGATGGTGACTGATATCGACAATATATCGACCAGATACGGGCCAATAGAATTTCAACTTTATCATATCGATTTAACCCTTAAATGCATGATATTTTCTTTTTGTCCGAAATTAATATATGTATCACATAATTGTTTGCCGATTCTAGGAAAAATAGTTTAAAAAAATATAACTTCGATGTTCACTGCGAAATCAGTGTTAGAAGTTGAATTGGCTAAATCATATTTATGTAAATATGTAATTTTTAGTAATAGATATATGATTTTTTTTACTACCATTAGAAAGGTACACTATTTGTGATTTACCTATGATAAAGTGTTTAAATATAAAATAATTACAAACCCCGAAAACACCGTTCAAAAAATTATCAACTTCTGGATTTTTCCAAGCTTTCCGACTTTTCGTCTTAAAACGAATGTAATTTTTATAAATTAAGAATATTGCGTAAATTTAACCCTTAAATCATCACCCTACTACTTGACGTTTGGTGTAAAGGTGCGTTCAAGAACGTAAGCCTTTCATTTTTTTAATCTGTGAGCTGCCTAATGCTTTGTAGACATTTGGCAACACTATGCATTTAAGGGTTAAGGTTAAAATTAGATGGCATTTTCGGAAAATGTGATTTATTGTCTTCAAATGAATCATTAAAACTGGATTAATTTGAATATATTTGGATATTTTGGGAAAACCTTGTAGATTAGTGCGGCCTGGAAACGGGTTAAATGACAATATTTGTTCGTATGCACAAATAACACACACTAACAATATCACCCTATACTTATACGTAGGTTTCGGTCACAGACGCACTGTCTACTAATGCTACCCCATCATAATAGCTAATGGTTTGTTAAAGTACCATATAGATCCAGAGTTTATCTCTCTAAAGAAATTTTTCGTTTTCATAATTCAAATAACAAATAACTACTTAATAGTTCGAGTGGTTCGAAAAATGGAATCTTGAGCGCTGCGAGGGTTTCACAGCACGAGGGTTAAACAAAATTTGCCCCCGAGTGAAAGACAAAAATTTTACCACTCCAACCCGAAGCAAATATTAAAAGTAAATTATCAAACAAAATCAAACCAAATCAAATCCAAATGAATATTAAATATTTATCATCCAAAATCTTCGTTTAAAGGTCAATTCTACCAGCAAACAACTCAAAATTTGCATTTGATTACTTTGCCTCACATGTGAATAATATGCAACTTTGCTATCAGTTTTTGAAGTGCAAAGTACTTAAGCCTTTCCGAGCTGGTGTGGTGAAAAAAATATTTCTGATAGCATTGCTGTTTTCAGCTTTGTAATAGGCACATTGCTATGATGAAAAATTCAGGCGTTTAGTTAAATACATAATAAGTACTCGCTAGGTACAGTCGGAGAGTAAGGGGAGAACGACGCAAACCATCTAGTCGACCCAACTGTCAACCTCACCTGCCCGCGTCGGCGGTTCGTATGAATAGTCGACGACGGTAGTTCTAGTCATCTAGTAGCTGCCGTGGTGCTCCCTGCTAGATAACGGACGAGGCTCTGGCGACCGAGAAATGGCGGTATAACCATACACCTGTCCGGGCAACCGGGTGGAAGAGGCTGCAGCGGCCTTGGGGTCTAAATAACTTCAAAAATGTCTGGTGCAGAAAGCAAGGGGAAACTACTGCACTAAATTCCCATAGAAAGTCATCATGAAAGTTACACAAAAGAAGAATAAGAGATCGCCATGTGACCCGCCTAGCAACCGGCGCCGTACTGCGTCCGGGGCAGACGGTGGGAAATGTGTTACCGGCCATGCGACTGTGGTAGACCAGGCATCGCAGGGAAATTCTGCTACTGGGAAAACTTTTAAACTGCGAGAAGACAAGAGGATAGGCACATGGAATGTGCGCGGCTTACTCATGGCTGGAAAGCTTAACATCTTGGAGAAGGAGATACTTAGATGTGGTGTCGAAATCTGCGGTCTTAGTGAGACTCATTGGAAAGGTCATGGCCACTTCCTCACTGATAAGAACATCATCTATTTCTCTGGAAATGATACTGAAAGCAAAAACGGAGTCGCTGTCTTGCTACCGAAACCATTAAGAAATTGCGTTCTGGGCTATGAACCCGTGAGTGACCGAATACTGAGCATAAAATTAAAGGCGACGCCCATAAACCTAAACATCGTACAGGTTTATGCACCAACGAGCTCTTCTAGTAATGATTTATTGGAAAGTTTCTATTTAGACCTGGAAAAAACCATCTCAAAAATTCCAAGCAGAGAAATGCTCATGATAATTGGAGATTTAAATGCCAAAATCGGTAAAAATGCTCAAACTCTTGGCCATGTCGCTGGTCCATACGGATTGGGAGTGCGTAATGAGAGGGGGGAACGCCTAATCCAATTCGCAGCAGACAATAACTTGATGATAGCAAACAGTTTCTTCCAGCACCACCCTCGAAGACTATATACCTGGACATCACCTGACGGTAATTATAAAAATCAAATAGATTACATCCTCATCAGAACAAGGTGGAAGACTTCTATTAAAAATGCTCATTCTCTTCCCGGAGCCGACTGCGGATCAGATCACCAGCTACTGATCTCAAGGATGCAGATTAAACTTAAAGCAGCTAGAAAGATAAATAAACAACGAAGGATGGAGGTGAAGGATAACACTAAGTTTACAGCGATACTTGAGAAAAATTGGGATCAATGGATTGATAGGAAGTCAGCTGGGCCCAGTTCAGATCAGCTGTGGATCAGTTCAAAAATCCTATTAGAAAACGCAGTTAAAGAGTGTAATACACCTTCGACGACTTTAAAGCGGCAACACTGGATGAGCGATGATACTCTGAGGCTGGTTGAGGAGAAACGAAGACTCAAAGCGATGGGTGCTAATATCCAAAAATGTAATAACCTCTCTGCTAAAATCCAAGCTGGGTGCAGGCGAGACCTAAATAATCATCTGCGAAAAATCTGTGCAGAAGTTGAAGTCCATGCAGACAAATACGAAACCAGAGACCTCCATCAGAAGATCCGGTCACTAACAAGGACTCTTTCATCGAAGACCTGGGCTATAGAAAATCTTAATGGTGAGCTAGTTACGGAAATAGATAAGATATCTGAAACATGGAAGGTTTATTGTAAAGGCCCATTTACACGATACAAGATTCTTGAACAAGAATTGGCAATAATTGTATGCAAGTTTTGCCGTGCAATAATTGAATTCAAGAATTGAATAAAAGTGTTTATACATGAGCAATAGCCAAAATCTTGAATACAATTATTGCATTCAATTCTTGATAGGCAATATTCTTGACCGTATTTCGTTTACACCAAAGAAATTTATTGAACGGCAATAATTGCATGCAAGTCTTGACAGGTCTAAACTTCAAGTTGAATCAAGTATGATGTATTGAAGCCATATTGAAGCAAGAATTGAAGCGATTTGCATTGGCAGATTTTCATTCAATATTGAACGTTTTTTGTGGGTAGTAAAACTGATAAAATGAGCAAAAATTATTTGAAATTAGTTAGTTCGGAGATAATTAAATTCATAGAAATTTATAGAAGTCATCAATGTGTGTGGGACAAAGAGGATAAAAATTATAAAAACCGTGAGGCTCGCGAGGCTGCCCTTGTAGCTTTTTCTATAGAATTTGGGGTAGAAGGTTTTGGTCCCAAAGAAATAATGAAGAAACTTAAGAGCATAAGAACGCAATATAAAGCTGAAAAGAAGAAAGTGAAGGATTCAATGGGAACTGGATCTAGCAGTGCTGATGTTTATAAGCCAAAACTCGATTGTTTTTAATGAACCTTTTACCTGTATAAAATCATTTAATGCCAAATAAATCGCGTTAAGTACTTCAACCAAAAACGTACTTATGGTGCACTTAGGTACTCTAAATAACTGAGACAAAGTGCCAAGTATGTATGTTACTTCTAGCTTAACGTGAGCCGGAATTGCATTACGCATCACTGTGTTCTGTCTTTGAATTGTAGAACTTATTTTATCGAGCAAGTAAGAAAACTGAGGTTAGTTTACACGAAACATGTTCTTGATCTCGGCTTCATCCTCAGCTCGTAGCTCCCGGCACAAAGTGTTCGAAGCTCCGAGCAAACTTCTTCTGTCTATCCATTTTTTGTCCAACATCTTTTTCTTCTACTTTTGTGACGTTTTTCTAACAGTTTTTCTCGTAACACAGTTGCTACTATAGCAGCGACAAGGAACACACCTTCGCGTACGGAATCCATGTCGACAATAAAGTATGGATTGGCAATTCTTGAATTCAATTAATTGCACTAGGCTTCGTTTACACGTATGCCAGTATTGAATTCAAGTTGCTACTTGAATACAAAAATGTCATGTATGTTTAGATAGTGCAAGTTTTTTGTTGCCTCAATTTTATTGTATTGAATGTTCAAGAATCTTGTATCGTGTAAATGGGCCTTAAGGCTTTGTTTCAAGATCCAAACTCACACGAATTTCCATCAACAGACCCAGGGAATGATTTAGAACCAGACATTCTTAAAGAAGAGGTACGTGCCGCAATCAAACATCTGAAAACTGGAAAAGCTACTGGTATAGATGTAATCCCGATTGAAGTAATTAAGGCTGCTGGAGATTACGGAGTTCAGATATTTTATACTATATGCAATAAAATCTGGCAGACCGGTACATGGCCAAAAGAATGGGTCCATTCAGTGTTTATTCCCCTTCATAAAAAAGGCTCCACAAAAGTGTGCAGTAATTATAGACTCATTGCTTTAATATCTCACGCAAGTAAAATACTACTTCACATTCTGAATGAGCGCCTTAAGACCTTCCTCTCGAAAGAAATTGCCCCTGAACAGGCAGGTTTTGTAAAGGGAAAAGGCACCCGCGAGCAAATTTTTACTGTACGCCAGATCATCGAGAAAGCGCGAGAGTTCAACAAGCCTACGTACATTTGCTTTGTTGATTTCTCGAAAGCGTTCGACTCGGTGAAGTGGCCAGTCTTATGGAAATCTTTGCTGGATATGGGCACACCAAAACACCTTGTACACTTACTCAGGCATCTATACAAGAGCGGAACAGCATCAGTTAGAACGGATGAAACGCTGTCGAGTGATTTCCACCCTGATGCAGGAGTACGCCAAGGTTGTATAATTTCGCCTCTACTATTCAACATTTATACAGAGATGATAATGAGAATTGCCTTGGAAGATTGGCCAGACGGGGTCGTAATTGGCGGTAGAAGGATCTCCAACTTACGTTATGCGGATGACACGACCTTATTCGCAACTAGTGCTCGTCATATGGAAGATCTGCTGCATAAGATGGAAGCTACAAGCCGTGAATTTGGATTGAAAATAAATCGCACAAAAACCAAAATGATGATTGTCGACCGCGTCAATAACAACTTACCAGGGATCACACACATAGGAAATTGTGAGGTTGTCCAATCATATATTTACCTTGGGGCGTTAATATCCAACGAAGGCGGGTGCATAGACGAAATCAAGCGGCGCATGGCGATTACTAGGTCTGCTATGGACAAAATGAAAAAGATTTGGGGTAATAGGAACATTACCAAGACCACGAAAACCAGACTCGTTTACTGCCTAATATTCCCCATTTTCCTTTATGCGTCGGAGACATGGACCCTTCGTGAAACCGAGAAGAAAAGAGTTGACGCTTTGGAGATGTGGTGCTGGAGACGGATGCTAGGAGTATCGTGGACAGAGTTTCGTACAAATGACTCCATATTAAAAGAACTCGGCATCAGACAGCGCCTATCAACCACAGTGGAGTCACGCATTCTGACTTTCTTCGGCCATGTTTCTCGTCGTGGTAATGACTCCATAGAGCGTCTCGTAGTGCAGGGAAAGGTCGAAGGCACCAGGCCACGTGGTAGATCACCAATGAGATGGACAGACCAGATCAAGGCCGCAACTAAGTGCTCGGTTTACGAATGTACCCGGAAAGCTGCAGTCCGCGACGAATGGCGCCGTATTAGCAAGATCATCACTCATCGAGATTCACAATGATGACCACGACCACTCTGGCAAGAGTGTACCGACTAAGAAGAAGAAGAGGTACAGTCGACGTCAAGCTGTAAACAGCAATGTTCCTATCAGAAATTATTTTTAGTTATTTGTTTTAAGGCGACGTGGTGAAAACAAAATTACTAAACCACAATAGCATAACTCACCCTCGGGTGATCTTTATAAAATCGACACAAGTGCGATTAAAATACTGTGAAATTACCTGTGTGTAATCGTATCGATCAATTTTCCGCTTATTTTGAGCGACCGTTGATATCACTACTTACTACCTACTAGCTATAGGTACCTACTACAAACGAACGTTAGTTTATAAGGATAATGAAAATCATAGTCTAATAAAACATGGTCTTCCATTCCCAGAGTGACACGGGCCTACGTCACAACAACATGGCCGCTATATATAGCGCTATCGCATATTATCATATAGCGCTGTCGCATGATGACGTAGGCCCGTGTCAGTTAGGTGACCTAGAAAAGACGGGAATGGAGTACCAGGCGGAGTATATTATTATACCATGATGAAAATATTATAATATTTTTCAAGCTCAATGGGTAGGGTAGAGCGACAGGTGTCATGTAACTGTATTGATATGACACCTGTCAGCGTACCCATCGAGTTTGAAAAACTCTTGATACTTTATGGGACGATATGACGATATTTATGTGTAATCTACATAGAATTTTTATTGCTCAGGTACATAACCTGAACAATAAACATAATTATACTTAGGCATTTAAATCCATAGTTTTGTTTAAGTAGGTAGTAAATATATACACCTTATTCTTCGAAACTTTAGAAACTCTACTTGGTCAAGCAAATCTTGTCAGTAGAAAAAGGCGCGAAATTCAAATTTTCTATGGGACCATGGTATAATAATATACTCCGCCTGGTACTCTATTCCGAGATTCGCGTATGACCTAACTGACACGGGCCTACGTCATCATGCTGTTTACAGGTTCTCAAACTTTAAAATGTGGGAGAATTTTAACCAACGGTGAAAATTATTTTAACGGCATTAATTTTAAGTTATTCATGTAGAAACATAGTAAAATAAAACAAATCTAATGTATTAAATTAAACTTTATTTATCTATACAAGACAAACGTTTGAAAAACTAATTCACAGTTACACATTAATTACCAAGCTTACGGCGTGAAAAGTTTGGAAAACACTGCGACTGCTGACACTGAGCGAGAAGGAAATAACAATTAACACGCGTTCGACAAGGATGACGGTCAGGGCATGAAGTTATCTAGATCCGAATTGTCAAATGTGACAGCGCTATCCTGTGTTGTCAGTAGTGTAAACAGAATTACCCGAACGTCTAAAATTTCTGTCGTGAATCGGAAGATATTGCTAACGAATAATTAAAAATGACGTGTTATTGTAAAATTTAAGATAAAATACATATAAATGAAAATTATAAAATTATAAAGAAATATTTTAACTTATTAACCATAGGTATAATGTACCCATGCAACATGTTATGTTGAAATAAAGTGGCAATGTTATTGTGACGTAGGCCCGTGTCACTCTGGGAATAGAAGACCATGTTTTATTAGACCATGTATGGGACGATAACCCTTCGCGCCTACATTTTTTAAATTTGCCGCCTTTATCTACTGACAAAATTTGCTTGACCAAGTATAGATGTGTAATATAATATCTGTAAATAAAAGACAGATCATGATTGACTTTTTAGTAGGTAATATTTTGACGATTTTGATCACCACACAACTTAGTCCCATAGTGAGTTGAGTTGAGTAAGGTTTGTGTTGTGGGTACTACTTAGATAACGATATATAATAGGTATATGTAATACATAGATATATAAAAAATACTAAGTGTACTTAAATACACAGGAAAGCATCCAGAACTAGGAAAAGATGTGACATACTTAAATGTAGAACAAAGTTAACTCTGACCTACGATACTACTGGTCACTTCACTTATCTGTCTGACACATTTACTTACTTAGTCAATGGCAGCTATAATAATATGTTTTACAAAGAAACATTAAAGCCCCTTGAACCTTTGATTTCTAGACTCACTTAGATCTTACAATGTAAGTAGGTTACAATTATTAGCATGACATTAACCTGAGCATTGTATCTCATCCTATCAAGGTAGTTCAACAAACTTATTAAAATGATCGTTTTCTTTCTAACCTTGGTCATGTTCAGTCAGCACATCTATTAAATTAGTTAGTTTTGCTGACAGTACCTACCATATCCTACAAATATATAAGGTAATACAGTCAAAGAATTCAAAGTACCTAGGTATCATTTCGTACTTTGCCACAGTGAGAATCTGAGAATCTATAAATAAATATCGTCAGGTGACGCAAAAGTCACTAATTACAAAAAAAAAAACAAAAATCGACCTTCTTTTAGTACTAATATGGTTCACCTTGCGTGCTTGTCACCCAACGATATGCAAGTCGCTAGGGACCTCATACTATTGTCACCGTACCATACTGTATGTTAGTACAGGTGAGTATTCCTAGTTTAACCTGATATCATTGTTTGAATTATTATTGGTGCATGGTAATTTTTTCACGCTTAGCTCACATAAAAAACAAAAACATTACCAGGCTAAAAATAGCGGAAGGCAGACTCGATGTTTTTTTATGTTGTTAAGGGCGTTTGCGTCGCGAAAAAATAAAAATGCTGAACCGACTTATCGTTGAAACTTGTTCTAAGAAGTAGTTACGCGCGTCACTATTCGCAATCGTATTAATGTTAAATACGTCAATAATTTAAAATTCGCCTTTTTCTGCCAAATAGTAAGGTCAGGCGTGTATTTTTAGTAGCAAGGTAAAGGCTCATCTTTACATTTTATATCAGTATTTAGTAATTTTAGCAAATTTTTTGCTACTTACATCTCTGTACCTAGCGAATAGATCTGGGGGCACGGCAGTGCCCCCGCCAAGTCGAGCAAAACAAAGAGGCACGGCCGTACCATCCTTTTCTCGAAGCGATTCAGGCCATTTTCGACGTCCTGTAATTTTGTGCTTATCTTAATCACAAAACAATTATTTTAAGATCGACTTTATTAAATAATAGATTTTCAAATTAAGGTTCTCAACTCTCAATTTTTTGTTTTCGTAAGTACCTAAGTATTTTCCTCTGAGTTATCGACGTTATTAGGAAAGTTCTTTTCTTATAATAAAAATTATATGAATTAAAAAAAACAAGTATAAGTAGTAGTACCTACGGCTTGAAATGTCTGAATTATGTAGGTACATATATACCTACCTAATTAATAGTTGATTCCGTCAATTGTCCTCAAATTTTATAAAAACGCCTACATAATATATTGATCTAGTTGCATTTATAGTAACTCATTAACTGACTTAGGTACCTACTATTTGTAGTGCTTATAACGACCACAAAATTATGCCTGTATTACTACTTACTCAAACTGGACTTATAATCTTGTAGGTACCCACCTATTATTAGGCAATTTTTATGTTAGAATGCTTTTTTGAAGTCTAGCCTTTTTGTTACAGATCACAAATCGGCTGTAACTCGCGTGTGTATTCTACATAAATTCATCATAAACAATTATTATAATGTAGGTACTGATAACCGATTATGTGGTTTGCTCGAACGCAGCCCTACGGTAGGTGTCAATGGTGACACTAGGACTGGCGCGACCCGGACTGTCAGAAGAGGATCGCCCGCGCCATTACTGCGTCGGAGTGTGATTTACTTGAAGCTACGCCTGTTTTCCAAGTTTTATGTATTAAATCCTTTATTTAATGATGTATGGTGTTTTCTCCCTTAACAGTTCAGAAGTGGGATAACTACAAATGCTATAACTACAAATGCTATAACTACAAATTATATGTGAATGATTGCACACAAATGAGTAAGTAATACTGTCCTGTGTGAAAGGTTTTGGCAGTATAAGAAATATGATCAGCGACACAAAATTGAACAAGGTAAGGCCAAATTAAATTGTTGTGTTATGTGAGCGACATTCACATATAATTTGTAGTTATAGCATGGTTAAAATAATAACAAGTGAGTGGTCAGATATATAATTGACTTACACCAAATTATACTCAAAGCAGCTATTGAGGCATGTTCCTAACATATTCAAATTGTCATGCACCTACACTAAATAATTAGTATGTGTTAATATGTTTCAAATAAAATAGAACAGGTCAGCATAGCCACTAAAGGCCTGTGATGTCCAAATGGAAAGGATAAAGTGACATGTGCCGTTAATAAGGAGCTGTAATGTTGACTGTACTTTAACATGCAGTCAGTTCAGTGAATAAATAAGTATAAAATAAGAACAATTGATATGGTGATGATACTTCTAAAAGAGTTCATTTAAATTATTTACTATTCATATACATATTATGTTGATGATTGAAAATTGTGTCATTTTAAGAGACCTACTAGTTAAGTCTTGGTCAGTCATGAAAATTTAGTCAAAACTTAGTAAAGTGCAATAATCTTGTATCTAATTGACAAATAATAATGTGGAATAAGATGTGACAGAAAACAGATCACATATTTTTGTTGTTTGTTAAATGCATTGCATGTTGTGTGTTGCAGAATGTACTTCTTGAGCCGCGGTGCGAGACTGAGGCAGCCTGTGTGATATCGAGACTAAGTCCCATCTATATGCTCAAAGAGCCACCGATACAAATGTACACCGATACAAACCTATATAACAAAAAAAAAAAAAAAAACATTTTAACAAAAAAAATACAAATATATAAATACACAAAAAAAGGGAGGCTTAGCAAGCCTATGAGACGTATCAGCTTGGCGAGCCATGATACGAATGCTTAGCGAGCCTGTGAGACGTATCAGCTTAACGAGCCCATGATACGAATGCTTAGCGAGCCTGTGAGACGTATCAGCTTAACGAGCCCATGATACGAATGCTTAGCGAGCCTGTGAGACGTGTCAGCTTAGCGAGCCATGATACGAATGCTTAGCGAGCCTGTGAGACGTATCAGCTTAACGAGCCCATGATACGAATGCTTAGCGAGCCTGTGAGACGTATCAGCTTAACGAGCCCATGATACGAATGCTTAGCGAGCCTGTGAGACGTGTCAGCTTAGCGAGCCATGATACGAATGCTTAGCGAGCCTGTGAGACGTATCAGCTTAACGAGCCCATGATACGAATGCTTAGCGAGCCTGTGAGACGTGTCAGCTTAGCGAGCCATGATACGAATGCTTAGCGAGCCTGTGAGACGTATCAGCTTAACGAGCCCATGATACGAATGCTTAGCGAGCCTGTGAGACGTATCAGCTTAGCCAGCCCATGATACGAATGCTTAAAGAGCCTATGTTACAAAAATTCTTAAAGAGCCTGTGTTACAAATATGCTTAAATAGTCCATAAAACGTATCAACTATCAGCTTAAAGAGCTTGTGATACAAATGCTTAAAGAGCTAATATTACGAATCTGCTTAAAAAGCCCATGTAATAAATTTTCTTAGAGGTCATGTTACACATCTGTTAAAGAGCTCTATAATACAATTAGCTTAAAGAGCCCATAAATTAAAGTTGCTTATAGAGAGCCTATGATTTAAAATTACTCAAAGGGCTGAACAAATAAATAAAAGTCCAGTTGAGGTGTGTGTGCTAAGAGCTGACAGTTCATCTACGACATCTGCGTGATGTTTTCCATCAGTAACTGTTATTCACTTTGAGAGGTGACAATTTATTACAAGATGTTTGCTTTAAGAGCTGACAGTTGTCTACAATGTAGACTCTACATGATGTTTGCTTTAAGAGCTAATATTTGTTTACATTGTTTTAATTCAGGAGTTAATATTTGGTGTTAGCTTTAAGAGCTGACAATTATTATAGGATGGTTGCTTTAAGAGCTTATAACTGTCTACAAGATTTAAAAAAAAAAAAGGTTGATAGTATACAGTTTTCATTTAGAAGTTGATATTTGCTTTAAGAGCTGAGAGTTGCCTACAAAATATTTACTTTAAGAGTGAATATTTGTCTACATGATGTTTTCCTTTAGAGGTTGAGATTTGGTTTAAGAGCTGACAGTTGCCTACAAGATGTTTGCTTTATGAGCTCACAGTTGTCTACAAGATGTTTGCCTTAAGAATTTATATTTGTCTACCTGATGCTTTCCTTCAGGAGTTGATACTTGCTTGAGAGGCTGAGTATTGTCTACATCATGTTTCATTTGAGAACTGTAATGTGTCTATATGACAATTGCTTTAAAGGGGTCACTCTTGACTACATGATAATTCTTTAATTCTCCTAAAATAAAATAAAAAGAGATAGTACGCGGTTAGATATAATATGAGCCGACGACTGCTCATTGTTTGAGAGTTGATCGAATTTACAATAAAGTGATAACTTCATAAAAACTACAATACTTACTACAGTGCTTAAAGAGCCTTACTTTAACAAATAGGAAACTTTGATGTGACCTAAAGGGGTCTCAACATCAGAATATGACTTGGCACTGTAACAGATGCAAATTGGCTTGTGTTTTGTTTGATATGTGTAGCACAGTCATCGCGGTCAACGGAGTCGCTGAGTACCAGTAGGCTGCGTCACGATTCCCTTTAACCGACTTCGGAGGTGCGCGAAGACGGAAGTACTGTGGTGCTACATGCTGACCTTCGTGGGCGAAGGTTTTTTCATCAGGAGGCCGAACTGATAACCGATTATGTGGTTTGCTCGAACGCAGCCCTACGGTAGGTGTCAATGGTGACACTAGGACTGGCGCGACCCGGACTGTCAGAAGAGGATCGCCCGCGCCATTACTGCGTCGGAGTGTGATTTACTTGAAGCTACGCCTGTTTTCCAAGTTTTATGTATTAAATCCTTTATTTAATGATGTATGGTGTTTTCTCCCTTAACAGTACCTACAATCGGCGTAATCGCGCATCCGTAATGATGATATCAATAATCGAAAACAATTGCAACATGACGCGGCATATGGAGGTCGCGTGGGATTTGTTGGAGTTTACTGTTTTCATAGAAATGTGTTTTACTTACTTATACAGGGCGTTTTCTTTAATAACCTGCAATTAATGTACCATTTTACGATGTGAATTTATCTTAAGTCATACTGCTTTTACTATGGGACCAACACCGAAATCATGAAAAAAAAACTTGTTGCAGTTTCGAACTGGTTTTGATACGACCTTGGCGATCGTCTTGGTGGTTGGAGCCATTGACGTATATCTCAGGACTCTAAAAATGGCACTAGTTCAGTGGTGCCACTCACGAATTCGAGCCAATCGTGCAGTCTAACGCAACTAGTATCGACCAATGGCGCGCGTGATGCGAACTCATCAACCAATCGCTTTGTAGCGGTGTCACACCGCTGTGTACTGGCCCCATGCCCCATTTTTATAGAATAGAATAGAATCTCATTTAATCAAGTAGGATTTTACAATCTCTTTTGCATCGTCAAAGTACATTATAAATAAATTAAAATTAAATTAAAAAATAAATAACAGCTTACAAAATTCAACAATTACAATTTACTACCGATACAAATAGGTACATTTCATAATAATTAATTTATTTATTCTCTTTGGGGGAGGCCTATGTCCAGCAGTGGACGTCCTCTGGCTGATATGATGATGATGATGATGATGAATTTATTAATAGACGGCCATGCATCTTTATCATTAATATAATCTTAGGCTGTGTAATATGCCTTATGCAGTAGACTAGATTTGACATATTTCTTATTTCCCGTAAGGCCAGTCCTGAGATATGCGTCAATGACTGGCGCGCATCTCACGCATGACTTTCACATCATTTCGCATGCACCAGTCAGCGGTCGTATCAAAACAAGATCCAAACTGTAACAAGTCGTTGAATCTGAATCATTCTCCTTCTTATTCTCGCAGAGGTTTTTCTTCACTACCGGCGGTAGGTTTTTTTTATCAGTTTTATCACTCGTCAGGATCAACGTCCGTTCAACCAACTGTTGTTGCTTTTGTTTTGTTTATATTTATGTAACTTTCGTATCTGATATATAGATGAGTTTTTCGGAACTTAAATATGTACTTTCGTACATATTTAAGTTAAGCGACTGGCAAATATCAAATGATATTTCTATCGTTTGATATTTGCCAGTCGCTTTTCGGTGAAGGAAAACATCGTGAGGAAACCGGACTAATCCCAATAAGGCCTAGTTTCCCCTATGGGTTGGAAGGTTAGATGGCATCAGACGCTTTTGTAAAAACTAGTACTTACGTCAAATCATGGGATTAGTTGTCAAGCGGACCCAGGCTCCCATGAGCTATGGCAAAAATGCCGGTATAACGCGAGGAATAAGATGAATATTGTGAGCTCGACAAAAAACGAGAGGAGCTTAAGGCTCGGCCGCCAGCCTCAATTTCCTACAATTATATAGGTGGTGTGCTGACGTGCCCAAAATGCGCTCGAGTATTTAGCAAGAAGATAGGATATGTGAGCCACTTAAGGGCGCACCAGAGAGTGGATCAGCTACACTCTAATAACACGAGTTAAAAATTGCCTACTCCAGAGCACACAGTCGCTGTGGCCGAAATCGGTCAGGAGAGCATCATCATCATCATCATGCTTGAAGATATACAGGGTAGCCCAAAAATACGTTGACAACGGTTTTTCTAATTATTTTATTAAGTACTTCCTGCATATTTATTTACATACAATATATATACAGTGGTACTACTAAACTAAATTAATAACTAGCTTAAATCTAAAATAGGCCCTTGAGGCATTGTACCAAGGATGCTGGCGGCATTTCCTCGCTGTATCGCAATGCTGATACGTTGTGCGAGGTAGCCGCCAGCTCTTCGTAAGTACTTACGTAACTGGTACAAAGTAAAAAATTAAAACTACAGTCTTTTTATGCAACAAAAATTAATTGTCTTCAAAATAGCCTCCTTTCGCTTTGATATACAAACGAAAAACGTTTGTTAAAATTTTCAACGAAATGCCGCAGCTCCTCCAAGGATATTTTGTCCCATTCTTTGGTAAGTGTTGCTTTTAGGGCGTTTACACTTTTGTGTTTAGTAGCACAGGCCCTTTGTCTCTAAAATTGACCACAACCTATAATCCATTGGATTTAGATCAGGCGAGTAGGGTGGCCACACATGAATCCGGGAAAATTATCTTTGCACCACTGCTAATTTTCGCGGATTCATAAGTTCAAAAGAGTGGCCACCCTACTAAAAAATATCATTTAAGTACCTCAGCTAAAAAAAATTTATGCAAAAAAAGAAATAAAATAGTGTCCTAGAACAGATAATTGTCACTTTGACCCTTCCTAATAGCAGGGAAGAAAAGTGCCACTTTGATCCCTCCTAGCAGGGAAGAAAAACCCCTTTTTTTAAAGGGGTCATCCATTAATTACGTCACACGAATTTCTAGGTATTTTACCCCTCCCCCCCTCCTTGTCACACTTGGTCACATTTGGCAAACCCCTCCCCCCTGGTGTGACGTCACATTTTTTCAACGAAATCGGCAAATATTCATTTAATATTATATCGATCTGGTTTCGTATGATATACTTTGGCAAAAGCTGACAAATGAGACCAGTGTCCCCGAGGATTTGATTGAGATCCTAAAGTTTTGGTACGGGAACCAGATCAACTCGGTCAGGTGGGCGGGCGTTCACTCGGGTGAATACCGTCTAGAATGTGGAGTAAGGCAGGGCGGGCTGTCCTCCCCTAGGTTGTTTAACCTATATGTGAACCAGCTTATGGATGAGCTCAACAATGCCTATGTCGGATGCTCCGTGGATGGCAAATCCATAAATAACATCAGTTATGCTGATGATATGGTGTTGTTGAGCCCATCCATGAGTGCACTTCAAGAGTTGCTGGATATCTGTGAGAGGTACTCGGTGAGACATGGGCTAAGGTACAATGGGAAAAAGAGTGAGGTACTTGTTTTCAAAGCAGGAAGAAAATTCTATAAAACAGTACCTCCTGTGACCTTGGGCGGGGAACCACTCAGGGTCACTAAAAAGTTCAAATACCTTGGTCACTGGGTCACCGAGGACCTAAAAGATGACCTCGACATAGAGAGGGAGCGTAGAGCGTTGGCCGTTCGCGGAAATATGCTGGCGCGCAGGTTTGCCAGGTGTAACAAAGACGTGAAAAGGACGCTTTTCAAAGCTTTTTGCCAATCTTTTTACACCTGCAGCCTGTGGGCCGGCTATACTCAGCGAGCGTACAATGCTCTACGAATACAATATAACAACGTTTTCAGGATGCTAATGGGGCTGCCACGTCACTGTAGTGCGTCCGGAATGTTCGCGGAGGCGCACACAGATGACTTTTATGCAATTATACGCAACAGATCGGCGTCACTTATGCAGAGACTGTGTGGCAGTACCAATAGCATCCTGAAAACGTTGGCAGGTAAGATGGATGCACCACTGCTCATGCACTGGAATGGACTGCATGTGGCAGCCACAGATGCTGAGAAGTGGTGCATTTAGGTTGCCTAGTTATATTTATTTTTTAGTATGTAGATAGGTTTATTATTAATATTTTGTAATTAATGTAACTAACCTTAATTAATTTTAAGATTTGTTGTACCTACTAACAATATTATGGATCTCTGGATTTGAAATAAATAATTGAATTGAATTGAATTGAATATATCAATAAAATATTTTTGACAAAAGAAATATTAGTAATTTTATAACCTAAAACTGATTAAGAAATAAAATTAAACGAATAAAAACGATTATCGTTTCAAAAACTTGTTATTTAACTGTATAGCGAATAAAATAATTTAAATAAATTTTCGGTTACTGATGAAGTTAAAGTGACGTCACAAAGTTTGTGACTCCTCCTCCCCCTTGTCACAACATGTCACATTTTCTTGACCCCCTCCCTCCCCCTAAACGTGTGATGTAATTAATGGATGACCCCAAAGGTGATGTGAAAAATATTAAGCCAATGTCATAACTCATAAGTACTCGTATTTCTAACAGTTTGAATAGCCTTACGGAGCAGGTACAAGTTACCAAGTTGGTCTAATGATGTAACTAAGTAACAACCGGCTTCCTAAGTACCTGGTACTTGCACATTTTAATGTACACAGAAGCAACTAAAACGTTTCACTTTGAACGACCATTCCTATAAATAGTAAGAGATTTTGAGTGCTCTTTAGTGTAATAGGTATTTAACATTGTAATTTGACAATGTAATTTGATAACGGTAAATCCTCCTGACGACCAGCGTCCTATACGTGGTACGTAGGCCCCAATCAAGTTTTGACTTTTTTGCTAACTTGATAAACACCCTTATTCTATTCTAATAATAGAGGTCACTGAAAAATATCAATCAACTGGGAACAAAATACCTATATATTGGCAGTGTACTATTACAACACCTACAATCTCTACTTGATTGACTATCGATTGATTAGGTACACATGTTTCATTAATTGATCGACTATGTGCGATAAGCACGATAACGCGCAAAGAATTTGATTATATTTTTTGAAAATTCCCGTATTTTAGTACCAAGGGCAGGCCAAGAGGGAGCAGCGGGCAGCTTAGTCGGACGTGATTAATGGGCAGCCCCTCAGCAAAATCTTATGAACGTATGTACAAAATTATAAATATATTTATAAAGAAAATAGGAATCAATATCAATATTCGTGATAAACAGACAAATAAATTCCCTGATCGGGACTCGAACCCAGGACCTGTTGCTTCATAGGCAGAGTCACTAGTGTCACTACCGAACTAGGCTAGGAGGCCGTTTAAAAACTTATTTACTTTTAAAACTTCCAGACGGACGAAGACGCGGGAAGAGGCAAGTATTTAATAAAGGTTTTATAAAGCTGTTAAATGCAGGTACATATTGACCTGGTTATAGGTATTAGGTACCTGTATTCATACATTAATGCCTAATGTTATCGGAACTGTAAACAAAACACGGTGTATAACTTGTATAACTCAGGACACTCAGGTACTACTCAAAGTTACTCAACCTTACCTACAACCTTAGTCTACCTACTCACGCACTTTTCTATTTTATAAACAAAGTTATTAAACACTGTTGTATAGGTAACCACTGTTTAAAATTGTACTTATTTTAAATGTGAACCATAATTTATATTTTAGTGATGGTTCCTACTATAAGCATTTAGGTTCCTAAATTAAAATTAAGTATAAAATAAATATTTAGTTTGCTATTTCTTAACTCTAAAGACTAGCTTTTCCTTTCAGTGTATTTTTTTTAGTTTCCTTTTATTTATTTGTTGTGTTTTTAGGTATCTACACAGCCTACACTCATCAAACCTCTCCCGCTAATATAAAGTATTTAAAACAGATTAAAAACTAACCTCTCCCGGTCCCTGCTCCATTTAGCGCCAATCTTTTGGCATTATGCCGCACCGCCTGAGCCTCAACCCTCTTCTTATGAAACAAAGTAAACATCACGAAAGAAACCAATAACATCGTGTACACAATAAAACAGTGGTTCTCGAGCGTCCATATCGACGCGGAAATAAAGTTCATTTTAACAAATTAAACACCTAACCGGCACAAGCGACGCGATCGAAGACAACCAACTAACTACAGTTGATTTCGATTATTTATTTCATTTGCTAAGCTATTTGCGTCTGATAAAATGGAACTCATTCAATTTTAAACCTTGCTTGCTTGTGTTAAGAATTACAATGATTGTAATGGAGTGTAAATGTCGAATAGTTGGCTGGTATTCTGTTGGCGGGCTTTGTGACGGCCTTGGCTTTTTATTTTGCTATCATTTTATGCATGTGAGCGCAAAAAGCGCTCGTCTCGCAGTTTATTGCACCTTGTGTCATATATTTAAGCTCCACGAGGCACGAGGTAATGAAAAATGTATGGGATCCATGAAATTTTATACCTGACGTTGCCATGCGTGTCATGAATGGTCTTAGGAGAAAGACCAAAGAACGTGCAAAGTGGAGGACATAGTCGGAAAGCCGACCCTGGCCCCTATTTCACCAAGTACGACAGGTACGACAATTGTCAAAAAATGACAGACCTCTGTTTCACCACACCGACATTTGTCAGTGACACATGTCGAGTGACAATTGACAAGTGACAGGTGACAGGTGACAATTTCGTAATTTTTTTGTATAGAATTTCATATAAAAATGACAGGTATTTTGGTACAATTGTCCATCTTAAATTTATTGACAATTATTTTGTGAAACAAGGGTAATTTTTACTAGTCGATATATTTGTAAATTCTTGACAAGAGTTCGTTAGTTGCTTTCAATGTGCCGTGTTGTCATCACTAACATGATATTGATTGAGATCCCAACCCCATCTAATGCAGCGTATACTTACATTATTTGTTGACAAGGCGAGAAAGCATTATTTTTTTGTTACTTTTAAGTTATTTTTTCTGCAAATGCAAAGTGCAGTGACGTCAAAGTAGAAATCTATTCGTACCTACTTTATATATCACCTCTGTTGCTTTCGCGGAGATTCATTTTCTAACCAAAACCCTAACTTTACCGTTAGTGCCCAACTTCGCCAAGTAAATTATTAAAAAAAAACAATACCTTTAAACATACCTAATTTCGCTACCGGTCCCCAACGTAATCAAAACTATACTGAGACTTATTCCAAATCCAAATCCTAAATGTTGAAGTACTAAACGCCTTCGTAGGCAACAATTACTATTTATAGTGTTATTATGATTTCATGCTTGTTAAGAAGAATTTAAAAGCGATTTAAAGCGATTTTTATTTGTACCCTAAAGGCGAATTAAGGGTACAAAGTTTTGCCAATGTTTGCCAATAACGGGGTTTGCTAACAATGAAAACACTACAATTGTCACCTAAGCCTGACACAGCTAAGATTTCATGTCGAGAATTACCGACAAATTGACAAACATGTCGACTTATAAAAACTACTCTTGTTTCACCAAATCATTGTCATTAAATGAAAGATTGACGAAATGAAAATGAAATGAAATGAAATGAAATGAAAATGAAATGAAATGAAATAAAATGAAATTTATTATTAATAACAGAGTTACAAGTCAATACATTTTATCATACATTAATATCACAATATTAAATTATATTTGTACAATATATTTTATAAATTAATTACATTTACATATTATTTCATAAACATAAGTAGGTACATGTTCTTGCGTTATGTTTTTTATTTAAAGAATTATTGGTAAATCAAAAAAATCTTGATAGGTATAAAATAATATTTCCGACAGCCACTTTTTTAGTTTTAGTTTAAACGTCGCGATGGAAGTTGCATTCCTTACAGTAGCAGGCAGGCGGTTGTAAATGGAGGGGCCTAAAATGTAGACGGACCGCTCTGACTTCGCAAGCCGGTGTGCTTCGGTGACTAGCCTATTATGGTGCCTATTACTTCGGAGGCTGTAATTGGTGTTAATGCCTCTGCACTTAAACATATCTAGGTTTTCGCGCATGAATATTGCAACTTGGTTAATAAATAGGCACGGTAGGGGCAGAATCTTGAGATCGCGGAAGATGTCTCGTGCCGGTGCATCAGCAGCCTTGCCAGCCATCGCGCGTACGGCGCGCTTCTGCATAGAGAACACACGTCCCCAGTCGGAAGCACGTCCCCATAGCTCAACGCCGTACGTCAAGAGCGAGTGCACCGTCGCAAAATAGCACTCTCGCACTGCGCCCTTTCCGGCTGTGCTCGCCAACCGTCGCAATGCAAAGCACGCGCGCCCTAGCCTTCCACACAGTTCATTAATGTGCGCTTCCCATGAGAGCACGTTGTCGAGCTGGAACCCGAGCAGACGTGTGCAGGTCACGTGCTGTAAAGGGGCACCACCTGCACTAACTCTCATGGTTGGGCTTCTATGACCATTTAATTTAAATATCATATAGCTCGTTTTCTCTTTATTTAAAGCGAGACCGTTTGACCGGAACCACTGGTGCAGTTGTTCCATAACAAGGTTAAGTGCCTCTTCCAACCCCCGTTCAGCGGTCGCACTGACGACTGCCGTGACGTCATCGGCGTACATCAGTATGTCTGCACCTTTTATTGCCTTTGGCAGGTCGTTCAGCAAAATGCTAAAAAGTGTGTTGGAGAGGCACGATCCTTGAGGCACTCCCATCAGGTTTCGTAGTTCGGAGGACACAACCTTACCTCCATCCCCGATGACAACCTGGGCCCTGCCGGTCATAAATGACAGTATTAGTTTGGAGGCCGCGCCTCGGATACCGTAGTGAGCCAATTTATCTGCAACTAGCGCGTGGTCTGCTGTGTCGAAGGCACGCGATAAGTCGCAGCAGATGACAGCTACGTATCGTTCCGCCTCGCGAGCGCGCAGCACACAGCGCACCACTTCTCGTACCAGATCTGTAGTGCACCGGCCGTGTCGGTAGGCATATTGGCTGTCTGATAGGGTGTTTCTTGGTGCCCAGAAACTGAGTAATCTGTTATTTAACCCTGCTTCCAAACATTTACTAGGGCCTGGGACCAAGGATATGGGACGATATGATTTTATAGCGGATTTTTTTCCTTTCCCTTTATAAAGTGGACATATTTTGACCTTTTTGAGGCACTCTGGATACACTCCTAACCGCATGCAATTATTAAATAGGTTAGCTAGGACATAGCTGATGGCTGGGCTGGCTCGTTTTAGCAGTTTAGCGGAGAGGCCATAAACGTCGGTACTATTTTTGGGTGTGGGTTAGTTGACAATTGTAACTAAATGCCTGTCAAGTTTATAAGCACTTCTATACAAAAACAGTTTACGAAATTGTCACTTGTCACCTGTCACTTGACAATTGTCACTCGACATATGTCACTGACAAATGTCGGCTTGGTGAAATAGGGCCCTGGGCTCATAAGCCAGCAGCTGAGGATGCAACTGGGATAAATGTTAAGACGAGATATGGCAAGGTGGGGTAAGACGAACATAGTTTATTTTGCTCTTGGCAAGACTGTATGAGGATTCCATACAAATTACAATACCTACAAGTGTTTGTCTTGCCCCGGCGATAGTCTTACCCCACCTTTCCTTAGAGCAGTGTTTTTCAAACTTTTTCATAACCCGCCCCCTTAGTATGAACAAAATGTTTCGCTTATATGTATTTTTTAAGGCTGGCAGAGGCTTCGCGCGACCTCCCAGGGGGGCGCGACCCACAATTTGAAAAACACCGCCTTAGAGGTGAAAATATGAATCGAGGTCACCATTACTTTCATATCTGTGTGGTGGTTAAAATCGTGGGTTCAAATCTCAGTTGTGATGTATCAATGCTATCAATAGAGCTGAAAAAATCGTTCTCGATAAAATGCAAAAAGATGACTAAAAATTAGTGATGTACCGACTATTGATTTGGCCGACTAGCCGACTAATCGGCGCTCGAATGGCCGATTAGTCGGCCGACTAGTCGGCTAGTCGGCAGATCATTAGTTTCGTATAAGTTCAGGTGAAAAACTATATTTTTGCTCCTTTGGTTGCGCTATTCATCATATTAGCTTGGCTAAAAGGTGTTATCTACAGGTTCAAAGACCTATCACAATAATCCTCGTTCAATTTCTGTCTTTAGATCTTTTATTTTGCGATCCTGAGCAGACCGTCAGTACAGCTTGTAGGAGGTATTTCCAAGGCTCTATTTCCCGTACGTAGTCGCCAGTTAAGAACCTATCCCCTGTGGTCAGCGTCTTTACGAGCAACGTGCCATGTCTAAGTCTCTAAATTTAGCAATAACATTAATAGTTCCTCGTGGCTCCACCATTAAAAAAAAACAAAATCTGAATAATGATAATAAAAAATTAACTATAGAACTTGCACATGAAATTACACGAGAATCAGTTGAGATCGACCTGTAGAGGAAAAAACCAGCCCCCCAACATACGATAACGATCAAACGGTCAATTATATGAACAATAGTTTTCGTATGCAACCCTGAATAGATATTTTAGTAAAATAAACATAAAACGTATGGTAAATATTGACTGTTGATTTCAATTTTTTCTGTTTTTCTTTCACTAATAAAGTGCCGACTAATCGGCCATTTCTGCCGACTAGTCGCCGACTAATCGCCGACTACAAATGTGGCCGGATAGTCGGCTTTCCCGACTAGTCGGCGACTAGTCGGTACATCCCTACTAAAAATTCGTTCCGAATCCTTATCATACATACATAGACAAGAGGTTAACATAATCTCTTAAAGTTATCGTTTTGACACATGTTTGACACTAAAAAAGATGAGTTCAAAGCCCTCGTCATCTGTTCAACACATAGGTACAATATTTTGCGGGGTGGTAGGGGGGGGGGGGGGGGGGGGGAGGAGCGTAAACTATCTCTGCAGCTGAAGGTAGGTACGAGTGTAGCAGAAGAAGTAAGAACGCACGAATTATTTTATCAACCACATCTATTGAATGACACAAAAAAAGTGTCCCCAGTTTTTCATACAAATTTTGGGTGTCAGTTTTCTAACGGTCCATACAAAAAATACCTACACTAATAAATGTCCTTACCTACTACAATGCATACCTGGATAATATATCGCAATAACGTTCGTGTTTCCAAAGGGCAATTTCCAAGATACTCGAAACTAGTAGTAATTATTAGTAACGTAGGTATCTAGGTAGCATACCTAGGTGTGAAGATGGTGAAACTTCCCACAAAGTGTGCCAAGGAGATAAAACAGGTCCTATAGCAGAATGAGGGAATTGCCGGTTGCTAGATGCCATGTTGCTAACTTTAATTTTAAACTGAAATAAATGTCATATACTAAGAAAAAGTGACCAAGGCCTCCAGTGCCCCAGGCTGGAATCGAACCAGCGTCCTCTGCTATCGCGGCAGGTGCCTGAACCACTCGGCCACCGGGCCACAGCGACATTAGTCAAATTTTCCAAGTATATGCACTTCCTACTGAAGGCTTGTGGCGCCCCCTGGCCATCTCTAAGGTAGAACAGTATGGTTCGAACCTTCTATCTGGATCATTCTCATGATGATACCGAGCTAGCGAGAGAGATGGCGCTGCCAATCAATACTATGAAGTATTTGAACAAATTAAATTATTTTTCAGAAAATATTTTAATTTGTTTTTATCAAGTAGAAACACTACTATATAAATTATAAACTGAAATAAATGTCATATACTAAGAAAAAGTGACCAAGGCCTCCAGTGCCCCAGGCTGGAATCGAACCAGCGTCCTCTGCTATCGCGGCAGGTGCCTGAACCACTCGGCCACCGGGCCACAGCGACATTAGTCAAATTTTCCAAGTATATGCACTTCCTACTGAAGGCTTGTGGCGCCCCCTGGCCATCTCTAAGGTAGAACAGTATGGTTCGAACCTTCTATCTGGATCATTCTCATGATGATACCGAGCTAGCGAGAGAGATGGCGCTGCCAATCAATACTATGAAGTATTTGAACAAATTAAATTATTTTTCAGAAAATATTTTAATTTGTTTTTATCAAGTAGAAACACTACTATATAAATTATAAACTGAAATAAATGTCATATACTAAGAAAAAGTGACCAAGGCCTCCAGTGCCCCAGGCTGGAATCGAACCAGCGTCCTCTGCTATCGCGGCAGGTGCCTGAACCACTCGGCCACCGGGCCACAGCGACATTAGTCAAATTTTCCAAGTATATGCACTTCCTACTGAAGGCTTGTGGCGCCCCCTGGCCATCTCTAAGGTAGAACAGTATGGTTCGAACCTTCTATCTGGATCATTCTCATGATGATACCGAGCTAGCGAGAGAGATGGCGCTGCCAATCAATACTATGAAGTATTTGAACAAATTAAATTATTTTTCAGAAAATATTTTAATTTGTTTTTATCAAGTAGAAACACTACTATATAAATTATAAACTGAAATAAATGTCATATACTAAGAAAAAGTGACCAAGGCCTCCAGTGCCCCAGGCTGGAATCGAACCAGCGTCCTCTGCTATCGCGGCAGGTGCCTGAACCACTCGGCCACCGGGCCACAGCGACATTAGTCAAATTTTCCAAGTATATGCACTTCCTACTGAAGGCTTGTGGCGCCCCCTGGCCATCTCTAAGGTAGAACAGTATGGTTCGAACCTTCTATCTGGATCATTCTCATGATGATACCGAGCTAGCGAGAGAGATGGCGCTGCCAATCAATACTATGAAGTATTTGAACAAATTAAATTATTTTTCAGAAAATATTTTAATTTGTTTTTATCAAGTAGAAACACTACTATATAAATTATAAACTGAAATAAATGTCATATACTAAGAAAAAGTGACCAAGGCCTCCAGTGCCCCAGGCTGGAATCGAACCAGCGTCCTCTGCTATCGCGGCAGGTGCCTGAACCACTCGGCCACCGGGCCACAGCGACATTAGTCAAATTTTCCAAGTATATGCACTTCCTACTGAAGGCTTGTGGCGCCCCCTGGCCATCTCTAAGGTAGAACAGTATGGTTCGAACCTTCTATCTGGATCATTCTCATGATGATACCGAGCTAGCGAGAGAGATGGCGCTGCCAATCAATACTATGAAGTATTTGAACAAATTAAATTATTTTTCAGAAAATATTTTAATTTGTTTTTATCAAGTAGAAACACTACTATATAAATTATAAACTGAAATAAATGTCATATACTAAGAAAAAGTGACCAAGGCCTCCAGTGCCCCAGGCTGGAATCGAACCAGCGTCCTCTGCTATCGCGGCAGGTGCCTGAACCACTCGGCCACCGGGCCACAGCGACATTAGTCAAATTTTCCAAGTATATGCACTTCCTACTGAAGGCTTGTGGCGCCCCCTGGCCATCTCTAAGGTAGAACAGTATGGTTCGAACCTTCTATCTGGATCATTCTCATGATGATACCGAGCTAGCGAGAGAGATGGCGCTGCCAATCAATACTATGAAGTATTTGAACAAATTAAATTATTTTTCAGAAAATATTTTAATTTGTTTTTATAAAGTAGAAACACTACTATATAAATTATAAACTGAAATAAATGTCATATACTAAGAAAAGCCTTCAGTAGGAAGTGCATATACTTGGAAAATTTGACTAATGTCGCTGTGGCCCGGTGGCCGAGTGGTTCAGGCACCTGCCGCGATAGCAGAGGACGCTGGTTCGATTCCAGCCTGGGGCACTGGAGGCCTTGGTCACTTTTTCTTAGTATATGACATTTATTTCAGTTTATAATTTATATAGTAGTGTTTCTACTTGATAAAAACAAATTAAAATATTTTCTGAAAAATAATTTAATTTGTTCAAATACTTCATAGTATTGATTGGCAGCGCCATCTCTCTCGCTAGCTCGGTATCATCATGAGAATGATCCAGATAGAAGGTTCGAACCATACTGTTCTACCTTAGAGATGGCCAGGGGGCGCCACAAGCCTTCAGTAGGAAGTGCATATACTTGGAAAATTTGACTAATGTCGCTGTGGCCCGGTGGCCGAGTGGTTCAGGCACCTGCCGCGATAGCAGAGGACGCTGGTTCGATTCCAGCCTGGGGCACTGGAGGCCTTGGTCACTTTTTCTTAGTATATGACATTTATTTCAGTTTATAATTTATATAGTAGTGTTTCTACTTGATAAAAACAAATTAAAATATTTTCTGAAAAATAATTTAATTTGTTCAAATACTTCATAGTTTTAATTTTAAAATTTATTTTGCAAAATATATTTTTTAGTTAGTTTTTAGTTTCGTTTGAGTTAAAATATATTACCAAACATGAAAATTGCATCACTAGGTACTTGACCCTAAGACATACCTAGACATATTTTGGGTGAATTTTGGGTGCTAATTTATCTAAATACTACTTATTTTAGCAACTACTTTACTTTAGTCTGTACCTAATAGCATACGTATGTAGGTACATTTGCACTGGTGATGGTGATATTTATACCGAAATTAGGAGTCCGTAAACTTGTTTAATAGCAGGAATATTTTGTAATTAACTACTTAGGTCAGTAGAACGTATATTACCTAAACTAAACTAAAGCAGGAAATTGGTATTTATCTTAATTAACGTTTACCTGCCTAAAACATAGTTTCAATTTTCAGAGCGAAGTTTAAATGGTGAGTTCGTGTGTGATGGTATGACCGTCGTGACAAGAATTGTAAAAAAATGCACGTTGAAAGTAAAACTCCCTAGGGTCGAAACGTATCACTTTCCACCCGCTTCATATATATACCTTTATAGTTTCCTGATTACCCTTTTTATCAGAAATCGATTAACATAGCACGTAGGCAATTAAAATTGCAGGTGCATCACACATGCAGTTGTATCTAAGAATGCTGGAATGTGACAAAGTTATCAATACAGTCAGTTTAGCGCCTCGGTCACTGGACTACAGGAATTTGTATATGAAAGTGTTGATGCCGAGTTTTGTCGGGGGCATGAGTAAGTTTGTAGGATTTACTGTTGTAGGATATTTGCAAGATATAAACAATTGAAGAGTTTATAGACTTATGCGATAGTGGCGCCGCCCTGGTGGCTAGACACATTAGTTACTTGACAGTTAACCTTTCACATTTTTGACGCGTCGAGCGCGGTCATATTTTTTAGTTCCCCCCATAGTCTAATAAAACATGGTCTTCCATTCCCAGAGTGACACGGGGCTACGTCACAACAACATGGCCACTATATATAGCGCTATCGCATATTATCATATAGCGCTGTCGCATGATGACGTAAGCCCGTGTGAGTTAGGTGACCTAGAAAAGACGGGAATGGAGTAGGTACCAGGCGGAGTATATTATTATACCATGGTTCCCCCAACTGAGGCGGCGCCACAAGTCATGCACGGAGCGAATAAAGAAGAACAGCCGGAGACAGACGAAAGTTGCTTCGCGCTCGGTCGGTCAATTATGGCTGCGTTTCCACCAGACATGTGCGAGGATGCGTAGCAAGGGATATGTTGAATAATTTTACAGTTTAGACTCACTTGTTTTTAGTCACTCGCGCGACATGTTTCGGAGAGCCTAGGTCTCCTTTCTCAAGCACTAAACAGTGCGAGCAGCGTTCACGACGGCCGTGTATCGCGTACTGCGTGTATTCAATGTTAGTACTTATGTCTCACAACAGTTTTAAATTCGAAGGGATATGTTTGTTAAGAACCAATAGAATACCCTACACGCACTACACGCTAAGCGACAATAGGTAAAAGTGACTCTATTGGTTCTTTAAAAAAACTCATCCCTCGCTACACATCCTCGCACATGTCTGCTGGAAACGCAGCCTAAGGCGACATATACCCATGACTAGTACAAATTTCGGACTTCACGTACAATTAGTACACCAAAATACCTATTGTTAGAGTTGAATACTAATAAAGACAGTTTAAATATAGAGTAAATAATTATAAGTTGATAAGTGTTTCAGGAAACTGCCTTAAGTGATCAAAAATATTAAAACAGTTTAACTGGTACAAATGCAAAAATTATCAATATGTAATCGTTAAGTGTAGCCAGGCGATAATTCCATTTATACATTTAAATAAACTACCACTAATAAATGCAATGACCAGAAACATTTCGAGATTTCATTGTTCTATTGTCGATTGATTTAATTTTGTGGGTGAAACGGCTGACCCGCGTTAAATATCTTGTTGTTTGTATGCAAGTAAATACACATCAGAGCCGTGAAAATGGGACATTTTAAAATAAGAGTTCCATACAAAGTGACAAGTTTTCATTGCGTTAATGTATAGGGAAATGGAAAGCGGTTTTCATTGGAATATAATTGCCCTTATTGCATGGCGTGAAAACAATTTAAAAACTAATCAGAGTACGAGTATGAGACGATTCCCCTTTTATTCGCGTAGGTATCTAGGTCACTGAAAACCCTCATTAAATCCCTCAATTAAACAGGGCAAGGAGGACACAGTCAAAAAGTATAATAAAACAAAGCAAAAGAGTAAATAATATCCACTATATTATAATAATCATAATAACAAACAGTCTTGTAAATGTATTAACATATCCTTACATCTACAAATAGCCTAATATTATTTACATTTGTATGATAAATTGATAATTATGATAGAAGCAAAATCAGCAACATCCAATTGTTTTCCTATTGAGGTGTGCAATAAAGGGTATTCTATCTACTTATCTATCTATCCATAGCTAAAAAGTGGATATTGCTGACTTTGCTTCCATGACTCATTTATTTTTATACAATCATTTTTATTCGGTGGTCTTCACGTCAATATTCTTTACATTTATCCTTCATCAATTCAATATTTTTTACATTAATTTTATTTACAGACTGCCTGACCGACGTGTTCATCATGGGATCCTTCTTGCCTTGTATAAAATTAGGGTAATCATTACTAGAACCTTCACTTGTATGTGAGATCTCCTTCTGATTTAATATAGGGACTTCTGTCACTATCCTGTTAATCTCATTTACTTCATTAGGTACACTAGGCACGTCATTTTCTAGAAAATGGAAATCATTATGCATTAAATACAGAGATTCTAAAGGAAAGTTCATGTCATACCGAGATAGTAGTTTGTTGTCATCTGAATTATCATCTATTTCGATGACATCGTTCTGAGGATCTGATACTTCTAAAGCTCCAGCAGAAAGATCTAGATGTCCTGTATATTGTTCTCCAATAATATTATCAATTAAGTACTGGTCTATTATAGAAGGATTTGTCGTCGTATTGGTCATAGCCATGTTGTAAAATGCGTCGCTTTTCACTTCGTTCTTTATCTCTTTGAAGTTCTTATGAATATCTTCTAAAGGTGGTGATGCTTTATATTCCCGACTTAGAGACTGGTTACTCAATATGTTGGCGTTACACATGCGCTCTAAACTCGGAGATTGCGTGTTTTGTTTAATCGTAGCTTCTATTTTAATGTAACTAGGGTCGTTATTTTGTATTTTTTGAGGCGGTGGAAGGATGATAGAGTTCACGTTCATCTGATTGTTGAATGTGAACATCTGTGAATTGTCAACGTTGTCGACGGGCGGTGTGGAGGCGTCATGGAGCATGGTTTCTTGAGGGTACGGTATGATATTATTAGGGGATTCGCTAAGCTCTGGCTCTGGCTGTAGCTGCATAAACTGAGTTGTTATTAGGTTATTAAAAGTAACTGCTCCGAGTCCAAATCTCTCATTATCTTCTAATCTTTTAAACGCCATCTTTTGCTGAGAATGGAACATGTTCTCTTGATCAGGACCTTTTAAAATCAGATTACTTTTAACTGATATTTTAGGTTTTTTCCTAGGCATCCCATCTGGCTCTATTAAATTGACAGGGGAATTACTAGATGAGGGTACTGGTAGGATCTGTGTAGGTTTTATGATAGGTCCGGTAACTTTAGTCATTGGGAGGGATATTTTATGGACAGAGTTTAAAGTTATGTTCTGCATGGACAGTTGTGCTGGTGGGAGTCTGATGGGGAAATTAGCCATGATATTGTTGCTCATATTGCTCATGACTGAATGGTTCGACACTAAAGAATTCACTGTGCTATTTGGACACAAAGTCTGCTCCATTGGGACTGGAGTATTCAAATAGTGTAGGTTCCCCTGAGTAGCATCATATGTTAAATTCTGCAGAGTATGTTGTGTAGTATACTGCCTATCCATTAAAGTATCATTTGAACTTTCAGAAATAAGACAGTCGGAGTTATTATCGTCTTTACTAAGATCAGTTACGATAACTTGTGAATCGAAATTACTCTGCTGCTTTTCATTGGCAGAGTTTGCATAATTTTTGGAAAAATTCTGCGATAATGTTTCAGACAAACTGTCACAATCATACACTTCAATAGGGATATCATTAACTGGTTTAGGGCTTTGTTCTTTACTTTCTTCATTGACTTTGGCTGTTTCTTCAACTTTCTCCGCAGGTTCGCGCGGTACAGTCCAAGCTAGTTTCTTTGACTTGGTCATTTCTATTAACAACTGTATTCCTTCTTTATCTGTGTGAGTAGTAAGGTGGGTGAGATACTTATCTTTACTGACAGTCTTGAAGACACAGTATGGGCAGCGGTGGAGATCAGTTGAAGTTACGTTGGGGTGCATTGAGATCATGTGACTTGCGAAGTTGTTCGATTGAATGGTGCTGAACGGACAATGTTTGCACTTATATGCGACTTCTTTAGTGTGTACTTTTTTGTGGCGTCTCATGGCGTTGTGATCGGCGGCGCGGTAGCTGCATTGGTCACACGAGTAGGGCTTGTCACCTGAAATAGAGTAATTAACAAAAGTTCAGAATGTATGGATATGGTAATCCCATCCGTTAGGAACAGTACTACGACCTACAACCGGTCCAACTGACAAAAATCAACTTTGCCATTTCTTAAGTCTGCCGCTTACTGTACATTAACATGGTACGATACTGCAAGTTTCTCACCTTGAATACCCTAACATTAATCGTACACACCGCAGCTGGAAGGACGATAATCGCAAATAATGAAAAAAACACTTTCACTCAGTTAAAAATGTAACAAATTAAATCAACTACTTAGCATCCATATAATTAAAACATCTAAAGTTGTACTAATTGGTGATATAAACATTGATTCTCTTACAAAATGTAGTAATACAAAAAACCTAACATATCTCCTAAAACAGTTGGGATTTAGACAAATTAATGCAAAACCGACAAGAATAACTGACATTAGTCAAACCTGTATCGATCATATTTATTCCAATTTAAATAAATCACAAATAATAAATGTGTCATGTGTAAATATGCACTTATCAGACCACCTATGCCTTGTTATGTCTGCCAAAATGTATAAAAATATTGTAACAAATAAATGTGTTGAAAAGAGACAATTTTGTAATGAAAGTTTTTGCAATTTTAAATTAAGTCTTGATTTTTATGACTGGGATGCACTTTTGTGTAAAAGTTCTTGCCCTAGTAAACTTCTTGAATTAGTATTAAATGTAATTAAACATTACTTCAACGTACATTTTCCTCATAGAAAATGCACTATAAAAAACCATAAAAATGTATGGGTTAGTGATGATATATATAGATTACGTCAGAAAATTCATTCACATAAGCTAAAACTTTCACACAACTCGAATGGCGAACAGTTTTCTAACTTATTGCAACTTGAAGCTACTTACTCGGTTGCACTAAAAAACACACGAAGTAATTATTTAAATGAAAAAATATCAAAGAGTAATACTAACAACATGAGCCGAAATATATGGAAAATTATCTCTTCTGAAACTTGTAAGAATAATAAGCGAGGAAACTGCGCGTTAGACGTGTTGGTGAGCCGGTCCGAGGGCGCGAGCGACGCCGCGCGCGCTGCCGCGGCCGCCGAGCGGCTAAACCACCACTACGTGTCGGCGACTCACGGTGGAGTCAAACCATGCACTAGTGATGCACTTGCATATCTTGAGAACTATCTGCCTTTGATACCGTTAAAATTTGATTTTGAATTATTCACCCTTCAAGAAATTATAAAGTCTATTAAAGAAATTAAACTTAAACAATCAAAGGATGTGAATCATATGTCAACCCACATACTAGGATACCTACCTCCAAATTTAGTGTCCCTACTACTAAAGTTATTTAATGATTGCGTTCTGACGGGAAAATTTCCTAATGCACTTAAAATTATAAAAGTGCAACCGGTATATAAAGGAAAAGGTGAAATGCATCTTCCAAAATCTTATCGTCCAATATCATTGATTCCTATAGTTTCAAAAATCTTTGAGCGCCTCCTTAGTGCCAGAATTCTAAAACACCTAGTCTCCAATAATGTTCTGAATGAGCATCAATATGCATATCGAGCGGGCCGCTCGACTGTGAGTGCGGCGCGCGACGTCGTGGCGCGCGTGCTAGCGCACCTGGAGGGCGGGCGACAGGTCGCGGCGATATTCTGTGACCTCTCGCGCGCCTTCGAAATGGTCGACCACGCGCTGCTTTTGGCAAAGATGTCTCGATACGGTATTGAAGGTGAATTTCACAAATTAATAGAATCATTTTTAAGCAATCGTAAGCAGTGTACCTACGTCTTAAGAGCGCTCTTACAAGAAAAGTCGAAATAATGCAAAATTGATGATACTAGTCGACGAAATTCAGGACTTTGCGCTCATTATTAGAAACAATGAGTACTGGTTCCAGTAAAAGCGTCTTCTTATCTTTATAAATATCGTTGTAAATATTAGAAAAAGGACTAATTAAATTAGTAATGATTTTTTTTCTGATGGTCGTTTCCGAAAAACCCCGTGAAGCACTGAATGGCGAGCTCTTATTTGGAAATGTTGAGAATTTTACTCTGCTAAACCTGGCTATTTTGTATTACTAATACCCTGTACTTTAGGCATATCAAACTATATTTTTCCTACATACCTTTGAGAAAGAGAAAATCAAAGTAAAACGAACTCGATTTTCTCTCCGAAACAAGTGTCAATTCCTACGAAAATCTACTTAATATCGAAGTCATTTTCATACTCAAGCAATCTGCAACGTTTGCTTATACTGTTGGTATACATTAGTGTTTATGAAATTCTACTATAATTTTTTGGCAATTTTTTGAAAACTACTCTATATTACCGATGACGCGCGCTGCGCCAGCTCAGTGCCGCGGCAGAGCTTGTAGAGGCAGGACGTGTGTCGGTCGGCTCCGCACATTTTCAACGGCGACGACGAGGTTTTTTATCATTGTGTGCGGCGGGCGCCGTGTAAAACGCTATACTGTGTGCGTGTAAACCGCAACGAGAGACTTTGATCCTAGCACTGTTTTTATAGTATTATAATTTATAATGGTACAGTTTAATAAACTACCGGACAGGATTAAAAATATTTGAAACGACCTGACATTCTATATGTATTTATTTGACTCAAGATAGTACTCAGGGTCTGATGATGGAGCCGGAAGGTGGTCACCGGTACCAATCAACCATGCAACTAAACCACTTCGTGTTTAGGCTCGTTTTATTCATCTCAACAAGATCTTTGACACAAGAAAGTACTCAGGGTCTGATGATGGAGCCGGAAGGTGGTCACCGGTACCAATCAACCATGCAACTAAACCACTTCGTGTTTGGGCTCGTTTGATTCGGCTCAACAAGATCTTTGACTTAAGATAGTACTCAGGGTCTGATGATGGAGCCGGAAGGTGGTCACCAGTACCAATCAACAATGCAACTAAACCACTTCGTGTTTAGGCTCGTTTTATTCGTCTCAACAAGATCTTTGGCACAAGATAATACTCAGGGTCTGATGATGGAGCCGGAAGGTGGTCACCGGTACCAATCAACCATGCAACTAAACCACTTCGTGTTTAGGCTCGTTTGATTCGTCTCAACAAGATCTTTGACACAAGATAGTACTCAGGGTCTGATGATGGAGCCGGCAGGTGGTCACCGGTACCAATCAACCATGCCAATAAACCACTTCGTGTTTAGGCTCGTTTTATTCGTTTCTATAAGATCTTTGACACAAGATAGTACTCAGGGTCTGATGTTGGAGCCGGAAGGTGGTCACCGGTACCAATCAACCATGCAACTAAACCACTTCGTGTTTAGGCTCGTTTGATTCGTCTCAACAAGACCTTGGACACAAGATAGTACTCAGGATCTGATGATGGAGCTGGAAGGTGGCCACGGGTACCAGTCTACCATGTAACTGAACCACTTCGTGTTTGGGCTCGTTTGATTTGTCGCAACAAGATCTTTGACACAAGGTAGTACTGAGGGTCTGATGATGGATCCGGAAGGTGGTGACCGGTACCAATCAACCATGCAACTAAACCACTTCGTGTTTGGCTTCGTTCGATTCGTCGCAACAAGATCTTTGACACAAGTTAGTACTCAGGGTCTGATGATGGAGCTGGACTGTGGCCACGGGTACCAGTCTACCATGTAACTGAACCACTTCGTGTTTGGGCTCGTTTGATTTGTCGCAACAAGATGTTTGACACAAGGTAGTACTGAGGGTCTGATGATGGAGCTGGAAGGTGGTCACCGGTACCAATCAACCATGCAACTAAACCACTTCGTGTTTAGGCTCGTTTTATTCGTTTCAACAAGATCTTTGACACAAGATAGTACTCAGGGTCTGATGTTGGAGCCGGAAGGTGGTCACCGGTACCAATCAACCATGCAACTAAACCACTTCGTGTTTAGGCACGTTTTATTCATCTCAACAAGATCTTTGACACAAGGTAGTACTCAGGGTCTGATGATGGAGCGCGAAGGTGGCGACGGGTACCTGTCTATCATCATCAGCTCCATCATCAGACCCTGAGTAGTATCTTGTGTCAAACATCTTATTGCGACGAATCAAACGAGCCCAAACACGAAGTAGTTCAGTTACATGGTAGACTGGTACCCGTGGCCACAGTCCAGCTCCATCATCAGACCCTGAGTACTATCTTGTGTCAAAGATCTTGTTGAAACGAATAAAACGAGCCTAAACACGAAGTGGTTTAGTTGCATGGTTGATTGGTACCGGTGACCACCTTCCAGCTCCATCATCAGACTCTGAGTATCACCCAGTGTCAAAGATCTTGTTGAGACGAATCAAACGAGCCTAATCATGTTACTACATGGTTGATTGGTATCCGTGACCACCTTAATCATCATCAGATCCTCAGTACCAGTTCGTTTTTAAACCCTCGTTGATACAAACTTTACAACCTATAGGTACCAAATGCAATGACGAAACATGTAAATAAGCGAGTAGGTACCTATAATTTCTTTCGAGTAATATACCTTCATAAGTACGAGTGTGGGGCTATTCATAAATTACGTCGTTTCAAATGGGAGGAGTGGGGGGGGGGGGGGTCTGGACATCGGATGATGGTAACATGACGTAGGAGGAAACAGATTCATCCGAAGCTTGATTTTTGGATGATTTGAGGGGTGGGGAAGGTCAAAAATCGTCAAAAATAGATGACGTAATTTATGAACAGCCCCTATGTACATTTGCACTGCATTTAGTATTTTCGTACTTACCAAATAACAGTTTTAGAACTTTAAAAGTTAAGTACAGTTAGTGTTGTTATGGTTGATTTCAATATGCTTCGCGAAGGATCAAGAATGTTTAATCCATCATTGTAGTGCGAGTGTGGTAGAAGGGATTGGCATACTGAGCTCGCACGGCCTGCCGCAGCGCGTAAAATACCTAAACTCGCTCAACGCCGAAATGTAATAGCGCTCTTAAATGCAAAGTCTAACCTGGAAACCATGGCTGATGCGGCGGTTCCTCAAGGCTCGACAATGGGAAATTACCTGTTTCTTTTGCTTGTCAATGATATCACATCAGCATGTATCGGCCCAGAATATGTTATGTTCGCGGACGATACATGCATCATAGTTAATGCAGATAATTTATTAGACTTAAAATCCAAACTGAGAGAAGTTATGAAACTAATATCTCGATGGTTCACAGTCAATGGTATGTGTCTAAACGTAGACAAAACCAATATAATTCATTTTCAGCTGCGCAAAACTAACAACAGTATGCTCGATATAAGTTTGAATGATGTACTTGTGCCGCAAGTTGATAGCGTAAAATACCTAGGATTTGTAATTGACGAGGGGCTATCGTGGGCATCACACATAGATGAAACTTGTAATAAGCTGTCTTCAGCGTCCTATGCATTATCTAGGTTGGCTCCCAGTCTGTCTATAGATAATTTAAAAAAAGCATACTATGGATACTTTAATTCCATTCTAACCTACGGAATTGATTTGTGGTGTACCGCAGCCGATCGTGACAGGATATTCAAAATCCAAAAACGTGCCATCCGGGTTATTGCTAAAAAACCTGTTGAATACCCGGCACAAGAACTATTTAAAAAACACAAAATCTTAACTTTGCATAGCATTTACATCCTTGAGGCTTGCAAATACATCAGACTGAATCTAAGCTCATACATGACCACCGCGCAGCGTCTCGGCTGCGACGCGCGCCGCCGCCCGCACCTGCTGCTCGTGCCGCGCGCCCGCCTAGCCAAAACTCGCAAGTCGCTCGCTGTGTTTGGCGTTAAAATCTATAATGCTCTTCCAGCAGATATTAAAAATTCACCAAACGATGCAATCTTTCTTAAAAAAATAAAAGAATATCTTCTAGGCATGGCCTTTTATAGCATTGATGATTTTTTCGAATCATAGAATATCATCACTAATCCAAAAAATATAGGTAAAATTTGTCAGTAAATAAGAACAAAAAACTACACTCATCCTTTTCTTTTGGGTGCTAGTACTAGTGTAAGACAAAGATAATTTAATATGATTATCTCTGACAATGTTTGAAATGAGACAATTAAATGCAAAAATTAATGTAAATATATAATATTCAGATAATATTAATATCAATATGTAATAATAATTAATCAGCAAATACCTGAAATGTAAAATAACAGTTGGATATTGTACATATATTTATTGACTTGTAAAATGATTGCCTTTTACCAATAAAACATCTGAATCTGAATCTGAATCTGTCAGCTATGTCACCCTCCTCTACAAATAATCGTTTTTTAACCCTTTTTGCGGCTGCACCAATCTACGAGGCTTTCCCAAAAATTCAAATGTATTCCAATTAACCCAGCTGTAATTCTGTATAATTACCCAACCAGCTAACCAAATTTCACGAGAATCGGATGATAAATGCTGCCTGCAGACAAGAATATCCAGATATGTGAAAGAATTTTTGCCCAAGTCGAAACACTTGGTTAATAAGGTCCATGGTATCATCGCCCACACTGTTAACTGTACATCGGTGGACCTTATGCCTTTTGTAATAAGGTCCACCAATGTACAGTTAGGAGTGTTGCTGTTTGTACATGAAACTCACCAGTATGTGATCTCAAATGCACCTTCATCTCGTCCTTCCTCGAAGCAGTATAATCGCAATGGCAACACTTGAACGGTCTCAGCTTTTCATGGACCGCTGACACATGCAGCTTCAGTCTTCGCTTGGTGAGGAACTGCTGTGGGCAGATGGAGCATTTGTATGCTGGGTCTTCCTTGTGGAATATTTTGTGCTTGGAGAGCTGGTTGGCGGTTTTGAAGGATTTTTTGCAGATGGTACCTGAAATTTGGAAGAGAAAGGTTACTTCAGAAAGAAAGAGAAAGGGGGCAGTGAATATTGGAGGGTCTGCTGCCTTGTGGCTCAAATTGAAAACTTAAACTTGACACTTTACCCTAAGAGCATGCTAACCCTACTATTCATAGTAGTCACGCACACTATCTTGTTCGCCTAAATCAGAAACTTAAACTTGACAGTTACGCTAATGAAGATGCATTATTCCAGCATTTTTGTAAGTACCATGTTCTCGGAGGACAACAATATGGAGAGAATGTAGCATGTGCAACAGTCCTACAATATCAAGCACAATAACCAACTCAAGTTCTCCTAGGGCCAACCTGCCTACCTATTATAATAACATAATATTACACATCCAATAATAACTATTGGCAAATTGGACAGTTACTATTCAAGTGTTTACATTATTAAAGTTAATAACAAATAGAGAAATATTCACATCATATCACATTAACACTGTAGACTCAAGATCTTGTTACTGTTACTACTACAGATTTTTGAGGTGTGCAATAAATACTATTCTATTTATCTATCTAGTTAAAAGGAAGTAATTGGTTAGTTGAATCCAACAATATTAATGTAATGACTGCAACTTACAAGGATAAGCCTTCACGTTCCCATGGCACTTTATATGCTGGTTGTACCTGGCCCGTTTGTATGTTTTAAACCCACAAATCTCACATGTCGGCATCTCCATGTCTATCTCATGTGTCTTCCAGAGATGTGTGTGTATTGCCTCCGTATCCACAAACACCATGGCACACTCGGGACATTTAAATATATTTTTAAAATGGCATTTTCTGTGATATGCTAATTTTTCTTCGCTTTTTAACCGAAACCGACAATTGTTCACTGAGCACAACAAAGTTTCCAGGTCTATTTTCTCCTCCGTTTTATCAGTAGCTGTATTCAGAGGTTTACACATTAGTTTTGCCAGCTTGCTGAGTCTGTTTACTGGATCCATGTTGTCCATAGACTGATTAATATTATTATCTATGGGTTTTCTTGGTTGAATAGATGAAATCAGGTCTGGAGTAACACTGGACACTTGTAAGACATTACAAGCTGTCACCGGTGTCACAGCATTGGTCACATTGACATACTGGGTTGAAATCGGATTTGTGTAGACAATGTTTATGCTAGCTTCTTGTATGATCTCCTTAGGATCAACCTTTTCAAAATTTGGTGTGCTCATCTTCTGCAATTCATCCACAGATATGAAAGCAACACCTTGAGGTAGAGATTCATTATTTGCATTAACAATATCTGGGACTATTTCGATAACCTGTGGTATCTTCATGTCAGCTTCCTGAGGCGCAGGCTGACTAGTGACGTCTTCTTTCTTTAATTTGGCATCTTTTAGTGCAAGTTGGACGAGGCTTTTCACCATTTTCTTGACGTCTTTGATCCCCATTTTGTGATGGTTGCGCAGATGGTTCCGTAAGGTCTCTTCCGCGTCGAAAATGCTTGAGCAACCTGGGCAGTTGATCTGAATGTTGTCCGCGAGGCCGTTGTTCTTTGCGAGGTCGGGATGTGCCGTGAACAGGTGGAACTTTATGTCATCCTCAGCTAGAGCCATGTACGGGCACGCCTCGCACTTAAAGAAGGCCGTAGACCCTACGGATTTCTCTTCATATGACATCAATTTGTCCTTCACTGCTGGTTTGGCGTCACTTGTATGTGCCTGCGCCCCAGGCTCCACGTTCATGATAAAACATTGTGACGACATTGTTCTGTTATGACCAGCACTTTTGATTTAAGTGATCATTTTGATAAAGAACATGTTTTATAAGAAAAACACAATAGAAACATGAACGAAATAAACAGGGAAATCAGCTGTCAACTAAATTATGTCAAAAAGCTGTCACTCAAGTCAAATGTCAATAAATTTCAGCTGCGTTCAACTTTCAAGAAATACTAACAAGATTAGGTAGTATGGCTTAGAGCTTTAGCCTGTCCAGATGGACGAAAAAAAAAACTAACAAGATTTTAATAAATTTTGAATTGAAATAAATCATATTTGATAAGTGAAACAAAATAAGATGCCTGATTTATAAGCACAATTCAAAACACAGCACATTTTTTTTATAGCCCACAATCTATAATATGGCTTTTTATGAACGCATTTGTTACACATAACATTCCATTGTACGCATGACTGCATTCATCTGATTAATCTAATAGCACCTTCAATGTAGATTAAATGTATACTAATATAACACGCAACAACAACACAAAATATAAAATTTTATTAAATTTAACTTTTCAAATAATTTAAATAATCAAATCTAGTAACAATCAATATTCATTTCTTTTAACTCACTCCATCCTGCGTATAACGGAAAGTGCCCTAAACGCTGACGTTTCCTTTGGCCGGCGATTGTCAATTTTCGTTCGTGCTTCGTGTATTTTTTCTTAATTAGAAACCACATAAAAATGACTGTAAGTGTTTTTTCTTTCCAATTTTTGCATATGTAATCACTATTAAAGCATGAATCTCATTATTTTACTTTGTTTCTAGTTGGAAATCGAATCTATGGTGCGCTATGCCTCGCCTATCAACCCGGCGATTTTCCCGCACCTAACGATGCTTCTCCTGGGCATTGGCATCTTCTTCACGGCGTGGTTCTTCGTGTACGAAGTCACAAGCTCTAAAGGCAACCGGGACTTGTTTAAGGAACTTCTCTTGTCCCTCGTCGCTGCTCTGTTCTCTGGCTTTGGAATCCTATTCTTGCTGTTGTGGGTAGGGATATATGTGTAACATTCGCCAAGTTTTAGTTTATAAGTTATTATTATGCACCATTCCTGGGAGATTGAGAGGGACTGAACAGTCTCTGATGAGAAATGTTTTATATTTTAAGGAGTAAAGTTTATGCTATCTACATGCCTTGTTTTCTTTCAAAATTCCAATTAAAGAGTTTTTTTGGACCCAATGATTTCTTAATGACCTTGAAAAATATATTAGGGAAGACTAGATTGTACTCGGGTCACCTAAATTACAAAACGATAATTAATTGCCCAAAAAATAAATGAAAAATAAGCAAGCTGACAGGAATTATAATGACAGGTAAAGTTGAAGGCATTTAACCTCAGGGCCCACACCCTGCTAAATAGTGTGCCTAGAAGTACTGCATCTATGCAATTAAAATTGCATGAGGCCATGTTCTTGTTGAGGAACAGAATCCTATGGAGAAATCTGGTCTTCAACAGAAGGACATGATGTCAAGATCCTCAACACTGAGGGAATGACAAGAAGAAAGCCAACAGGCAGGATCAGACCGGACGCCAAGATGCTTTTGGACTACTGCACTGAATAGGTAAGTACTTAGAATGTAGGTACAGTTGACATCAGATATATCGGAGCGGCCAAGGTGCTCACAAATATCTGAACACGCCTCTATTGTCAAGGCGTTAGAGTGCGTGTTCAGATATTTTTGAGCACCTCGGCTGCTCCGATATATCTGATGGCGACTGTATAGATACAGAGTAAGTAGAAGATCCTTGCAAAGTTAGCAATATACTCAGATTTGCTATTATATTCCGAAAGGCGTTATTTTATTTAACATGTGGTGGCATTTAGGTACAGTCAGCAAAGCTGTTAGATATTTGTATACAGGACTGGTAAGCTAATTGTTTTGCTTACTGTACATTCGTAGAAACATTTTGAAAAATGTTACTATTGTGTTGAGTCAGGGCTCGAACCCACTACCTCCGATTTGGAAACCGCACGCTTAGTTGCCCCTTGACAAACGGCAATCCAAACTTACCTATTTATTTTTACCCGACTACGGCAAAGAAAAAGGAGTGTTATGATTTTTTCAATACATTGAGTACAATACAAATACGGTCTTAATTCCTTAACACATTGAGTGCCGGGAACCCGCTCGGCGGATTCTCTGTTCGTAGTCGCTTCCCTCTAAAAGGCGGGAAAACGCTGGGTTCGGCTACGAGCGTACGAGCTACGAAAATGTTGGCAGTGAATGTGTCAAGGCATTCTCTACCAGTCAACCAATGGACTAAACCGTAAACATACCGAATGACGTGCCTAAATAAAGTCATTGTCATCATCGATTTGCACCGAACCGGCCTTGGCGGTAATACATTGAAATCATATTCAAATAGAAAACTGATGACGCGAAATCTGACAGTTGTACATGTCGTATTTAGCCCGAGGATTGGAAAGGAATTCGGCTGTTTAGTGACAATTAGCTGCTTTGTTACTGCACACCGTTGTATGGGGACCTTGCACTTTGAGACTATGCGCTGAAACTTGGCACAGTTGATTCTTAGCTGGTCTTGAGCAGATACAGACCGGGAGCCGTCGAGAGCCACCTCTCATTTAGTGAGGGGGGAGGGGAAAGTTCGACGCTGCCGCGCTTCACTTGGAGCAACATTTCTCTAAAACTATACCTATTAGGGAATGTAATATATCATTTTCGGATAAATTAAGGATGAGGAATCTAGTTTTGGAACAAAAACAATGCACTTTCTAACAAAAAAAAAGCATAAAGTAGAAAAGACTAAAAAACGTATTTTTGATTTTTTCATAATTACCATTTTTTTTTTAAAGTGTAGCAGGAATCTGAAAACAAAAAATACAGTCGTAAAGCTACACTTATTACGTTTAAGAAAATATATAGTTTAATATACAAAACTGTTGATAAATGGGAGATAAAAAATAATATTAAGCGTGGGTCAGAGTGATCTCAATACAAAATATTATGAATGTGGGAAAGTTACTTATAATTTGTTCTACAATCGTTTATTTTTCTTGTTTTTCGTAAATAACTCGTAAACGGTAGCCCACAGCAAAAAATATCTTTTACGTAAATAATCTGTTTCAGATTTCTTATAACTTGAAAAATAAACGATTGTAGAACAAATTATAAGTAACTTTCCCACATTCATAATATTTTGTATTGAGATCACTCTGGCCCACGCTTAATATTATTTTTTATCTCCCATTTATCAAGAGTTTTGTATAATAAACTATATATTTTCTTAAACGTAATAAGTGTAGCTTTACGACTGTATTTTTTGTTTTCAGATTCCTGCTACACTTAAAAAAAAATTGGTAATTATGAAAAAATCAAAAATACGTTTTTTAGTCTTTTCTACTTTATGCTTTTTTTTTGTTAGAAAGTGCATTGTTTTGGTTCCAAAAAAAAATTCCTCATCCTTAATTTAACCGAAAATGATATATCACATGCCCTAATAGGTACAGTTTTAGAGAAATGTTGCTCCAAGTGAAGCGCGGCGGCGTCGAACTTCCCCCCCTCCCCCCCACTAAATGAGACGTGGCTCTCGAGGTCTCCCGGTCTGTATCTGCTCATGACCAGCTAAGAATCAACTGTGCCAAGTTTCAGCGCATAGTCACAAAGTGCAAGGTGTCGTGCAGTAACAAACTAGCTAAATGTATTTAGTTATTTACTAGACAATAACATTGTTTTTTTTTTTACATTTTTAACTGTTTTCAAAATCGAATGTTGACGTTTTCAAAACGCCCAGTATATAATAGTTCCATAGCTTTGATATGTTAGTATCAAAGCTATGGAACTGGTCTGTTAAGACGAAGCACAGCTCATAGCCGGTTTAGAGGAATTTCTTTCCGCAGAGAGCGACTCTCCGGCTGTGGAATCTGGGCTATAACCGCGAAAATCGAAGTTCGCAAATTGCGGGCATTTTTCTCTGTCACTCTAATTAATTCTAATTAATTCTACATTGGAGTAAAAGAGAAAGATCCCCGCAATTTGCGAATTTCGTTTTCGCGGTAGCCCCTCAGCTCCCTACTCCCTGCCGAGGTGATCACGAGGGGCTACAATATGGGGTTCTTCTAAAAAGGAGTGGATAGGTTTTTAAACGGTCGGCAAGCGCATATAACCCCTTGAGTTGCAGCTTGGCGTCCATAGGCTACGTGACCGAGGTGATATTAAAAAAAACCCTTGAAATTTTAGAGATTCTGATACAGCTCCACTAAGATTTTTTTTTAAGATTAAACTCCAAAGGGTTGAAATCTTTTTGTACGTGGTCGAAGTAAAGTCAGTATCAAATAGTTATTTAAGTGAAGACCAAGGTGGCCAAACATATGGGAATAGGTAATCTAAAAATGTATCGGGATTAGGAAATGCAATATCGATCTCATCATCATCATCATCTCAGCCATAAGACGTCCACTGCTGAACATAGGCCTCCCCGAATATCGATCTATTGCGATATATTTGGCCACTTTAGACGTCACTATCAATTTTTTATGATAGGTAGGTACAGTAGGCAAACGAGCAGAGGAATAGCCTGATGGTAAGCGGTTATCGTCGCCCATGGACAACCGCAACACTAGATGGGTTGTAAGTGCGTTGCCGGCTTTTAAGATAGGTAGTTCACTCTTCTCTTGAAGTTTGAAGGTTTTATCGGTCCGGAAATACAGCAGGCAACAGTTCATTCCACAGTTTAGCTGACTACATAGGTATTTTACAACATTATTAGGTAATGGTAATGTAAAGGTAAATAATTCGTAAACAAGAATATTCTCGGCGAACAAGTTACGCTGACGATGTGGTTTGTTTCCACCAATCAGAGACGAAGTTCGATAGGGTGATCGCTGATTGCTATTAGTTCGGAACCAGTTTAGGTACTCATTGTGAATAGGAAGCGAAGCGTTAAAACCATAGAATAGATTAAAATACTACCTATAGTCCAAGGTGGTCCAAGCAACGTAAGAATTCATTTTTGAAAGTTATGAATTGACTCTTATAATAATACCTAATACCTAATAAATATTATGCCGTGGCCAGATTTGATATCATGAAATGCCATTTTAGTATTGATCACTGCATGTAGGTATCTTTATTCTGTGTGCGAATTAAGTAAGTACCCGCCGAAGCTAACTAAACAGGATACAAATAATATAGGTACCTACCTTTTAATAATACATACCTTTGGTTTGCTACGAATAGGACACCTCACACCTAGGTCTCAAGCTCGACTCAAGACTCTCAAGATTCTCAAGAAGATATTATCATGGACATTTGCGCATTGTAAAAGTTTATTCAAAGTGATGATTTTGCGCAGAATTTACTTATATGCTAGAGCCAAGAAAAGTCTGCAACACACACGCACACAAACACACAGTGTATTGTTATTTTAAACGTAAAACTTCTAATAAAAAAAAACAACGGGTTGCACTCCGGGAGTGCCGACAGAAGTGAAAACTCAATGACTAGTCCAAGATGTCTGCAGCACTATGTATAATTGACCCATCCTCCTTTCTATTGAAAAACTTTAGTTCCGAAATTGCTGGTCAGTGAGCTTGTTTAAAATTCGAAATTCAAATTTGTAGCGTTAATTGTTTAAAATTCGAATAGAAATTGTAAAGTTACCTTGCAGACCTCGCCAGGGCCGGATTAACCCTAAGTCAAAGTAGGCAACTGCCTAGGGGCGCCGCCTCGGCTAGGGGGCCCCGGCGGCTCAGCGCGCACCAAAAAAAATTTTGTTCCATAGGGTCAAAATTCATGAGTACATTTTTTAATCTTATAATAATGAGTATGCTTTGTTTTTGTTTTTTTTCGATCCATTCTTTAAATTAATGAAATACTTACTGCAATAAAATTGAAGAAATAAGAAATTGATTGACGTTACAGTTTACGGGGCGTATTCTGCGTACCTGTTGTAAAGTTGTAATAATAGGGGTTTTCAGGAAAAATGCTTCACTTTTTCTCGAACAACCAACAACTTTTGGGTTATTTCGACTCAGAATCACGAGGACTATTGTTAAAACAAAGAAAAAGAAAGAAGACGAACGTCTCCCCAGTTTTTCATAGGAATGCTCGACCTTCAGCCTCACTTTTTACCTCAATTTACCCATTGGTTTGTGTTCCACATCTCTACTTCAGAGTCGCCTTTGGCCTCGCTGCGCCAAGCTCGGCCTGCGGTCTCGCTTTTTAATACAATGGACAATGGTTCGTGTCTGTGCTCAACTATTTATCCTGAAGCCTGATGAAGCACGGCTTTGACTTCGCATGAAGGCTCGCCTCACTGGGGCACTTCGGACTTTTAGGCTCAGATGAAGATCGATACCCGGCCTTTTAACAAGCTTTCACAATTTGCGATATAAGTAGTTAAAAAAAAATTCGCGCTCGCTGCGCTCGCGTTTATTTTTGGTTCCTTAGTTGACCCTGTATCATCTACATGTTAGCTTGACTGGTGTATGAATAGAGGTAAACCAAAAAAAGTCTGCAATGATTTTGATAGCAAAAGCAGTGCAAGTGTTATTTATACGTCATAATTGTATAGAAGTTTTGACGTTTAAATGACACTAGCACTGCGAGTGCACTTATTTCCCTGTACTGAATATGTTGTGTGCAGAATTGACTGTAGGGGGCCCCGAGCCTCGCACTGCCTAGTGGCCCCGACATGCTTAATCCGGCCCTGGACCTCGCATCTAAATATATTTGGTCATGATATTTTGAGTTTTATTCACCAGTACTAGAGTTCACTTTTATTAGCGATTTCATCAAGATGTAGCTTTATTGAATTATATTTGAGTGATATAAAGTTAGAATGTAACTGTGAGATCCTCGTATTTCATCCCGTACAAGATTAGAACCTTTTTCATGTAATGCCATTGAGTTTTCTTTATTGATTTAAATGCCATCTAAATGAGTGGCCATCTAATCTAAACCTTACGGTTACGTGATCGCCTTACGCTGTCTCGAGTTTATCATTTTTTCCCCACCTCAAAAAGTGCCCAGCGCCGCTAAAGAAGTTTTCACTTCAAAAATTATGATGTTTAAATTACACTTGCACTGCGTAATGCGTATGATCAAAACCTTTGCAGTAGTACCTACTCTATTGACTAGTTACTTATTTAAATTCTGTTAGATATAGGTATACGAAGTAGTAGACTTTGAGAGCTACTGGTAAGTACCTACTTGTGCTTTGTTTACCTGCCACTTGTTTCTAGTTTCGGCGATATCCGGGAAATATAAAACGTCATCGTACTCATCGTGTGCGTCGCGTTGACGCGTTTAGTAATCATTATTAGCACCAATTCAGTAAGTATATTTATATACTAAACAATAGGCTTTACTGAACTCATCTAAAACATCTTATCATACTTCCTGTAAGTCAAATATTGGGGCCTAATTTTCTGGTTGCGACTAGGGCTTCCAATACCGGGATCCCGGGATCCCGAAATACCGGGATCCCGTCTGTGAAAACGCATTTTTCAATACCGGTATTTTTTAATGCAATACCGGGATCCCGGTATTATCAAAAACAAGGAAAATGTGCCGATTATACCGTTTAAATTCCATTAAAATGATTAAATTCGGCTGTATCAAGAATATTACTTGCCCATTTAAAAGTATAATAAATATTAGGGGACATCTTACACAGATCAACCTAGCCCCAAACTAAGCAAAGCTAGTACTATGGGTGGTGTACTGCCATCTCGCCGAAATATTTTTCGCCTAATTTCACTTCCCAACCAACTTATTGCAGTACTTTTAGTTGGCAAACCAATACTTAGCATAATTCGTCGTTGCTCTTTCCAAAGCTGATATGTGGTCGATTTTTGATTGACAAATAGTTACCTAGTAACTAAACGTATAAGGTATTAATTCATTTGATTAAAATCTCGCACATATCAGATTTGGTAAGCGCAACGACGAATATTATTATTTAGCATAATTTTTATTTGAACACAATTTTATTTAGCAGATGTTCATTTTACCACGATTCATTTAGAAAAATAGTTACTGAGCAAATGTTTTATTATACCTAACTATTTATTGTTAAATAACGTTTGCCCAAATTGAAATTTCGCATACTTTTTATTGGATCACAACTATATTTAGCATTTTTTTTATGACCCGTAAAACGAAACTGCTCCCAGAGATAGGTAGGTTATGGTTATTTTTTTTAAGACCCTAAAAACGAAATTGCTCCCAGAGATAGGTAGGTTATGGTTTTTTTTTATGACCCGTAAAACGAAACTGCTCCCAGAGATAGGTAGGTTAGGTTTATTTTTTTTTGATGGCCCTAAAAACGAATCTGCTCCCAGAGATAGGTAGGTTAGGGTTATTTTTTTTTTGGTGACCCTAAAAACGAATCTGCTCCCAGAGATAGGTAGGTTAGGGTAATTTTTTTTATGACCCGTAAAACTAGACTGCTCCCAGAGATAGGTAGGTTAGGGTTTTTTTTATGACCCTAAAAACGAAACTGCTCCCAGGGATAGGTACGTTATTCACAATATTAGGCGAAAAATAATTTATGCCTATCAATACATTCGACATAACAATAAAAGACATTTTGAAACATGACCAACTAAATATTTTGCTATACGATAATATTGTAAATAATCATTTGCGACATGTTATATATGCGAAACATTGGTCTGCCATCTGATAGTTTTGCCAAATTATACTATGGGAAAAATAGTTTGGGTACTGATAATTTGCCATACAATTTTCGGCCACATATTAGTAAACCACTATGGGTGCTAGGCGATATACATACTTATAGAGATAAATACATACCTATGTAGGTACATAGATTACAACCATGACTCAGGAACAAATATCTGTGTTATCACACAAATAAATGCCCTTACCGGGATGCGAACCCAGGACCATCGGCTTTGCAGGCAGGGTCACTATCCACTAGGCCAGACCGGTCGTCATAATAATTAAAGAAGTTCATTTAATTGAAACAAGATCGGTGCATATACATAGATAAATATTTGGTGATGAATTCTGATGTTCAGGATATGATATTAATATAGTTAGTTCTTAAAATTATATCAAAGAGTGGAAAGAAATGAGCAAGGAATTGTATTATAGAAAACGAATTTTTGGTGTCAAATAAATATAGTTGGCTGGTTTATTAGGTTGAACTAAAAATGTGACTAGTGAAAGTGGTCAAGTCAACAAGGCGGATAAAATTGATTGCCAACCTGGAGGGTGAAATTATAATAGGGAGTATTACTGCACTGTTCTGCCGCCAGAGTGTAGCACTAATTTGTTTAGTAAACCATAGAGTAATTTATACATACTACGCCTTAACCAGTTTTTTGACAAGTTTTACTATGACATTGATGCTTCAAGGCGGTTTGTTTACAGGTGACTTACCGCGAAACGCGAAAATCGAAATTTCGTTATCTGTTACTCTATCGATCGAATAAGCAAGAGTGATAGAGAGGTAGAAACCGAACTTTCGATTGTCGTGTTTCACTGTAGGCCATGTGATTGAGTTAGTGACGCCCTCTATGCAGAGTTTTGCGTAATATTCCCTATTATTGCAGATGGCGATTATTGTTTAATATCCTAAGCTAAGGACATGTACATATCTGGTGTTACAGTGAGCCTTTTTTTAATAAAACTCAACAATTTTAAGCGATTCATAATAAATACCGGGATCCCGGGATCCCGGTATTGATGAAGACAGTTTCGGTATTAATACCGGTATTGAAAGAAGTCCGGTATTTGGAAGCCCTAGTTGCGACATACCTATATCGGCCAGAATCTGTTGTCCCGATAGAGTTTTAGGTTGCACTCAAGTTGTGATTATAATATATCATCTTCCCAATTCATTCATCGGAGGTGTAAAGGAATGCATTCCAATTTTATAAATGTGGGTTAAGCTTGTATCAAACATGTGATTTCTGTCAAAAAACTTATTAAGTTTAGACTAACTTGAAATGACCCTTTATTAAAACCTAAAATAGTTATTTACGAGAGAAGTGCGGAAAAGAGGAAATTCGAAACGAGTTGCGATAAATTAAAACACGACCGAAGGGAGTGTTTTAAATCGACACGAGTTGCGAATTACCTTTTCGCACGTGTATCGTACAACGTTTTACAGTACATATATATGGCCCCTTTAAACTTTTGACATCACACCAAAAGTGCTATTTTACGCACTAGTGCGGGAAAATAGGACCATATGTATTGTAAATATATTTTTCACCAAATGGTGCATTTCTGAGAGCTAATTAACGAGATAAAGTACTACAAAAAATCTGAAATCTCTTAAGGCCTCTACAGTCACCACACGGAATTTTTTGCCATTTAAGGTTCTTGCTTAATTGGAAATTCTATTGTATCGTAGTAAGTAAGTATTGAACAACCAATTTGGCTAGGACCCTAAATGGCGCAACAATCGCGGAGCGTGATGTTACCTACCTACAAGTAAATATGTTAAGATGTAGTGCATAATTATTTTCCATTGTATTTTCACGGAAACGTACGAACATGTCGTGCTATTTCAGTCAGTCTCGGTACAAAAAATACTGAGGTTGAAGTAGCATGACAATCACGAACGTTTCCGATAAAATACGACTGAAAACAATATCTGTATCTGTATGTACCTTTCCTATATTTATGTAGGTATGTAGGTACTAATTAGTTTAAGACATAATTTGCATGTAAATATAGGTACCTACCTATTAAGTAGATATAACTGATGTAAGTAAACATTGAACGCCCATGTCGGGTAACTGTTGGGACAATGTTCTTGTATAATTGTCATCTACTGCACACAGTTTGTCAATAAAGTGTTTCTTTTCTATTCTAGGTATGTTTCCCTATAAAATATTTCCCTCTTTGTGTTTCACTCGGTGGCAAATTTTGTTCCGTTTTTCGAACCACTCGATACGCTCGTGGTTCAATTTTGGAATCTTTCGCTTGCTCGGGTATCAATATTAGCACGAGCGGTTAAATAACAACTTTGCCACCTTGTAAAACAATAGAAATGGAATCTTGAGCGTTGCGAGGGTTTCAAAGCATGAGGGTTAAACAAAATTTGCCCCCGAGTGAAACACAAAATTGTTCACCACACCAACCCGAAGCAAATATTAAATGTAATCTATACATATAATAAAGCTGAAGACGGTCGAAAGTCTGTACATGGAAGATATTTAAAAAAAGTTGGCTGGGGATACTTAGAATCGATAACAGAACACGTTCCAAAAGTTTTTAGAATTTTTGTCTGTTTGTCTGTTTATCTGTTTATCTGTTTGTCTGTTTATTTGAACGCGCATCACGTGAAAACGGCTGAACGGATTTTGATGAAAACTTTACTAATCTGTCGAGAAAATTCCCGGCCAGGTTATAGGCTATAAAAATTCAACCCCTATAAGGGGGGGTAGCCACAACACTCGATTGACTTAAGTTTGCCCCTGAATCTTATGGCGCTACTTAGGAAGGAGGGGCAAACTTTTTTCAAATATGTGCTACCACTATTGAGTAAATGAGTACCCTGGTAAACTAACAGATGGCGCTGAATTTAATACTTTGTGACATGAATAAGCCACCGAGGAAAGATTTTGCCAAATTAAGTTTCAGAGGGGGTACGGATATCAACAAATATAATTGAATAATTATGTAGATTTAATAAACTAATAATACAACAAAATTAAACGACAGTAAATTAATTGCCCCTCATTGCACAGTGCCATCTTTTGGGGAACTGAGTAAACATGAAGTAATCAAGAAAATTAAAAATGAGTTTACATAGTTACGTAGTGGTAAAATAAACACACATATCAACACGCGTATAATTGCATAATTATTTAAAATTATAAATTTTCTCTATTATGAATTATACCTAATCGTAATTATATCGCACCCATATCAAATCCATATTCATACGTAGGTATCGCCTCATTTAAGCACTTAATAATGGCCACGAAGGTGGGTACTTTGAGAAAAAAACATTGACCTCTGTCATTCGCAGTGCCGGATTAACCCTTTTAAGCAAAGTACCGGGGCACCAAAACCGTAGGCAAAAAAAAACGCGCAGGCTGCATCAGCATTGCAGTCGTCGTGGAGTAGGTACAGTCAACGGTATAAATATGGGTGTACAAATCATCTCAAAAATATGTCCCATAACTCTTATGTCAGTGAATTAAGAACTATGGGACATATTTTTGAGTAAGTAGTCTAAACCCATATTTTTACCGTTGACTGTACCTACATGAAACTTTTATACGTGTACATGTACCCATCTAATAACGAAGGGTCGTAGGGATCAAGTAAGAGAGTGAGGGTACGTAAGAACATCTACAACGTAGGCTTTCAATTTGACCTTACGCGGAGGCCCAAAGTCATGGAAAAAAATCTTGCTTTCGGGCTTGCGGCCAGCCAATTTTTTCGACATAGGTTACCGATTTTATAGCGAATTTTGCTTTCTTGCACGCCAGATTTGTCGGCCAAGCCCAGTTGCTCCTTAGCCGCGATCCTGAGACCTAACTGTCAAAGTGTTATAAGGGGCCCCGTGAAAGCCGAAAACTAAAAGCATCCTATCAAGTAGCGCTTTCGAGTGAAGCCAAAGAGCGAGCAGTAGACGAGTCGTGATTACATGCATAGATTCTATTTCAAGCCACTCTTTTGCAGTTCGGCGTAAGGTCTTATGCGAGGTCTTCTGCCTTATGGAAAAGTTGATCTTCTGCCTTAATTACACTTGGGCTTGGATCCAAATCCAAGCTTTCCTCTTTCGCAGCTGGGCCTTCTGCCTTGCTCACACTTCACATTCACTTGGTCAATTCCAAGCTCTGCTTTCTTGCATCTTTTCTGTATGAAAACAACCTCGCTGAGACCCTTAAATATCGAGCCCTATGCGAAGCTAGGCTGATAGAAAACTGTCCCATCCCTTCTCTGTATGAAATCCTGGATTCGCGCCTGGTTGGGACTAAAAGCAAAATGTACAACTGTCTATCAAATTGCGTTTTTTATATCGAAAAATGTTCGCGCTCGCTTCGCTCGCGTTTACAATTACATTATAAGATATGATAAAGGTGACATTCGGGTGGCGACTGCAGCAGCATTACTCTGTTGCAACGTTACTACTGCAGCACTATCAATTTTCGTGATACAATTATGTGACTGATTTCCATACTAAAAGACAAAATGTACAACTGTCTATCAAATTGCGTTTTTATATCGAAAAATTTTCGCGCTCGCTTCGCTCGCGTTTTTTTTTAACTTTCTAAGATATGGCGACTGCAGCAGCATTACTCTGTTGCAACATTACTGCTGCAGCACTGCTAATTTTCGTAATAAAATGATGTGACTGATTTCCATACTAAAAGTAGAAATGTACAACTGTCTATCAAATTGCGTTTTTATCGAAAATTTTTCGCGCTCGCCTCGCTCGCGTTTTTAAATAACTTTCTAAGATATGGCGACTGCAGCAGCATTACTCTGTTGCAACATTACTGCTGCAGCACTGTCAATTTTCGTGATAAAATTCTTCTTCTTCCTCGCGTTATCCCGGCATTTTGCCACGGCTCATGGGAGCCTGGGGTCCGCTTGACAACTAATCCCATGATTTGACATAGGCACAAGTTTTTACGAAAGCGACTGCCATCTAACCTTCCAACCCAGAGGGAAAACTAGGCCTTATTGGGATTAGTACGGTTTCCTCACGATGTTTTTCTTCACCGAAAAGCAACTGGTAAATATCAAATGATAATTCGTACATAAATTCCGAAAAACTCATTGGTACGAGCCGGGGTTTGAACCCGCGACCTCCAGATTGAAAGTCGCACGCTCTTACCGCTAGGCCATCAGTGCAGTGCAGTCTCTGATGGGCTCGGTACACGTACCGAGTAGAGTGGTGAGACAGTAAAACGAAGTATGGAATTTGTACTCGGCCGAGTAACAATTTCATACTTCGTTTTACTGTCTCGCCACTCAACTCGGTACGTGCGATCCTGGCAATAATTTTCGTGATAAAATTATGAGACAGATTTCCATACTAAACGTAAAAATGTACAACTGTCTATCAAATTGCGTTTTTATATCGAAAAATTTTCGCGCTCGCTTCGCTCGCTTCAAAAACTTTCTAAGATATGGCGACTACAACAGCATTACTCTGTTGCAACAGTACTGCTGCAGCACGGTTAATTTTCGTGATAAAATTATGTGACTGATTTCCATACTAAAAGTAAAAATGTACAACTGTCTATCACATTGCGTTTTTATATCGAAAAAATTTCGCGCTCGCTTCGCTCGCGTTTTCAAAAACTTTCTAAGATATGGCGACTACAGCAGCATTACTCTGTTGCAACAGTACTGCTGCAGCACTGTTAATTTCGTGATAAAATTATGTGACTGATTTCCATACTAAAAGTAAAAATGTACAACTGTCTATCACATTGCGTTTTTATATCGAAAAAATTTCGCGCTCGCTTCGCTCGCGTTTTCGATTACTTTCTACGATATGGCGACTGCAGCAGCATTACTCTGTTGCAACGTTACTGCTGCAGCACTGTCAATTTTCGTAATAAAATTATGTGACTGATTTCCATACTAAAAGACAAAATTTACAACTCTCTATCAAATTGCGTTTTTATATCCAAAAATTTTCGCGCTCGCTTCGCTGGCGTTTTCAATTACTTTCTAAGATATGGCGACTGCAACAGCATTACTCTGTTGCAACATTACTGCTGCAGCACTGCCAATCTTCGTGATAAAATTATGTGACTGATTTAGATACTAAAAGTAAAAATGTACAACTGTCTATCAAATTGCGTTTTTATCTCGAAAAATTTTCGCGCTCACTTCGCTCGCGTTTTCATTCACTTTCTAAGATATGGCGACTACAGCAGCATTACTCTGTTGCAATGTTACTGCTGCAGCACTGTCACTTTTCGTGATAAAATGATGTGACTGATTTCCATTCTCAGCTGTAATGCGGCAATGAACGTCACTCAACTTACCAAAAAAAATCAATGTAATCTCGATGACCCCAGGGAGAGGGGGCACCATGGTCTAGAAATGCTTAGGGCATCAAAATATCTTAATCCGGCACTGGTCGTTTGCGGAGTCAAACGATTTGGGACTCGCATTTTATACGCGTTACCATGCCTTCCCGAAAAAAATCGAATCATTTGCGAAAGTCTCGCAACGCATTGGCTTACAAGGGGCACGTGGTCTTCCTCAGGAGTCTGAAGAAGACCACGGTGAGTGGGTGGCGCTCTAGCCAGGCAGGCCGCTTCGCTTTCGCTCGCGCGCGTATGCCTTACTGTATCGTCCGATATACAACTATGTACTTACCTACTTACTATTCTGTCGTTTAAATCACGTGTAAAATTTGAATAAGGGCGAAAAAAAATATTGATTTTGGAGTGTAGTTTTATTTAGTGGTACCTAATTGTAAAATGATCCTATTTATTTATTTATTTTTATTAATTGTAAAATATTTTATCTGGACTACAGTCCTCTAGCATATCCATATGTCAACTTTACTTCAAGTTCCGCCTCCAGGGGAGAGGGAGAGAAATTAGGATTAGAAATTAGCCGCTTACTGACACAGACCGAATTCCACGCGGGCGGAGCCGCGGGCACAGCTAGTAACTAATATATCAAACAAAATCAAACCAAATCAAATTCAAATGAATGTTATTAAATATATGGGTCAAAAAGATCACTGTGTTATGTCTTTCCTGTAGACATACACGAGAGTTAAGGGCTATAAAGGTTAATTTTCTTATTTAACCCTTATCGACGTGAAAAGGTCCTCCTTTTATTTAGAGAACTATGATAAAATCATTGCTTACATGCCCACAAGCTGTTAACTATTATTGCCCACAGGAGAGAAAACTAGTGTGTTCGCGCGAACAGTACATTTTTCTCTCCTGTGGGCAATAGTTAACAGCTTGTGGGCATGTAAGCAATGATTTTATCATAGTTCTCTAAATAAAAGGAGGACCTTTTCACGTGGATAAGGGTTAAATAAGAAAATTAACCTTTATAGCCCTTAACTCTCGTGTATGTCTACAGGAAAGACATAACACAGTGATCTTTTTGACCCATTTATCATCCAAAATCATCATTTAAAAGTCAATTCTACCAGCAAACATAAGAAAACAACTCAAAATTTGCATTTAATTACTTTGCCTCACATGTGACTTACTGTTGCAGTTGCACTTTGCTATCCGTTTTTGAAGTGCAAAGTAAGCTTTTCCGAGCTGGTGTGGTGAAAATAACTATTGTTTAATTGTCGTAACACAATGAAATCAATTAATTTTAGACTAATTAGGTATAGGTCCTTAACTATGTACTTAGGTAAATTTTTTTGCAATTCACTCTAACCCTGTTTACAAGAGAAAAACAATGCAAAGCAAAGATCAAGTATTCAAGAACAATGTTATTACTTATTTAACTTAAAAGGTATTAAGTAATAAGTAGGTACATTTTTTGTGTCGAGTGCGAGTGCGAAATGTGCCGAGGTGAAAAGAGCATTTACGTAAGCAGGGCTTTTTGACAACAATTATTATTATTAATAATTATTATTTGGAGGGTGCCTGTCATTGCTTAACTTATTTTAACGTAACATAAAGTAAATAAAGAGAATAAATTACATTAAATTTAATTTGAGCGTGTTCCAAAAAAAATGTACATTTCATTCATGTCTTCAAAATATTGACTTCTTGGGCTCATTTTACTCAGAATAATTTGTACATTCACGCCTCATACATGAAAAAATGTCTCCCAAAATTTTGTATGAAAAAACACTTTTCCAGTGCGCTACGTTCATACAAATAAAAAAAATATTCATACATAAATGTGACGATCTGGAAAGGAAATCTTGACTTAAGTTTCAAGATGACATGTACTGGGACCGCGTCGAGCACCAGTACGTTTACTTACCTTATAAAAAGATTGGTCTATGGCTATGGCCACGGCGGTAGCCCGAAGTTCTTAGAATATCTTATTGGTGATTTTAGCAGATTATGTAAGAATAAGAATAATATTTATTTGAAAGAAAAGACCTTAAACTCGTGTCGAATTAAAACGCTCCCTTCGATCGTGTTTCAATTTTTCGATTGTATGCTAAATGATATATGCGAAAGGTAATTCTGCCAAACGACATTTCTGCCAAGTAACTTTATGCAATACAAAAATATGTCAAAAAACTTTCTGCAACACATTAGTAAACCATCGTATACAATATACAAACGCCATTAGATATATCGGATATTCGGATATATCTGAACACGCACTCTAACGCCTAGCGCCTTGACAATATAGGAGTGTTCATATATTTGTGAGCACCTTGGCCGCTGCGATATATCTGATAGCGATTTCACTATTAGACACATTCTTAACTGACATCCATCGATTCATCGATGTACTTAACTACATGCAGTCAGTAAAGGTGTTACTTTAGCACCCCTGCATGCATACACATTTATATGCACGGGTGCTAAACCAATAAGTAGAGTCTGTGCGGAAAGAGAAGAGTCGTGGAATGTATCGGCCCAATACATTCCACGACTCTTCTCTTTCCGCACGCTCTAGTTTTGCTGACTGTACCTTAAGGATTAAGGTACCGTTCGGTTCGGATTAGAACTGTACCTTAAGAGCCCATCAACGTGCACACTAGCGCCACTGCTAAATAATCGTGATTATTTAAATTTAACGACAGGTATTTAAAAAACCGGGCAAGTGCGAGTCGGACTCGCGCACGAAGGGTTCCGTACCATAATGCAAAAAAAAAAACAAAAAAAAAACGGTCACCCATCCAAATACTGACCACTCCCGACGTTGCTTAACTTTGGTCAAAAATCACGTTTGTTGTATGGGAGCCCCATTTAAATCTTTATTTTATTCTGTTTTTAGTATTTGTTGTTATAGCGGCAACAGAAATACATCATCTGTGAAAATTTCAACTGTCTAGCTATCACGGTTCGTGAGATACAGCCTGGTGACAGACGGACGAACGGACGGACGGACGGACGGACGGACGGACGGACGGACGGACGGACGGACAGCGAAGTCTTAGTAATAGGGTCCCGTTTTACCCTTTGGGTACGGAACCCTAAAAAGGGGGCCGCTACGGACTGTATTGTGTATTTAAGTACCTTTTGAATACATCAAACTAGTTTTTATGTTGCTGGATTTGTCGATCTATGAACTCAAAACAAAAACGGCCGTTTTAACTAACGCATAAATTGACGAATCCAGCAACATAAAAACTAGTTTGATGGATTCACTTCACTTGTTTTGTGTTGTGGGTACCCAGACAACGATATATGTAATATACAAATATTACTTAAATACATAGAAAACATCCATGACTCAGGAACAATTATCTGTGCTTATCACACAAATAAATAGCCTTACCGGGATTTGAACCCAGGACCGTCGGCTTCACAGGCAGGGTCACTACCCATGAGGCCAGACCGGTCGTCATCGTCAACAGTTGAATACGAACGTCACTTTTACGACGGTAGGAATGAAACCAGTATGACGTGTTATACATAATTTAAAGTAATTTTTGTTTAGCCAACACATGTGTAGGGCGCGTGGCGACGGGATCGATTGATTGTGTGCGGCCATGTGCGTAAATGGAGATTTTCTGTTAAGGCCAAGTTGTAAAGATAACTTTAATTAGGTACTTATTCCACGAACTATTTTTTTCGACTTCAAATAGGAGGTTCTCGAGTCAGCGGGATGTCTATTTGTTTTTTTTTGCTCTTTTATGTACCTACCTATTATGTTCTTCGATTTTACGAACCGATTTGAAAATTTCTTTGGTTTTAAAGGGGCGACCCTTTTCAGTAGGTCCAGTCATTATTCAGGTTCTGATTATGAGAACCTGAAAAAATCGTAGGAAGGTTCTCTTGAAATATAGGAGCATCTGAATAAAACCAGCACTTGCAAATTCTGCAATAGGTATATGTTATATACTTAAAAAAAGAACAAATTAGGCTATAATCAAATGATTTCTCATTTTTTATGATGGACTGTTTTTTACGCAAACCTATCTTATTTGAAATAAATAAAAAGTATATAAAACCGACTAAAAATTGCATATTCAGAGATAACTTTCAGTCAAGGCAAATAAATCCGATTGTGTATAGGTATCGTGTCTCATAAATGCAGAAACTATCTAAAAAAAATATACGTGGTATAAACCAGGTGGTGGCAAACAAGCATACGGCCCGCCTGATGGTAAGCAGTAATTTAAAAAAGTAACATGCACGCAGTAAGGGCATTATTGTCATTTTTGAAATTAAGTGTGAATTTCCACGCACGGGCGTACAGTCAGCAGCAGAAGTTCCTAAGCGGGCCAGGTGTTCAAAATGATCTTGACGCGACTTTACTGTTAAGAGAATAAGAGCGTGTCAAGGTAATTTTGAAAACCTCGCCCGCTTAGCAACTTTTGCAGCTAACTGTACCTACTACGCAAACGTTTGTTACAGAACTCTGGGCTATAACCGCGAAAATCAAAGTTCGCAAATTGCGGGCATCTTTCTCAGTTACTTTAATTACGCCTTCATTGGAGTAAAAGATAAATATCCCCGCAATTTGCGAATTTCGGTTTTCGCGGTCGGCCCTCTGAACCTACTTCGCCTTAACTATGACATCATGCCAGGTAACATCAAAAAATGTAAGTCATTGGTCACAGACCATAACAAGTCGCGCGCGCATCGGTCGTCGCGCGGTTCAAAACTCGCGGGCCTTCGGAATTCGAGTGACAACCGACAGTATGTGAACGCGAGTGTGATTATGAAAATTGGAAACAGTGTTTTTTTGAAAGAAAAAGAAGCGGAAGAATTTTTTTTATTTAATTTCAGGTAAGTTTGAAATGCGTAGGTAGATAAAAAATTGTAAATTATTTTTTATTTATTAAGTAATTAAATATATGCATGATTATATTTTTTACAAATTATCTATAAGGGTATTTAGGTAGTAAAATTAAAATCATTAGAATTTTGATTACTTAATGTTAACTAATCGCAATAAATTGCCTATTATACGATATAAAAATCTGTACCTACTTATTATAGTAAGTAGGTATAGGTAGAATACAAAAATACAAAAAAAAATTGTTTTTATGTATATTATGTGCTTTTTTAATAAAAGAAATAATTTATTTAAAGTAAAATTTTGTACATTTTTGAGAACCTAGAAAACCCACTATCAAGTTCATAATACATAGTAGGTAGGTACATTTCTATGCAAGTGTGAAAAGTAGGCTACTCGCCACTCGTTGCGAATTACCTATTCGCACATGTATCCTACAAAGCTTTACAATACCTACATATTATGGCCCTTTCAATTTTAGACATAGACACGTAATGCTATTACCGCACTAGTGCGGTAAAGTAGCACCATATCACACAGATGGAGAGATGAGTCGAAACCCCGTTATCAATCTTGCAGTTCATTGAAATAAGGGTTGGCATCAACCAACATTAATTTCATACGTTTATTGTAGGTAGGCACTTATATGACGTCAGAAAATCGTCATTATTACCTACACTCAATACTGATAAAAATAGGTTATATTATTATACTTATGAACTGTTTTAATATCTCTTGATTATGAAACATCTAAGTTGTCGGAAATTAATCACGGTTGCCGCGTTATGCAATAATATGATCTGAAACAAAGGAAACACGATTAATATCGCGTTATTATTTTAATCGGAGATGCACGGGTCCGCCCCCAATGTCGATAGCGAATAATACAAACATTTCTTAATACTTTGTTTTTTTTGTCAGTTTTGTGACGCCTACGCCTTTTGGTATGTTTTTTGTAGATTGTCTCAAAACGGACTAACGGCGCGATTCGGGAAATGAATTAGAGATTCACTAGATATGAAATAGTAAAGATATGTGACGTTCCACGGCAAAAGGTGGCCTTATGGCGGCTGGCGCTTACGCTATTATTAACGCCGCTCCAACATTCAGCCGGGGCAATGATACCTTTTGCCGTGGAACGTCACATATCTTTTTTATTTCATATCTAGTGAATCTCTAATTCTATTCCCGAATCGTGCCGTAATTCATAAGTTAAGACTTACCTGTCTACAAATTACGTCATGGCTCCTCTACACGATGGTCCAGCGCCGGCCACTCCAAGGGACGCAGCCATGCGGTAGCATGAGATAGGAATATCACTTGCTCCCTATACATGCGTCCCTTGGAGTGGCCGACGCTGGCCCATCGTGTAAAGGAGCCATCACACGAATTATACCCCTTTCCCCTGCTCAACATGTGGTCGCATGTGGCAACCCGGTCTCCGCGCTGGTGTGTTTTTTTAGGGTTCCGTAAATCCGTACCCAAAGGGTAAAAACTGGACCCTATTACATACATGCTATTACTATGACTCCGCTGTCCATCTGTCTGTCACCAGGCTGTATCTCATGAACCGTGATAGCTAGACAGTTGAAATTTTCACAGTGTATTTCTGTTGCCGCTATAACAACAAATACTAAAAAGTACGGAACCCTCGGTGGGCGAGTCCGACTCGAACTTGTCCGGTTTTTTATATTTATTGGTTCACCAACAATTGTTTACACTTCGTTAAATATAAATATACCCGTTTTGACTATTATCGCTAAGCCTAACAATTAGGTACTTAAAGGTAAACACCACTCCCCACACCACGTGACCTCTGCCATACATGAGGTGGGCACAGATAGACGGGAATGATTTATATGTAGCGCCTATTCCCATCTGTACCCACCGGGGACAAATGGGATAGAACCGGAAATGGGTAGAGCACAAGCAACTTTAGGTGCAGAGTTAGGTAAGTAATTGACTAATTGTTTTTTTTTACCAGGTTTTTTTTTAATTTTTGACCCTTACGGTAGGGTACAAACCAACAGTGGTGGCCAAAAAAACTGGTAATTCCCACATAAAATATTTTAACTTAAAACTAAATAAGTACCTACGTTTTTTTATGCCAAACCTAAGTTAACTTAAATTAATATTTAAACAACATTTACAATAATGTACTTTAGTTTATAAATGTCATTCATTTAACACATACATTAGTAACTGTTAGTGTTTGTAGAAATAATCTTGAAATCTTCGAGTTCATTGTTCATTGTATTGAATTTGTAAATTCAACTAGGTAAGTAAATATTTTGTGAATAATAAAATATTCAAACGACGTATATACGGTATATATATGTAGGTACATCCGCATTGGGCGACTATGTATACCTACTTGAAGTATGGACTCGCGCGCGAACGAAACTCATGCTAGCCGGTCAGGGGCATACCCAAGATGACAATCGCTCGCAAAGAAACGAAAACAAAACGCTATCAGTCTTTATCGCACTAATATAGAAAAGTGGTAGAAACAATATCGTTTCGTTTCGCGTAGCGTTCGTTTTCTGCATACGATTGACATCTTGGCTAGGCCCCCAGGTATGTTTAAGTTATGTAGGACAATAGGGAATATTATAACTATGTGTAAGGGGCGCCACTAGCACAAACTGTAAACAGACCGCCTTGATGCATCAATGTAACAATTCGTAACAAATAATCTGTGAAAACTTGTCAAAAACTGTTTAAGGCATAGTATATAATATTATTATTTAAGTTACCTACTCTATGATTTACGGTTTGTGTTAGTGCTGCCTCTGGCGGCAGAAAATTGCAGTATTACTTAATCATTGTTTACCTATAAGCTACAATAGATACCTTACTTATCCAAAATATTTTATATTTTACAATAAAAACTGTCAAATAACTGTAATTTAACTGCGTCGCACTAGTCAACGTCAAAAATATCTGAAATACGTGTTCGAGCATTATTCGATCATAATAATAGTTTTGTATACATATATATGCCATCGCAAGGTAAAGGTCAAAGAGTAGTATTAGTAGGTACTTACTGTACTTAGGGGTTGTGTACAAATCACGCGTGACGTTTTCGGCTACTTTTTGACCCCCTCCCCTCCCCCTTGGTAATATTTGGTGAGTTTTTTGGCTACCCCCCCCCTGCTCCACATAACCTCACGTGTATTTTATTGATTTTTTTTTATCCGACCGGACAAGGCCACGCGCTTTAAAATTTCGTAAAATAGACTCGCTATTTTGAAGTGCAAAGTGAAGATTTATGTTTAACGAAACCGAGCGAAAGTATCTACTCATGTGGTAGGTATTTTTCTTAATTTCGTTCACTGTAGAAAAATACACGTGAGGTCTCCTTATACCCCGCCTCCACCAACGTGATCTGTCGTGATTTTTTCGTGACCCCCACCCCCTATCGAACCTCGCGTGATTTGTGCACAAGCCCGTATAGGTAAGTGAAGGTCTTAGGTCAAACCCATTTAAATGAAAACAAGATTGAAACTGGTTTCCTTTCCGTAGTTTAGACAATAGACATTATCCTCATAATGGTTGGTTAAATAAATAAATTATATATGATAATTCTAAAAGCTAAATATGTACTCATAACTATATATTATCAAAGAGAATAGATAGTATAGAGGGGTCCTGTCATAGTAAATTTTGTAGTCACAGTAAATTTACTGCCATCTATCGACACACGACCAAAACTCAAAATGAAAACGTATAAAACTATCAAAAAATTAATATATATGGATAAATGATTTTATTATTTTTATATCATTTTGACCCATGTTCATTCACTGATACCTATGTGTTAAAATTGTTAAATATGAAACGATGTCGTCACCGCCATCTAGCCGAGGATAGGCCAAAAGTGTATGCGCCATCTGTTTAGAATGACTTTTTCTTGACTTCCGAGGCACGTTTTTTCCTTAGACTTTATTCATCTTATACGGAGTTACATATGTCTTTGATATTATACAGCGATTATTGTACAGTCGACGTCAAAGATATGTTTACACTTTTGCATCTTACTAGGGAGGGCCTGTATATCATATTATGATCCTAAATGACTCAAGCATCTGCTTTGCAGCAAGAAATTAAAGTACCGTGTTTCCGAATGTTAGAAAATGTTTTTCGGTTATTTTGAGAGCGTTTCTTTTATTTTTTGCCATTTTTATATATTGTGATCTTTTTTGCCACTTTTTGGTTATTTCTACTCTGAATCACGAGCACTTTCGATCCTAATGGAATCAAAAAATGTCTCAGAGTTTTTTCCTATTGTGTTACCATTTCCCCATATAGGTACTTTGTATGGCGGTAACAAAAAGGAAAGTTTGAAAAAAGTATGAAAATTTTAGGACACTTTTTTCTCCTATAAGGATGAAAAGGGCTCGCGATCCCTACTAGAAATAACACAAAAGTGGCCAAAAAGGTAAAAATATATAAAAATGGCAAAAAATAAAAGAAACGCTCTTGTAGGTATTTCATTAGAGTGAGTGAACTGTTCAATATATACATAATAATTTTACTGAAACTTTTAAAATATGTATGTTATTTTTGTTACTGCGTACCTTGGAACGTACGTCAGCAAAATTACGTTCATACAAAAAAGCTTCATAGGGTCGTCTTCTTAAATAAATATACAGTCGCCATCAAATAATATCGGAGCAGCCGAAGTGTTCACAAATAACTGAACACCTATAGTCAAGGCGTTAGAGTGTGACGGTGCGTGTTCAGATATTATTGAGCTTTTCTTTTCGATTTTATTTGCGCGACTGATGAGCCCGATCATTAAGCACTATGGGTTAAAAAAAAACATTCTGTGAAAAAAAAGTATTCATAAGATATGGCCACCATATCGTGATTATTTTTGGGGGAGACGGCAAATCATTTTCTATCACATTTTCTAATGAAATTAGATTTCTGCTTTAGATAAACAAAATTGTCATCTGACAATAATTATCAAAAAATCTACATAATTAGCGTAGTCTGACGAAACCACTAGAAAAGTAGTTTTAGGATTTCCGATAAGTACTTAAATTATTTATTTTTCTCATCTCGCGGATCATTCGATCGCAAATGATAATTAAACTGGTTTTTAATGGCTATGTTAATGTTTTTTTTTTATTATGTTCTATTAATCACAGTAACCTTTAACTTTAACGTCACCGAATGCGACAAAGTCTTTAACTAAATGAGTCTAATCACGTAAACTTACAATTATGTATTTATCCTGACGTTTCGAACGTGACGTGGGCGCGCTGGTGGCCTAGCGGTAAGAGCGTGTGACTTTCAATCCGGAGGTTGCGGGTTCGAACCCCGGCTCGTACCAATGAGTCTTTCGGAACTTATGTACGAAATATCATCTGATATTTACTAGTCGCTTTTCGGTGAAGGAAAACATCGTGAGGAAACCGGACTAATCCCAATAAGGCCTAGTTTACCCTCTGGGTTGGAAGGTCAGATGGCAGTCGCTTTCGTAAAAACTAGTGACTACGCCAACTCTCGGGATTAGTTGCCAAGCGGACCCCAGGCTCCCATGAGCCGTGGCGAAAAGGCCGGGATAACGCGAGGAAGAGTTTCGAACGTGACGTAACGTTCTTTACATCAACAATATGCTGAGTGTTGAACCAATAGCATTGCATTTTTTCTTTCGGAGCGATTAATTCCGAAAACATGCATTTCACCGTATCAAAAAATATTGAAATGACCGTATTCATTTTAAAAGACCCATCCAACGACGCCCCACACCAGGCATTTTTTCCTCTTTCTGTATATATAAAACAACAAATAACAACAATACCAATAACTATAATGGCTCCTCTACACGTTGGGCCAACGCCGGCCACTCCAAGGGACGCATTTATGCGTTAGAGGGAGCAAGTGATATTGCTATCTCATTCTACCGCGTGGCTGCGTTCCTTGGAGTGGCCGGCGTTGGCCCAACGTGTAGAGGAGCCATAAGTCGCAATTTTTTTATTTATTGTTTCAGTGGATCGAATGCTGCCAATGAGCCATGGCGCTCAACACGACTCGAGAAGCCAAGTTGATGGCGAGGAGTAAGAACTTTAATTAAATATATTCATCGGTAGCGTTTTCCCTGCGTTCGAATCTCGGTTAGGGTATTATTTGCTTGCGAAAATTGTTCCTGTTTAAAAAAAACAACGGGTTGCACTCCGGGAGTGCCGACAGAAGTGAAAACTCAATGACTAGTCCAAAATGTCTGCAGCACTATGTATAATTGACCCATCCTCCTTTCTATTGAAAAACTTTAGTTCCGAAATTGCTGGCCAGTGAGCTTAAATCTGTAACGTTAATTGTTTAAAATTCGAATAGAAATTGTAAAGTTACCTTGCAGACCTCGCATCTAAATATATTTGGTCATGATATTTTGAGTTTTATTCACCAGTACTAGAGTTCACTTTTATTAGCGATTTCATCAAGATGAGACTTTATTGAATTATTGAATTATATTGGAGTGATATAAAGTTAGAATGTAACTGTGAGATCCTCGTATTTCAGCCCGTACAAGATTAGAACATTGAGCTTTATTGCTTAATATAAAAGTCCAGTTTTAAATAATTGACCTGATTATGATACGTTATGACTAAAGTTCTTTGGTGAATAACATTGTCCGTGACACATGACGTCAGCGTTACGTTACGCGTTACGCTGAATCGAGTTTATCATTTTTTCCCCACCTCAAAAAGTGCTCAGCGCCGCTAAAGAAGTTTTCACTTCAAAATTGTTTTTCATCTCTATTTTTTATTGTCAATAACCCTTTTTTCATATTTTTTTAAAGCTTCAATTGGTTAATTTATGTCTTGTCCTTCTTATCCCTTTCGTGCAATAACATAAGTCAAATAATGACGGGTTAAGACGAACAACTAATAGTTGATTGAGGCTTGTAGACTCTGACCAGGATAACTTTGCACAAATTTAGCAGTAAAAATGCATATCTAATAGTAATCCCTCATCATCCCTCTAAGCTCCTGCTGATAGATACGAGCTTGGGTTAGTTTGAGGCTAAGTCGACCTGTAGCAAATCAATCAATTAATCATTTTTGACTCAACCACAATTATCCATTGCAGGAAGACTGATGATCGCCTTCTTTGTTGGAGTTCTGTGCATCATCATATCAGCGATACTGATGGCCATCAATCCCGTCCACATCATAGCTAAGTTTGTGAGTATTTTATATATAACTAGTCTCTTTCAGCGACTTCTTCTGCGTGGAGTGGCGATGATTGATAAATTCTATCCTACGTCCTTCCCCGGGCTTCAAACTATCTCCATTTACAAATTACATCAGTATCAGTTTAGCTGTTTAGCCGGTTTCAGCATGAAGGAGACAGACAGTGACTTTTGCATTTATAATATTAAGTAGGTATTTATGGGGTTAAATATAGGTTATGTTTGACCCTAAATGAATGTGAAAAGACTCACCGAATGATGATTGGCTATGTTTTGTACGTGTTGAGACATTACTGTCACAAATTAGATGTATGTAAAAATGACGTATTCATTGCGTTAAATATTATCATAGTATTATTAGTCTCTTTCATTCAATTAACAAACCATTTTTACGATTCTCTACCAAGCCGAAACCGAAACCGGAATGCGTATATGGTCTAACCTTTCTTTTATTTTTTAGAGCTCCGTACAAAACTTTGTTCACGGAGCTCCTATTTAAACATATTCTGGATTTCCTGTGATAAAGTATATATATAACACATTTATTACATTAAATAATACAATTTCAAACGTATTTAAAAACAGTTGTACGGTAGAAAGAAGAGAAATCTAATCTTCAAGGATGGGTACCTAACTACCTATTCCACAGCCGTCTTCAGATCCAAATCTTTCTATCCTTCTTCTCGTTCCTCTAATTCTTAGAGAGACCGCTCTGATGATTGATATTTGTATTTTGACTTTGATGTTATATATAGTGAATGTTGGAAAGAGATAGTTGTAAATTTAGCATTCTATCCGTTTCTGTTCAAGGTGGGACATGATATGGAATATTAAAGGCTTGTGTAACTCTCGCGTTGGTATCCTCACGTACAGTTGGCATCACTTTAGCAACACGTTGTAAAGTTTACTAGGCCAGTACGTGATTTCCTTAATTTTTAACTGGCCGTCAATAAAGGTTTCAATTTGACTTGTTACCTCAAATTATTTGCAAATCGAATTAATTATTTATTGAAGATTTGACCTAAATGATAACATTTTTGTGAGATATATATTTTCATTGTAATTTTAAATGGGCATTTCTCAGGAGGGCCATTTTTACGTGTCCGGGGCAATAAATTATTGAATTTACTGTTCAATACGTCTGAATTAATTTAGGCATGATCTTCAGCCTATAGTCTGTCTGGGACACTATCAAATGATCTATTTATTATTTATATAATACAAGAAAAAAAAATTCAAATGCCAAAAATGATGTTCGGTGGGAGTGTCCCGCACCCAGATTTTATGAAACAAAAAATTATTACTCAAGATGGGGCATTAGATCGGAGTTATTATGGGTATTCACGCATAAGTTATTAGTTAACTTATCATATTCTTTATATCACAATAATGTGTTTGCTCAACTCATTGAATAAAACCAAATTTACGATGTGTCCCGGGCTAGTACCTGATTTCGGTGTAATTTGCAAAACATGTCGGTACTCCTTCAAAGTTGTAAACCAGGAACTCAGTGTCTCAAACATAGTATGCTTTAGTTGTGTCTTAACCGTTGAATAAAGTAGAAGTACAGTCACAGTTTAATTAAGTGATTTTTTAAAGGTTTTTCCGTCCTTCGGTGGGTTTGGTTCTATGTTTTTTTGAGATCGGTGGTGCAATTTACTCCGGAATTTTTAGTGCATTTATCGTTATGCAAGTGATTAAGAAATCCTCGAAAGTACGTAAATCCATCATTATTACATCTCCTCTGTATCACTCATGCTATTTCTGTTATTGCTAAAAAGCGATTAATTTTGACATCGCTGGTGTTGATTTCCTTGGTTTCGGTGGATTTTTTGACCACCGATATCAAAAAAGTGATCACTGAATTCAAATCCTGCTTTGTAAACTAGCTTGTTGTACTAATTTATCACACCTAAAAAGTGCAAGATACGTTGTATAAACGTAAAATTATGTTTGTAAGTAAATTAAGTCATAATAGGTACAAAACATCACTAGTTTACTATGAGTAGTTTTTTAAACCAGACGTGTGTTGAAACTCGTAGACCCATTGTTTCTTTCTCTGTCTTGATATTCTCCACCAATGAAGTAAATTATGTTAATTGTCCTCTGTATCACCTGAGGCCCTACACCTCGATACCTTTCAACGTGTCAGCCATGTTAAATGAATGCAGTCAATTAGATCCCACTTCTTTTAAAATAACTTGTGTATGTAAGTACTATGCAAGGTGCACCCAAGGGACAGGATGTTCAGAACAAGGGATTAAAAATAAAGTGGCCGTATAATGTCGAGATCGCTTCAAAGGCACTGAGCGTACCTTACTGATCGATATTTCTAAAGGATAGCCATAGACACAAATTGAACATAGCAAATGTTTTAACAATCCTCAATGTCTTATGTATTTATGTCTAAATATAGGAGTTACAATTTAGCCCAAGTGTTTGAGGGTGCTGGAGATCATAATGAATAGGTATTTAGATCTTCAAGCATTAGTCGACCACTTCAAATAGTTTTAAATTGACGGAGTTCACGCTTTAAAACTCTGTTATTCAAAAATACTTGTTTTCCGTATTGTATCACATTACTTTATAAGTGCATTAAACATTTTTTGAGCATTGAACGCCACTCCAAAGTTTCTTGTTTATCGGGTGTAGGTAACATAAGTTTCTTTTTGATGCATGTGCGGTCGGATTGTGTGAAACAATCATCTTCTCCTTCATAGCATTAATGTGCGAATTTGTGGTCGACATGTCTGAAACTCGTTCCAGGACCATACATCGCCCTATTATATGAGGACAGTCAAATAGTGTGGGATATCTTCTAGAGATGTTATTTTACAAGCCGTAATTAGGTTATTTTACTTATTTTTAAATCTTGGGTCTATATCTATTAAATTTATGTAAGCTTTCGAGATCATTAGCCTTGTTACATCGCTTATCATCAAATAAGATTGAAAAATATGATTAAAATGTAATATAATTGAGATATACAATTGAAATGTGATTTTTGTGTATGCATTATTGAATTCGGTGATCCCAATTGATTTCAGTGCCTGCACATGATTTCGGTGTTTTTTAAATCTCAAATATCTTAAAAACTATAAGGTTCTAATGGAGGCCTCCACTACCATTATTTTTTATATTAAGGCTAGATTTTAGGAAATAAAGTCGCATATCAAATAAGTAAAAAAAAAATTTGGCACCGAAGTCAGGCACCGAAGGTCATCTCTGAGAATCGCCCTAATGGTTTGATATATTCTTGCTATTTATCTATAAGTTTTATATACATACATCGTCGTCTAATACGTAAAACATGAGCGTTATTGAGCTTACCTACTGTGGAGCAAGGTCGACTTGTGTAAGAGTGTCCCATAATATTTATATGTTTATTTATGGTCACTGTTAACTTGGTGCAAAGTTAGCGTGGTCGGAGTCAAGCAAAATAAACAATGAGTCTGCCAACTTTACATTATGGGCCCGATTCGGATTTTGAAATAGACATCTATTAAACATCTTTAAGACATCACCAAGATACGATAACGATATGTTTAAGATCTAACCTGTCAAATTTGACATTTGCGCGATTCTGAAGATACTGGTTGAACGGTTTCCACAGGATATGACTTAGAGATCCAATTCACATCTAATAGATATCTTACTCTATCTAACGTAAAAGTGACATTGGTTGCCCGAATTGCGCTGCAAAAGAGAACTAGTTGATATCTAAACTATAACGTATCTAGAATGGATCTAGTACGTGTCGTCTCATGTGAATATCTTGAAGTTCGAATACGGCAGTAGATTACAAATTTCAAATAGGAACGCCAAAACGTCGCACACAAACAAGAGGGCGAGGGGGTGTAGCTAATGTAACGTAGTACATTTTTCTAAATTTATATTAATTATTATTGAGATGATTCATAATCAAAAGAAAAATACTTTTTCTTATTTCAACGTTTTTAACAGTGTCCGAAACGAACTATATTAATTGCACTTCTTTGCATAATCTGTTGCATTCAGATGCACCTCTAGATGCTTATCTGTTGTCGGGGTTGTCATACGAGTAAAAATAAATAAAACTTGAGATATTTATATTGTCACTCCAGGAAAACTTTGTATGATTTAGGTATGTTTTTTCAGGTAAAAAATAATTTTGATATAAAACAAAACATAGAAATTACAGACTTACAGAGTGGCTCTGGAATGAAACAATATTAGATTTAATGATAAAAATATATTTCTTAGGCTCAGGAGTGAAATTGTCTAAACAATTCAGATAGAATTTTCGAAGGATTTGTGTCTTCAAGGGACTGCCACCCTACTTTTGTTAGGCCCTCAGGGACCTCCATATTGGAGGAGTTCATTCGAGAATGATTTGCACATTTGATTTGGGAACCCCTCTGGGGACACTCGCTCGCAAGAGCACAATTCATGGGAAGACCACACTTTCGACATGGTGGTCTGAAAGATGGAAACGGCTTGAGTCCTTCGGAAGCTCCACTGAGTGAGTACTAATTAAATTTCGTGGTGATCAACTCCACAATGGCGCGAAACGTTGTGGGTTTGTTCTTAACCAGGTTTTGGTTCTTTGCAGAGTGACTCCTGCTCGAGGGAAGGGAGCGCTCCGCCAGAAGTCTTAGCAGCTTTCAGTGCGGTGAGCTAAATTTACAATTGTTTCGTTTCTTCTCTAGCGGCCATAAAGGGCATCGGCTAATATAACCTTTTCTCGGTTTACAGGAGCCGGGAATTTAAATTAAATTTAAATTAAATTTATTTCATCATTTCAAAAGCTTGGAAGTCAATTTATGAATATTGTTTGGGAGACCTCCTGGATCGAGGAATTAAGCATCCCATCTGCCTCTGCCACGTCGTCTTGGTACCACGTGCGCGGCCCCTGAGCTCTACATCTCCGCTCAGCTTCTAGCCTTCTCGGGGAAACCAGCCTGACACCCCGCAGCGTCTGAGGAAGGTTTTCATCCTGAGGTCGGTCCTTTCCATGTTTTAACTTTGTAGGGCATCAGCACCAGCTGTAAAGTGGAGAGTGAATTTAAAACTATGAGCAACCATTAAAGTAGCATAAAGACTTTTGAAAATCCTGGTACATCGAATTTAGAGTTACGATAATTTAGTTCTTAAATAAGTAGAATTCTGTGTGAAGCTTTATTCTGGACCTATTAAGCGGCCCCGCCGTCCACTGAGCTAAGTTCTACCATTAGGTGTCGTCAAATCAAGTTAGAGGTTCACACAGAGGTCATAAGTTTAGATTAAGCCACTAACATTGCATAGGCAAGATTTTAGTAATAAATAAAGTTCCTTAAATATAGATTTGTTCGCTTTTTATCTCCCAAAATAGGTTCCTCCAGCAAGCAATTTTTGACACCACATTTTTACTAATTAAGTTAATTTTATTTTCTGTGCTAACGTGCTATGCTTTATTGAACAAGCCGGAGCTTTGTAATCTTATTTACCTTTAAAAATAGTACGTTTCACTAAGTTATTAACCTATAAAACAAAATCGACATGGAAAGAATCCATTCTTTCGCAGTCGGTTAAAATTAACGAAATCACACACAGTAGGTGACCACCAATAAAAAGCTATAAATAACCTTTTTACTAGTTATTGCTAAAAAGTTATGACAACTAGCAATTGTCGTTTTAAGATAATGACATAATACTTAACATGTATAATAACTTAGTTCAATTATATAGTGACAATAACATACTAATTGATTTACAATTCCATGAATATTGTGACGTCACTTACGTTACCATAAGATATTGTGTTAATGAAAACACAAAAGCCAAAAACAATAAGGTAATCTCAGACTACGTGAAATAGCTACACAGTTTTTAATCCAAATATGAAGTTACGGAGCAATGAGGAAAAATCAGGAACTGTTTGTTTAATAGGAGTCGCAAGTCAAGTGCCGCGTTTTAATATAATTTAGTATATCTGAATCTCATATCATATCTAATTTTACAATTGATTTCTTTTTTCAGCAAACACGCATAGCCCCAAACTCCCTCCCATACCACCTACTCCAGTCCGAAGTGGAGGGGGTCCACGTGAAGGCGTACCTCTTCAACGTCACCAACCCCGTGGAGTTCCTGAGCGGGAGGGACCGTAACATGAAGATGCAAGAGATCGGCCCTTTTAGCTACAAGTGAGAGGTTATTGTTAAGTTAGAGCAGTGGTGGGCAAAGTACGGCCCGCGGGCCATCTGCCGCCCGCGAATGGATTTTATCCGGCCCGCCGCCGGTCCTATGAAATAATTAGTATATGGGCTATATGGCACGATTATCACAAATAAAAAAAAAATTGGCTACAATTCTGGCCCTCCACTTAAATATCCAAAATTTTCTGGCCCCCCATGAAGAAAGTTTGCCCACCACTGAGTTAGAGCGACGCTGCCATTTTGTATTTTATTGACATACATGTATGTAACACGTAGCCTTAAACATGTATAGAGAATGACAAATTGATAGACATCTTAATCATTACCATTTATTTAGTAGTTTTTAAGATTTAAAAGAATAAGTATGTATATCACATATCACACAGAAAATTATGCATCGACAACCACTCTGCTCGCTGATTGACGTTGTTAAGTTAGCCCTCCGCGCTATGAGTGAAAAAGCATCTTTTCGAAATCACTTCTCCCTTACTTTACCTAGTCCAGTCAGAGGTGGAGGGGATCCACGTGAAGGCGTACCTATAATGTCACCAACCCCGTGTGGAGTTCCTGAGCGGGAAGGACCGTAACTTGACGCACACGCACGCTCTGCTCAACTCCGTGCTCGAGGCACACCCGGAGTGTGATTTGTTTGTGAGTGCAATTGGACGACTGATGATTGAGTGTAAGAGAGTGATAGAGCGAGAGATGCCTGTAAGTAGTATTATATAATATTGTTATGTAAATACTTGTGTAACCTATGTATAAGTATTACTGTCTCCCAATTTGTGCCGCTGTGGCTTTAGCTGTTAAGGTACAATTGTCAACTTAAATAATAAATAATAATAATAACAATAATGACGATGAAGGAGGATCGCCCTTTTAGCTACAAGTGAGAGGTTATTTTTAAGCTAATGTAATACACATTTAAAAGTTTTCACGAAAAAACTGTTCATAGTTAATACACAACAGTAAAAAAACATTAATCTGAAAATTTATATTCTGTGACAGCTCATATTGTTACTTTTTATTTAACTGCCGCCATTATCTATTAAAAACAACATTACCTACAATTACGCAAAACCGATATTAATTCAATCATTATCACATCGAATACGAACGTTAGTTAGAAACTTGCATCAAAAACTACTCTGAGCGCGGGTTCTCAGTATTCAAATAGTCCTTTGCGTGATGACCACCTGTCTTTTTTAAGCTAGTGAAAACGCATTTTAACTAAGGCAATAAGGAAAATTGGTTTTACTTTGGAATAAAGAATAAAAAATAAAAGCGTAACTTAAATAGGTTTTTTTAAGTTTAAAATGTTTAATTCTTTACAGAGAACTTCGCTCCAACGATGATTTAGAGCTGGACCTAGAAGAAGGTGTGGTGCGATACACGCCCAACGTGAATGTAGAATTCGTTCCTGAGGAGTCTGTCGGGCGACCAGAGGACATCAATGTCACCATACCTAACATTGCTATGCTGGTGAGGAAATATGATTTATTACCACATCGGTGGCTGACAATCATACAATCCGCCTAATAGTACCTAAACTATTACCGTTTCTTTAAAATTCTGTACATATCCTGGTTGAAGAACCTCGTACTGCCTTCTGAGAAAACCAGGTCAGCGCGTTCGCAGAAGAAATATCATTCGAATCTGCACAATGCGCGATCATTATGGTACCAGTAGGCTAAGCAAGCATAGAAGCGCCTCGACAATATCTCGCGCGTGAGATAGACTACGCGTCTGTGTTAATTAGAGAGACACGTAGCGCTTCTGGGTGAGAAAATTTACGCTCTGCAGATGGCGTCGAAGTTTCGAATTCGACCAAAGCATAACTCACAAACTCACTATAGTTGTTAATACTTTGATAACTATTCCTCCGCAGAGCATGACGGCCATGATGTCCTCATACCCATTCTGGACGCGGTTCGGCTACAACGCCTTCCAGAAGCAGGTCGATTCACGAGCAATCATAACTGGTAAGTAATAGCATACTAACCAGCCTCTGCCCACGAATTCCTCCGTAAAAACTTCTAATCCTTCCCTCAATGTTGGAAATATGTAGTCAGCCACATCAAAATGATCTTTACACACGTAATGTCATACCCATCACCTTGTCATTTATGATAAACTAAGTATAAACGTTAACATTAATGTTGCAGTCCCGGCACACGAGTACTTGTGGGGGTACGACGAAGCCCTCATCACCATGGGAAACACGTTCATGCCCGGATGGATACACTTCTCCAAGATGGGGATCATGGACAGGGTACGTAGTACGTAAGTGAAAAGAGTCAGAAATGAAACACGCTTTAATGTCAAAACTTCCATTGTGTCCTTCAAATGTGAGTCACAGACATATTAAATATATAAATTTATATGTGTATTAAAACGGGTCACTCACGTATTTTAAATCGAAAAACGCTCGACATGTTTAACTCCGTACCGAGGAGTGTCGTCAGGTGTGCAATAAAGAGTGTACCTATTGTATTTGTATTGTTTTGTTTTTCAGCTATACGACAAGACTGTCCCAAACCGGCTGGTAGTCGGTGCAAGAGATGTTGATAAGTTTGAGATTAAGTCCTTGAACGGAGTCAGTGGACTACCGCCCTGGGGGTACGAGGATAATACGACCAGGTAAATGGGGATTATCACAAACTGGGCCGTTATTTTGTTTGTAGTCGATTTTTTTTCCGTCAATCTGGTTAAGAATAGATAGAGTTCCCTGTTCTTAATAATATAAGCGCAAATTCACCGTATATCCTAAAAAGCTGAATATGAAAATTATATAAATTTTTTGGGGCAAGATATGATTTCGAATTTTTCCTCATATCCCTCTTTCAGAACAAACTGCAACACCTTCACAAATGCGTACGAGGGCGTGGCTTACCCGGATGACATGACCCCTGAAAAGGAAATCCGGATCTTTCGGAACGTTCTATGCCGGTTCCTGGAGCTGGACTACCAGGTAAGGTTTTTTTTTTTATCCGAATTTTAAATTATTGTTCAGTCTGCGGCGGAATTGGTCTGATCAGGAATTTTGGACGAATGAGATATAATTAACTTAACCCTTAACTAGGTTTTACCAATTTAGAAGGTTTTCCCAACAAAACAAATATTATTTTCCAAATAGTTACGTTTGGTGATTCATTTGAAGACGAGTCACACATTTCCCGAAAGACCAATTTCATTTGAACCTTAAATCGAATGGATGAATGGATAAGGTTGAAATTAAATTGACAAGTGTGTGGTTGATAAATGGTACTATGCCTGGAAAAGGGTTAAATACGTAAGGAAATAGCTAGGTAACTCTGAAACTGAAATAGATGTCATAGGTATAGGTACCTATATTAAAAGAAATAGGAACCAAAGCCTCCAGTGTCCAAAACTGTGTTTAAAATAGCGTCCTAAGCTTTCGCAGCATTATTAGTCTAGCTCTAGTAAGTAAAGCAACTTTTCATACCTATCTAATTATAGCAGATTTGACGGTCGGGATGTTCAGTTCCCTTAAATTTGAGCGATTTGTACCTACTTAGGACACTTGGTCCACCATGGAACAGAACATTTAGAATTGTTGAGTATACCTTACATCAGGTATATGTAATTTAGACATTTATATCCGTTAACTTAGGCGGTCGTCACACTGCTTCGCATCTCGCAGCGGCGTCCGTTGATGCGTTTTTTAACTTTGTATTGTAGAATCTTGATTTTGTATAGAAAAATCGCATGGTACGACACACTGGCTCCGCCTCGACGCGCGGAGGAGCGAAACGCACGACGACTCGCGCGCTCGGATGGAGACGCGGTGCGTGCCGCAGGGTATGTCACACTGAGCTCCGCAGTGCCGTACGGATTTTAGTGCAAGAAGGACGTTGAAGATTTCAATGAAGTAGTAGATTATTAGTTATTACTTACTTGAGTGTAAGCCAAAGCTTTTCTTCCGCTGTAATAGAACGTCGAAAATTTGTGTCCACGCCAGTAATAATCACTCCAATTTTGCTTAGCAAATTATCAAATGACGCGGTTGACATACGGGTGCATTTAAAAAAAAATTCTTCGTCTTGCCTAAAATCTTGGTAATCTCTAGCAAAATACCCATTTATAGGTCTGGTTTATAAATAGGGATGTACCCAGACTTCTGCGTTTTATGACTCGATTGTACAAAAACCAAACTGAAAGTATCACCGCTGCGTTCTGAATAAGTTCCGTTTCCATTTTATCGACAAATAGGAACTGTTTTCACCTTAACGTTCGAATGTGATATGAACGCGAGACGAAAGTAACGCGGGACGTCGCGCATCGCAGGTCCGGACGGAGATGCGGAGAAAACTCGGACGTTGGTGCGTTGTCTCCGCATGCGAGTCCGTTGCTCCGCGTCTCGCAACGAGACGCGGTGGCAGTGTGACAACCATCTTAACCCTTTCCAGGAGCAAATCACGATGGACTTCGGCGCTGATGCGTTGGTGTACAAAATCAGTAACCGGACGTATTCACCAGGGAAGGACAACGAGTGCCTCTGTGGCAAGGGGATCTGCATGGACGGCCTGTCGGATCTCTCGCCGTGTTTTTATGGTGAGTTTTGATGACTACGAAAGGATGTAGCAAGATAGCCTTTCAAAATTTGCCCCCAAAGCTTTGAGTACGAAACTATTACCAGATGATGCCATGTAAAGTAGAAAATACGTCATACAAAATAGGTAAAAAACGTCCAAAAATATTTTGCTAAGAATATTTTGAGCATCACGTCACTAAACCTTATAAAACAAAGTTCCCCGCTGCGTCTGTCTGTTTGTATGTTTGTGTGTTTGTTCGCGATAAACTCAAAAACGACTGTACGGATTTTCATGCAGTTTTCACCTATCAATAGAGTGATTCTTGACGAAGGCTTAGGTTTTTTGCTAACCCGTGCAAGCCGGGGCGGGTCGCTGTCGCTAGACATAATAATACCTATAATACTCGTACATCATACAATCATTTAAGGTTTGAACCTGACTCACCTGAGTCTCAATACGACACAGTTCGGCCTACAAGCATGAAACTCCATCGCCTTTCCAGGTCTGCCTCTCGCCATGTCCAACGCGCACTTCCTGAACGCGCCTCCTGAAATGTACGAGCGGATCGAGGGCCTTCAACCGGACGAGGCCAAGCATGGAGGACGGTTTCTCATTGAACCGGTAAGGATCAATCAGTTCTGAATAATCCATCATCAATTGACCACGATCTCCCGAAAGGCCTTAAAATACGACCAAAGTGGTAAAATTCTGAGCATTGAAAGATATCTTGCGTTAATTCTTCGTCTCCTCCAATACATCTAAATGTTTGTGTTTGTGTGTCGTATCAGGCTGTCAAGGAAATAAATACCGGAGATTGCTTCACCGACAAGAGCGTAGCTCTTGAATTTCTGATGATGATGTTTGTATTTTCACTCATGAGAAAGGAAACACACAAATAACCAATCAAATAACTAGGATTCCAAGCCGGGATCTCCAGCTTTGTAGGCAGGGACCGACAAGGCTAGGAAGCCGTTAACATTTACTTTCATGTTTTGGGATTTTGAGTACGCAGCATCACATAAATATACTTATCATATTTGCAGCAAATCGGAGCCGTAATAGAAACGGAGTTCACAGTGCAGGTCAACATCGTGATGGGAGACGTCAGCTTCAACGATGAGGCCAAAGCCATGTCCGGCATGGTTGTGCCGGTTGGATACTTTAAAATTGTAAGTATTTAAGAAAACAGGGCTGGATGTTACAGCCTACCCAGGTAGAAAATGAATTCGACACTTTGGCTACGGCAACTTGACAGTACTGAAACTTGGAGTATTCTTGTCACTCTGTAAGTACAGTTTCAAGGCAAGCCAGTCTTCGTTCTTAATTCTGGTTTATCATATATTTTTATTTTGCTAAACCAGAAAACGTTAGGTCATAACAATATTAATAGACGTTTTGTCTATTGCAGATACTCCCAGCTCTGCCTGAACACACCAAAGACCAGCTCAATCTGATGTATAAGACTGGACCCGCCATCTTCTTAGCGGTCGAGATATCACTGTACATCCTCGGCACCCTTCTCATAACCTATTCCTTCGTCCAAGTCTGCAGAACGTGGCTCTGCGCTGATGAAAGGGCTATTGAGTACCAGACCCCGAGCGATGAGAAGAAGGCAACGATATTGTGTGTTCCGTTGATGGACTTTGATTCTAAAAGCAATAGTTTCTTGTTATAGTTGAGGACCCAGCTGTGTCATCATCATTAGACAACGAATGTAATACGTCTAGAAAGCGAACATCGAGAATCGAATTTTCGTTGTCTGCTTCTCTATCGCTCTTGCATTAGGGCGATAGAGATACCGAAATTTCGATTTTCGGAGTTAAGGCCTTAGGTCAGGAGGCAGGTAACCTTAGGGGTGAAATAGGTGAAAGTAAAGTTGAAGAATATTATTCCATTTTCGGCAAATAATTAAAAAAATTAGCCATAACTCAAAGAAAGTTGAATATAAGTGTTTTTTTTATTTTGTCGATTGAAAGGATAAGGTAGTTGTACTGCCACACTGCGCATAATCGCCGTAACTGCTATTAAGCAAGCAAAGCGGAGGCAAATCTGACATATTCTGTGTACAGCAGATTTGCATAGGGCTGTAATCTGTAATAGATCTTGAGACTAGGCATTACTTATATTTTTTTTACCAGGTGGGATTGAAACAGGAGCATATATTTAAATGAGTAGAAATCTTGATATTGCATGTAGGTATGTACAGTCGCCATCAGATATATCGGAGCGTCCGAGGTGCTCAAAAATATCTGAACACGCACTCTAACGCCTTGACAATAGAGACGTGTTCAGATATTTGTGAGCGCCTTATCCGCCCCGATATATCTGATGGCGACTGTACTTAGATCAAAATAAAGTAAAGATTTTTTAAGTAAGTTATTTAAATAAATTTTTCAATTTTTTTGCTCGTGTTACAAGACCATCCTGAATATTAGGCATAGTATACGTTGGTAGGTGCTAGTAGTAGCATAGAGCTATGTCATAGTGATAAAGGTGCGTTTTAATGTTTGTCAGCAAGCAAGCCACAGCATGTGACTTGCCACACATGATAACTGATGTGCTATTGAAAAGTTTCATAAATAGCGAAATATTGATATGGAATAATATCTAGATATACTTATCTATATTATTTATTTAGAAATCTTTGGAAACTTTCCGCAAGTTGCATAAATAAAAACGCACCAAAATATTTAAAATGTGCCTAATACAGGGTTACACCATTTTGCTCATTCAAGCAACTAGAATAAATGAGAGTAGGTATTTAAGTCATTTGTAAATTTAATTTTAATTTACAAGGGGAAATGCGTTTAAGGATTTTAAGTATTTAATACGGATCCACTTAGGTTATTTTAGGCTGTATTCCTATCTGTCCCCGTCCCACGTGATCAAGATGGGGACAGATGGGAATACATATTTAGAAATAAATATTACTGTGATACGTGGAGGCACGTAAAACATACTTACCTAATATTTATATAGGTACTTAAATTGAGCAATTTTTTGTGTTCATTAATAGACTTTTATTAGATTACTACCTAGATTATCTTAAATAATCCAAATAAAAATGGTAGGTGATCTATTTGCCATTATCACAAGTATTTAATTCTATTGCAGATTGTATTTTATGGCATTGACACATTTCATATAATTGCCAATTTCTTGCGAAAAATATATGCTTTACTATGTTTTGATTGATATTTTATCGATTGTTGAATAAATGTCCTGTTTTTACTTACTTAGTAGTTAAATACGAATTCGTAAATATTATTTTCAATACGTCCTCACACTCCATGTAAATATTATAAGTAGGTAGACAATTAGGATTTTTTTGGGTTCGGATTTATATAAATTATAATTTATACAATTTAAAAAATAATATGTTGAAAATAACAAAAGGAACAAAGGTACAAAAATAAGCTATTGTAAATAAATAATTTATAATATAAAAATTACATCTTTCCATTACAAAACCTCTTAGGCGATAAATAAGTGTCAATATTGCGATTAATTCAGAAAAAAAAATATTTATTTACTTTACATGTAATGTAGGTAATATTTAGGTTTATAACCCATTCGAAAAAACGCATTTATTTATTTTTTCCTTTTGAACGCCATCAGTCAAACCCGAGAACGTAAAGGGGCCCACTGATTAACAGTCCGCCGGACGGTATCGGCCTGTCAAAACTGGCCGGAACTGTCAAAAATTTTGCCAGTTCCGAACAACTGACAGGCCGATACCGTCCGGCGGACTGTTAATCAGTGGGCCCCTTTATGCGCACGCGCTCGTCATAAGCACAGAATAATTAAGTACCTAATAGTACTACCGTACAGAAAGGAAACTTCCTACAAAACCGAAGTTTGACCGCGGTTCAGTGACGAATCATGCTGTCCTTTTCTTACTTTTCTTTGGGTTAAGTAATTGTCTTATCTTTGGTCGTGCACGCAAAGGGACGTCAAGTTGTGTCAACCTTAATAATTGCTAGGAGCAATGCTGAGCCGAACGGAGCCGAGTTTGCCCGAAGCAAGGAGTTTCGCACCCCTGCCATAAGCTGGCAAATGTCGAAGGTTACTTTAAGAGCCAACGGGAGTGGTCATTTCTCCATACAAACGTACTCCTCGTTTTCCTCCGTGGTTTTTGAAGCTAGAACAATGATTTTTTCAACACAGATTAATATTGTCAATATCTGTGTCGGACCGTTATGCTTTTTTTGATATTTTTGTTTTTTAGGCGCTAGAGCCCTTCAAAAATGGCCAAAATGGTCTAATTGACTATGCCGCAATGAGAGGCGTGGCATTCAAAACTGATATCAATTAGCCAAAAAAGCAAAACGGTCCGACACAGATAATTTCATAATCATTTATATTTCCAAATTTGGTTACGATTGGTTAAGTTTTGGAGGAGGAAACAGAGGAGTACGAAACCTCGATTTTTGAGATTTTTACGCAGGATTTTTCGCCTTGTCCTTATCGCACTTCTTTTAGGTGCCGCTTCCGTTAGCGAGACGGGTATATTTACCTAAAATATTTAAAACTCAGCTCCTGTTTCGTCTAAACACCGCACGGTGCTATAGCTGACGCCACGGGTACGACTTCTTATGGCGTTCAAAGGTTTAACCATATTTTAACTTACAACCCGGCATTCTGTCCTTTACAGATTTCCAAAATATTTCGGTGTCGGAGTACTTTAAAAAATATAAAACTAGCCCAGTCAGTATTCACTAAAAACTTCAACAAATACTCACGTAAAAACCTTAATAACAACAACTCTCCGTTTTAAACATGTCACTATTTGTGACGTTTTCAACCAAAAGGTACCATGCACATTGTCGGTTATCGAAAAGGTTGATTTCAAATTCAAGCTCCTCCTCCTCGCGTCGGTTTCCTCAATGCTGAGGGTCGTGACCATCTCGTCGAAATAGTTTTGTGTGGACCACTCGGCGCCACACACTTCTATCTGCTGCCTCGTGAAGAGCGTCGTGTACGGTGGTGTCAAGGGTGGTGCGAACCTGGTCAGTCCAACGTATCGGGCTTCTGCCCCTAGGTCTGTTTCCTTCCACTTTGCCAGTGACCACTAATTTTTCGAGATTATCGCTGCTTTTCCTGGCTATGTGTCCGAAGTACTCCAGAATCCTTCGCAGGCAGGTGGTAGAAAGCCTCGTCTGGATCTTGAGCTCCTGAAGAATCTATACGTTGGTGCGATGTGCTGTCCAGGGAATCCCCAGCATCCTGCGCCAGCACCACATCTCAAAAGCATCAATGCGGTCACGGTCGGCTTTCTTTAAGGTCCACGTCTCTGCGCCATATAAGAATATGGAGAACACCAAAGTGCGCACAAGGTTGGTCTTGGTTTTCAGGGTGATGCTCCTGTCCTTCCATATCTTTTGTAGCTGCGCCATAGCTCCTTTTGCCATCCCGATTCGACGTCGCACCTCAGCTTCGCAAGAGCCATTATTACTAATGCTTGAGCCCAGGTATGTGAAGTTGTCAACTACCTCCAAGTCAAGTGTTCCGGTGAGCTCAAGCTTGCCTGTGCGATTTACGACCATTATCTTCGTCTTGGATCTATTTATAGAGAGCCCTAGTTCTCCGCTTATGCGTTCCATCCCATCCAATAAGGTGGCCATCTCAATCTCATCTGACGCTAGTAAGGTGGTGTCGTCTGCATAACGCAAATTGTGAATTTTGCGTCCACCAACGGCAATTCCTCCTCCCCAGCCATCGCATGTACGCCTCACTATGTACTCACCGTATATATTGAATAGGATGGGCGATAGGATACAGCCTTGACGAACTCCTTTTTCAAAACTGAATGGTTTGGATATTGTACCGTCGATCCTCACCATTCCTTGGCTATTGTGGTATAGTGACTGCAGAAGCGCGGTTAAATAATGAGGTACACCCAGTTCTGATAAGACTCTCCATAGACAGTCCCAATTGACACAGTCGAAAGCTTTGCTATAGTCGACGAAGCACATTATGACCGGCGTGTCAAACTCATAGCATTTCTCCACGATTTGCCTGATGTTAAGAATTTGTTCACGGGTGCCTTTTCCCTTTACAAAGCCAGCCTGTTCCTGTGGGATCTGCCAGTCGAGATAATAGCGAATACGGTTGTTTATAATGTGTAACAGGACTTTGCTAGCGTGGGATATTAGCGCGAGTGTGCGATAGTTATCGCATTTTTTGGTCGAGCCCTTTTTGTGAAGTGGAAGGATAATCGACTGAGTCCAAGCCTTTGGCCACTCGCCATTCCGCCATACGTGGTTGCAGATGTTGTGCACTGTGTCAACGCCTTTTTCACCCAGAGATTTAAGCACTTCCGCTGTGATTTGATCCGGACCTGGCGCTTTCTTAGTCTTTAACGATTCAATGGCTGCTACTATCTACTATCAAATTCAAGCTAAGTATATGAAAATAGCGCCTTATTGACAACCGACATTAAGTACCTACCCTTTTGGTAGAGAACGGCACATTTAAGGTCTTTTCACATGTATCACACTTCTATGACGCCCATAATAATCGAAATCTCTAGAACTACTGTCACTGTCCGTGTCCGTGTAATAATCACTATCATCTGTCTCATCACTAGAGCTATATCGATGCTTGCACTTATGCTTCTTCCTCTCTTTCCTGATCAATCTTTGTATATCCTTGAGCGGTGGATGGTTGTGTTCCACTGGCTCGAAGAATGTTCTCGCGTGGACCACGATTGGTGCTTGTGGTGGTGGAGGATACATAAGTGGCATAGGTGGTACAGGTGGTACGGGTACCAGAGGGTAAGGGCAGTTGTTAAAGCAACCAGCCGCGGTACAGCAAGGCTTCATAACTTCATCAGGTTTTTTTGTAGATGTAGTGTTTTCAACAGTATTGTTTAAATTTGGTTTATGGAGATTCGGTTGCATTTGTTGTTGCATTAACAGCTGATTGTAATCAAAAGGTAATCCATTTACTGATAAACTTTGGAAGTCAAAGTATGGTAAAAATAATTGGATGAGGAACACTGCGTAATGTATAGAGCGCATTTTGGTAATGATGAAAGCTGACTTGATTCATACTTTGATATAAGGAAACTTTGTGTACGTAACCAGTGATTGTTCATTGAAATTGAAATCTATTGAAGGTAATTATGTAAGGTAACCACTCATTGTTATACAAGTTCCAGGGCAGGTGCATACATCGGAGTGGAAAGGAGCACTTATTTAACACGATTTTTATTTTGTTCTCTTTTTTTTAATTTGGGGGTAGATAGTTTCTAATATAGTTAAGCGCAATTTCACAGTAGGTTATGCCCTAAAAATTCTTTATGAAAATACCGTACGTTTTTGTAACTCAACAAAATATTGCATAAATGTCTACATTGTTTTCGGGATAAGTTTTGTTTTCATATTTATTTCACCTAGGAGTTCTTAAATTAAAACTAGTGAAATTTCATCGAAATCCAACGAAAAAAAGAATCTATAAGTAAAGTAGAAATTAAATGGGGTCCATTGTAAGATTCCGTACCTGAACTACCCACTAATACTCCACTATCCGTCTCTTAGTATACCTTATACCTAGGTACATACTTACGTAATAAGTAGACTGTGCAATTTTTCACAGAGAACAGTGTAATAACAACAAATAATAATAAAAAATATTTTATTTAAAATAACTAAGTATATAACATTTACAAACAAGAAGAGAAACTTGATTTTATTACCTGTTTATATCGTAATATAAAAAACGCACTTGGTCGGTTCAATTCCAACACTTATCTTCTATAAAATATTGTAATTATTGAACAACATCAAAAGATACTGTAAGGTTAGTAATTTTCTTGTTTGGCGGCGGACTGAATATGACAGTTCTACTGTCTTTCCCACCGACCGCAGATCTTCGACCATTTTTAGGATATTCAACGCTTTTTGATCTATCTGTTTCTGTCCCCATCAAATGCGCAGCATCCTTCTCGCTAATCTTTTTCTGAAATTTCACTTCACCTTGCTTGCTTATGTAGGATAACATCGGTTTTACAAGCTTCGTTTTATGTATGACTGTCCCTGTATCATCACTCGTTTCAAAACTTCTAGCATTCTTTCGGTAGTTACTTGAATGTCTTTTGCTTTTTTTGATTTTTCGGTTTTTCCTGCGATGCCAATCTTCGTCATAATCAGTATTTGTGTCGGAGGAACTGTCTGAAGAATGTGAAGAATCACTAGTTTCGCTCTCGCTATCCGAATCAGTGGGTACTCTTCGCGGTGGACGTCTGAAAGGAAGAGCGGGTGGCAAGGGGAAGATGAAAACAGGACCTGGAGCGGGAGGTAGCATAGGATACATAGGCATAGGTGCTGGTACCATAGGAATGGGTGGTGGTGGTATAGGGGGCTCAGGCCTCGGAGTATCGCCATTACTTTTACATCTGCACCTCTGATGACACGGAGAGCAAAACGAGTAAAACGCAGGCGTGCAGCTTGGAGCACAAACGCACGGTGGACAGGGAGGACATTGCTTCTGCCTCGGTTTGTCAGCGCAGAAGCTTGGAGGAGGGGCTTGTGGTAACACGAAAGGCATGGGGAATCCAAAAGGCAAAGGGAATGCAATTGCACACTTCCCATCATCGCCATCATTCGGTGCTTCAGTTGTCGTAGTAGTAGTAGTGGTTCTCCTCGTCACTATAACAGGGACTGGGACCGGGTAGGGTACTGGGACTGGTACGGGTGGCGGCGGTGGCGCCATCATGACCATGGGCGGTGGAGGTGGAGCTGGTTGAAACATTGGCATGGGCATCGCAAATTGTACGTTTACTGTCCTCATAGTAACTAAGAATATGATTGCCGATATCCATGCTCTCTGTAACAAAGACATTAAAAGTCGGTTCTGGTTACCAAGTCTGAACTAGATGTAGTGTAGGTACGCCCGGCCGGAAGCAGGCGGGCTGTTGATCACGTGTCGCGTTTATACAGCCCAATTTCCTAGAAGTCTGAACTATGTTTAATCTTGCAAACATATACCACTAATATTGTAAACTACAATATTTTTGGGCAGCTGTATCTCGAGACCTTTATGGCCCTGAAGTACATGTCCTATTTATTAAAGATAAATTTTTCAAGCAGTTTTCAGTGACTCCAGCCCAGCCGGATTGATTCCGACTTCGGCCACTGGCGGACTTTGTCACTTCTTCTGTAGTTAATGACACCTATTTCAGTTTATATGTAGTTTAAATAATGTATTCAAAATCTTACATAGTCCATTTTGTAGCACCGATTATTAATTAATAGAAAATATTCAGTAATCGATGGATTTTAAGGCAGCTCAAGTGATCTATGAATTTAACACACGGACACATTTTGGTAGGTAAATACCAATAGTTATGTAAGTTTAAAATATTGAGTTTAATACTTATGCAAAATACTGGCACCTTACCACTATGTGAGGTTGTGTAACACAGCTATTCAATATTCGCGTAAGCCATAAAATGTAATTTTTCGATTTCCATAATGTTCATGTCAGTGTTTATTGAAAATCTTGACTATAATATAAGCATTAAGGAGACTGGTTAAGTAGGTAATATGTTTTTTTTTATCAAAGTTATAATTTAGTTAAGTATCTACAATATTCAATACCTACTTAACTAACATTTTATATTAAATCGTTCTTTTCTTACGTTAAATCTTAAAATATGATGCTAACATCAATGTATAGACTATGTATATGTCGGCGGCCCATCGTAAGATCAGGCATATCGTGAAATTCCTAGGCATATCGTGAAACGTGAAAATCTTTGACTCGTTCCCTGAGTCGACGGAGCGCTGGCTACGCGGGGCTCCTATTTCTGGGCAGTTTGCACTTCGGGCAAAGTCAAGGGAATCTAAAGCATTATGCTGCACCCCTACAAACGGAATATTTAATTCAGTAGGTAAGTAAGTACTTGAGACTCGAATAAGGAAAAGTCTTAACTTAAACTACTTACCATGGTGATCGAATCCTACTCCTAAATGAAATCTGACCATCTGCGCGAATGTCCACTGAACTACTGAACGTTATCTGAGTTTGACTCGTTCATTTTTATCAGGAACAATGTGAAAATGGTGAAAAACACGATGCGATCGAATTCAAAAGATTCTCGGAACGAAGACAAGTACATAATTGAAATGCATTACTAACCGATACTCTCATGAGAAAAAACTGAAGCGCTGGTGGCCTAGCGGTAAGAGCGTGCGACTTGCAATCTGGAGGTCGCGGGTTCAAACCCCGACTCCTACCAATGAGTTTTTCGGAACTTATGTACGAAATATCATTTGATATTTACCAGACGCTTTTCGGTGAAGGAAAACATCGTGAGGAAACCGGTCTAATCCCAATACCTAAGGCCTAGTTTACCCTCTGGGTTGGAAGGTCAGATGGCAGTCGCTTTCGTAAAAACTAGTGCTTGGGATTAGTTGTCAAGCGGACCCCAGGCTCCCATGAGCTGGGGCAAAATGCCGAGAGAACCCGAGGAAGAAGAAGACTCATGACTCATGAGGAAAAACCTAGCTTTTTTTTAACCTTTCAGTGTGGTCTAAAATAGTGGGTTAAAACCTCGGTTGTGCTGTATAAAACAAAAAATCGATCTCGAAAAAAATGCAAAAACATAGCCTCCTGAGTCCCAGTCATTTATTGCAGTTTCGAATTTGGAGCCTTCTTTTATTCCATTATAGTTTAAAATTCGATTTGATTTTGTCCTTATAAAAGGACATCGGGGCTTAGGAGGATAGGCAATAACTTGTTCCGGATCCTTATAAATAGACGGATACACAGAGAAGAGGTTCAATTGATAAGTACATCAAGAGAACTTTTATTTGGATAAAGCCTGTTTGTTGTTGTTCTTATCCTGGTTTTGAGGTGAATATTATTATGTTGTAAAATTTAATTTGAGACTTCGTTACGAGTAAACGATGACCCCTGAATACTTGCGCCTTCTTATATTATCTACTTAAAGTTCGAAATAACGCAATCGTCATGCAAATACAATATTTTATTTACAACTATAAAAGTACAAAATGATCTATAAATACAATACATCTACACATATATGTATATTACTGTTGCTGTACTTGCTGTTTATGTTTCATGCCTTGTTGTATTTCTTTTTGACGGGCTTTTCTTTGCCGTACTTGAATTTTTTTTATTACATCTTTATGATCTGCCTCTTTTGACCAGTCTTTAGTATTAACATTTTTATTTGGTGTCGTCTCATCTTCAACTGTGCCATATTTATTGTTTGTCTCTTGTGGTCTATTTACACTACCTGTTTCTTCATTAGGCCCTTTATTATCACCTAACCAATCCTTTGCTTCATCTTTTGAAATCGATTTTTCAAATATAACAAATCCATCTTTACTAACATATTGTAGGACAGGCGTTAGATAGTCTTGTTTTCTAGCATGCCTAATTTTCTTATGTCTCCTCATAGACCTGCGGTTCTTCCAATTCCAACGTTCTCTGTCAGAGTCACTTGAATCAGTGTCAGAACTTGAGCTTGTATCTGTGTCCGAGCCTGAGTCATCAGAGTGAGAGTGGGGGTGATTATGGTGATGATGTTTCTTGATAATCTTGACTTTCCTCTTGTAGGGTTCAGAAGGTTTTCTTGGATCTCTTCTAGGATCCTCATAAGCTGGATCAGGAGAGTAGAAAGGCATGACAATGACTGGAAGTTTGGCTGATGGAGGACCACCGAGCACTGGCATGCCCATGGGCATTCCAGGTAAACCCATAGGCATGGGACCCATGGGTAGCGGTGGACTCATTCCCGTGGGCATTGGAGGCATTCCCATAGGCATTGAAGGCATTCCCATAGGCATTGGTGGAGGGAAGGGAGCAGGCAGAGGCTTTTCTGGGCTAGGGGCAGGATTCTCTGGATTTGCTGGTGGGCCAGGCATGAAAGGAGGAAACAGAGGAGGCAAGGGTGGTGCCTGAAAAGGCTGGCTGGTCATCTTGCAATGCATTGGTAGAGTTTGAGGGAGGAATTGGAAGTTGGTCGGACATGGTGGCAGTTCAGGCTCAGGGTCTTTGGCGAAGACTGCCGTAAAGCTTACCAGTATTACGTAGGAGCGCAGTTTCCTGGCCATTTTAATCTATGAAAAAGAGGATAAAATTTATGAGATGTGGCGTAAAAAATTTGATGATTTTTCATTAAGTATAGATACTGTACGTATTTCACGTTCTACTGACATTACATATATACCTACTTAATTACTTATGTAAACTATTTTTAATGAGCACAAATGATGCACAAATACCTATACCAGAGTTTAAAATTACCATGATGATGAACTACTAAATTTTTTCAAACATACCTTATCAATACCATTAAATTCGAGACGACTTTTTTTCACACCGTACCTAACTTAAGACTCGTCTATTTATCCCAATTGCTCTCTCCAAAGCGTTTCTTGAAATGCGTATATGCAATGAGCCGCTTTTATGTAAATCAAAAATCATGAGGCCAGGTGGCCAGGGGACAATAAGTCGATAACGTAAGATTTACATAATCAAGCATACAATGTGCTTATTGTCGATTTGGCTTACGTAAATTGGGATTATAGGATCTATAAGTGTACGATATATGTACACTTATAGACTGACTTAGTCATGTCAAGGGGCCATTTACAAAACTGCCTAGGAAACCAGCATAACTTTGACCGATACATGATGGTAGCTGCTAAAAGTCTAGATGTCTATTATGCTCTTAGTTAATACACGTTTGTCGTTTTGTGAATATTACGTCTTAGGAACGAATATGTATGTTTGTATATAGGCATGTTACATATATGAACTTACATAATAATCTCATTGTGTCGAGTTAAAATTACGCTATTTAACAGCACGTATTATCGGTTTTCCTTAGTCGCGTCCGAATTTTGATTGACTTCGCTAGTTCTTGCCGCACAGTGTTTGATGTATGATATAGTTTGATATGACAACTATATTCATTAAAATATCAAGGTAAGTATGTAGCCTATCTCACGGCCTATCTGTGTAATTTTTTTTTATTATATCTGTAGATAGTCTATAAGATGTTTAAGAATATCTACTTCTTAAATATCTTCTCATATTCCAAATCATGACTTTGTACACAACGTGAAGCGTGAAATATCAAGGCCTTAAAGTAAACCACTGCATATTTTCAGATGAACCTCCACCATGTCACGCTATTCATGACACTCCGCGTGATCCACACGCAAGCCCAGTTCCCAATGCAGTTCCCTTCAGCAATGCCCATGCCAATGGGCATGCCACCCATGCCAATGCAAATGCCAATCGTCGGCCCGCCACAACTGCCAAGCGTTGTAATGCCATACCATTCCCGCACAGCCGATAAATTTAGAGAGAAACCAAGGAAGCCAAAAAGGTCAAAGAAACCGAAAAAGAAAAGACCAAAAAAGAAACGTTACGAATCGGAATCCGATTCAGACAGTTCTGATGATAGTCGATCTACGTCTGGGTCTGAAAGTCTTGAAATTAATCTAACCCGTAGATCTAAAGATCACAAGAGAAGACGTGAGGTCCTCACGCCTGTGGTGTCTTACGTGACCAATGATGGATATGTGATATATCAGAAAAAGATAAAGAAGGATCGGGCTAAGGACTGGTTGGAGTTGGGAAAGAAATCGGATCCTAATGCGCTGGAAATCAATGATAATGAGAGTGATGAGGTTGAGGGGAAGGATTCGGTTCGGAAGCGTCGTTTCGAGTCTCGTCGTTCGCAGCGTGGCGATTGAGTACAGGCTACAATTTACCTACTAAGGCTTATTTCTTTCCACTAAGGCGGAGAGAGGAGACGTGAGGGAATCAACCGATAGCATTGGTTGTAATGTAATCCACATCTTTTCCTCCGCTCCGCTGGTATGAAACTAATGATGTTGGTTGAGTGCCGCACATCTCTCATCTCTACCTCAGTGGAACGCAGCATGATAACTATTAAAAGCTATTAGTGTAAATAAATTGATAAAAACGTACGTTAATGTAAATTTGTAATATTTGTATAAAATATGATTGTTTCAGATGTGTTTTAATTGAAGTAACCTCTTCCATTTTAGTATTTAATCTACTACATAATCATTCCGAGTAAAATAAATCACAGGGCAAGGAAGTTTGATAAAAATTCAAAAAAAAATTTGGGTATCGCCCAAGGAAAAAGGACTTTAAAAAACTTCTACGAGAAGTGCAAAATACAAACGAGTTGGGAAAACCTTTCGATATTTTCGACCAAAGGTGCAGTCGTTCTCAGGGGCGTATTTACCCTAGGACCATCCGGGCCATGGCCCGGGGCGCCAACCTCCAGGGGCGACATATGTCAACCCCCAGGGGCGGCATATGCCGCCCCTGGCGGAATGCATTTTGTTTTTCTTCCTTGAATTCTGGGGCGGCGATACGTATTGGCCCGGGGCGACAAATTTCAAAATACGGCCCTGGTCGTTCTGATTCTTATTGCCCATACGACTTACATAAATATCTAGTGTATGCGCCTTTGTGTGATTTATGACCTATATGAATTGTGTTAATTTGTGTTACGTAAAACCTGCGATTTTCTTCTCAGCATGGGTTTAAGCGCAGTCTTTGTTCGTTGAAGTCTAACAACACACCTGCAGGGAGCCTGCAGGTAAACTTGCATTAATTGATTTACCTACTAACGTATATTTATTAGAAATTGTAAAATTAAAGTTGAGTTAATCTACAGCGGCACATAGATATTAGGAACATAGAATATTCATCTATTAATTATTTAATTGATCCACCCAGGTGGCCATATATTAAACCCGGGTCCAAGGGCCTAGCCAAGAAGACATTAATCGTTTACGTCGTAGCGAACGAAACGCCTCTCTCTCCCTATCGCACTAATATGGAAGAGTGATAGAGTCTTGGCTTGGCGCCAGATATGTGTAGGTACTCATACTTCTTTAGTGCGCTAGTATATATTTGCCTTGCGTATGCGTTGTAGTCGTCTAAAGCAGCGGTCGGCAACAAGCGTCCCGCGGGCCGCATGCGGTTCGCGAACCTCTCACTTTCGGCCCGCGAGCCCCCCTGGCTATTTTTAGGGTTCCGTACTCAAAGGGTAAAACGGGACCTTATTACTAAGACTCCGCTGTCCGTCCGTCTGTCACCAGGCTGTATCTCAGGAACCGTGATAGCCAGACAGTTCAAATTTTCACAGATGATGTATTTCTGTTGCCGCTATAACAACAAATACTAAAAACAGAATAAAATAAAGATTTAAGTGGGGCTCCCATGCAACAAACGTGATTTTTGACCTAAGTTAAGCAACGTCGGGCGGGGTCAGTACTTGGATGGGTGACCGTTTTTTTTTGCCGTTTTTTGCATTATGGTACGGAACCCTTCATGCGCGAGTCCGACTCGCACTTGCCCGGTTTTTTTTTATGTAATATTGTCCAACAACAATGTCTGATAAAGTCACACATATTAACAAAAGTGCGGCGCGCGTCAACTTCCTTAACTACTATGTGGCCCTTGGCTGACGACCGTTGGTCTAAAGCAGTGGTTCCTAACCTTTTCAGTCCGGTCACCCCTATGACTAACTAGGGAACCTGATTTTACCCCTCCTCCCAATGGTAATAAAAAATAAATCGTGTACGTTCGTTGTATTGTTATATTAGGTCAGCTTATTACCCCCGTAAAATACCAGGTTTACCCCCACGGGGGTAAATACCCCCAGGTTAGGAACCACTGGTCTAAAGGCTTAATATTTAGACACATCCACGTCGGTAATATGAATAAGCTATTTAATAAGCGTGCAAAACATAGGTGTACTTACATTTGTGGTTTTCAGACTATGTTTCGTATACTTCTTACTATCACAACGACGGGGGCAGTCTTCACCGGCGCTCAGCATTGGCCGTATGTTCAGCAACAGAACTATGCTGCAATGCCACAAACTCCATATTACCCGTTCCAGCAAGGTCAGCCATATCCAGGCATGCTATTACCGTATGGGCAAGAGTGGATGCAAGCCAGTCCACAAAAACCACCTTGGCCCTTTAGACCAGGGTATCTGTACGGTCCGCCGGGACATAGGGCTCCTTTATTTTTTGCTTCGTAGATTAGGAATTTTATACGCAATTTGTAGTTTTGGTACTTTTTCGATGAAAATAAATACTATAATATTAAGTTGAATGACAGTTAATCTTTGAATAATAAAATTATGCTTTCAAAAATATGTTTTAAATAGAAAAATACAGCTGGTTTCTGTTATATTGTCTATGATTATTGTCTATGGTAAGTACAGAAATGTTGCCAGAAGATAAAATAAACGGATGTTTTACAAAAATCTGTAATGGAGAAAGAGTTATTGTACTAAAGAATTTTTAATAAATATTACGAATAGAGTGATATTACTTACTATCTGTTTGTAATGAAAATACATCCCACCATACAAGATTCAAAGCTGTGGTGGAACAACTAATGTAAATGCTTATTTTGTAATAAAATTTGTTTTTTAATATATTTAGGTCTTTAATCTTTATGATAACTATGCTTATTTATATGTACCTCTTGATATTTCTTACTTTTAAATTTGTGACATTATTATAAACGTTACATTGGGCATGGGCAAACTGTCATATTAATTCAAAATTCAAGATATTTTACAAAACAGTATGGCAACACGATAACCCTGAAACGTCAATGTCAAAATAATCATAATCAAATCAAGACAAATAGACCAAAAATACGTGTCGGCTGTCGGTGTCGCGTTAGTCGAAGCGATTACATTATCCGTGTTTTATGTATTTTTGGTGTAATATGAAGTGTTTTTTACCGATTTCATAACAATAGACGCTTCTGACAATGCAGGGATACGTTCCCAAGCTACACAATTTCCTTTAACGTGCGTTTGTGTGTGAAAATCGGAGTCATGTTATAGTGCAGTGTTTTTTAACTTTAGTTTAGGGAAAAAACATGGATGTATCTTTAGATAAGGATTGGAAAAACAAGCTTGGATTTCAAATTAACTTCAAATCGGATTCAGAAGAAGACCCGTAAGTGTAGTTTTATTTGATTAATGTAATTGAGTGGTTTAGGTTAAATCGTAACTGATACGCAGTTATCAGTTGGATTCGAGAGTTTTATAGGCTGCTAATAATCTAATGGAGTGATTATACGGCCAAGTTCAGAGTGGACTTTACGACTACAATTAAGATAGCATAGCATTTCTGGTTTTTGTTGTGTACATACCTATGAAATTATTTTATAACTAGTGTTGTTGTGTCGTGTTGCTTTTACAAAGGTTTTTTGGGATTTGATATGCTCCGAAGCGAAACTCTTTCACCACTTTGCAACACACTATTGTAAAATTGGTTTGTTTTACACTAAAGTGTATACCCTATAATTCTCACCTCCCCTCACCTAAGTGTATAGAGTTGGACGGCCGGACCAAGATAAGTTTGCATGGCATTTGCAAAGACAATGTCAAATTTCTAATAAAACATTATGTTTATAATGACATCTCATTTCATTACTAGAAAAAAACGCCGAAATAACTGTATACCAACATGACAAACATAATTTAGGTTACTTTAACTTACGAATAATTTGGTCTAGTCTGTAAACGAAAACAACCGAGAGTTGCCGAGATGGCCGATCGTCGTAAAATAAAGATTGTTATGAAAATTTATTTTGCTTATTATAAATTAAATATGCATCGAAAGCGATAGTTTTTATGCTTTAGTTCTATTCTCATATTTAGAAAATAGATTGGAACAGTTTTTTCTTATCATACGTGCGTCGTATTTGAGAAACGTGTCAAAAACTTTTTTAGAAATTTGTAAGGCGCCATCTCGCTTCTTCCCTCGTTTTTTATCCCGTTCTGGTTTTTCAATTTTATATATATGATATTTACATTGGTGCAAAGCTTCCAACCCCACCTAGGTCACATTTTATTTTATAAAGGCCCTGTAACCCTCTAACACAGACAAAACATCCTCCAGACTGAGCATAGTCGCGCTACCCCCTCTGCCACGCATTTGGTAATTTTACTCCATGTTCGAGTCGAAAGTGTCTTTGTGTAACGTTCGTGAACTCGTTCGTCGTTTGAACGGACCAATCACGGCACGGGACTTCGCTCACCTCGTCCCGCGCATCCCCGCATTTTTGGCATCATTGGTTGCATGAAATAATTGCTCTAAACTCGGTCTAGAGGATTCCTAGTCTATGCCCTCTAGGAACCATTGTGTGTTAGAAAGACACATTGAGAGAAATTACAGGTAATATGCCATAGCATAAAATACTGAATTCTTATAAGAATTTCAGCACTCAGAATTGTTAAATAATGTAGATAGATTTATTATTTAAAAAACAAGATTTATCCTATAGCTATGCATACATCAAAACTTGCCAAGACAAATTAAATTTTTATATGTCAAAGTAAGGTTCAAAATAGAATGAAATGGGAGATCTTGTGGTTATGATCTTGATCTTGGTCTCTAAGTGGCTAGAGCACTCTAGAGCAGCCATTCTCAAAGTGTGCTCTGTGGACCCCTAGGGCTCCGCAAAACTCCTGTTGATAATAGTTGTAATAATAAAAAAAGGAACCAGCTTTTCTAAAGGTATGTATGTCTGGTTCACAGTGACAAACGAAAATTTTTATTTGGGGCTCTGTCACATATTTCGCTTTCCAAAAGGGTTCCGTCACCAAAAAAGTTTGAGAACCACTTGGCTAGAAACTAATTTATAGAAGTGGTCATGCAAACATATGAAATTGAATACAACCCATTTCGCAGATCAAAAGTCAAGGACGCACATCCCGTCTAGCACCTCTTGAAACGGTTTAGGCCCATGTCTACAGATTCTCTAATTTACGGATACCCAATTTAACAGATAACCAATTATACAGGTTCCCAATTCTACAGATTCTCTAATCTACAGATTCCCAGTTTAACAGATGACCAATTATACAGGTTCCCAATTCTTCAGATTCTCTAATCTACAGATTCCCAATTTAACAGATAACCAATTATACAGGTTCCCAATTCTACAGATTCTTAATTCCACAGTTTCTCATCTCTACAGTATCCAAAAGAAAAGGATGAGTATAGTTTTCCTGGTTCTTACTGACTGACAAATTGGTTTGACCAACCATATCTTATCATATTTTTATCTTCCCAGAGAAATGTGCTATTATAATAATATTTATTATACCGTTAAACGAGCAATTCTTGTTTATTTATATATAGGGATTCCTATATTTTAGGGATCTCGGAAACGGCTCTAACGATTTCAATGAAATTTGCTATATGGGGGTTTTAGGGGGCAATAAATTGAATTGAACTAGCTAGGTCTTATCTCTGGGAAATCGCGCATCTCTTCTTCTTTGTCGTCACACTCTTGTCAGAGTGGTCGTGGTCGTCATATCAGGTGACATTCTTCTTGTGATATTAATAATAAATAAATTAATTAATTAATCAGGGCTGGTGGCAAGCTTCACAATCCAAACGCGCATTTGAGTTTTTATATATTTTCCGAGCAAAGCTCGGTCTCCCAGATATTAATGTATATATAAACTTACTCTAAGTAAAATTGAAAATCGTATACATGTTTTCAGATATGACCGTGCTAATGCTGTGTTACATTTATTATTGTAGTAGATACATTATTGTCTGAAGTGCTGACAATCTGTAGAATTGGGAATCTGTAAGACTGGGAATCTGTAAGACTGGTAATCTGTTTGACTGGGAATCTGCAGAATTGGGAGTTTGTGGAAATGGGAATCTGTAGAATTGAGAATACGTAGAATTAAGATTCTGTAAAATTGAAATTATGTAGAATTGGGAAGCTGTAGAATTGTGATTCTGTAAAATTTAAATTATGTAGAATTGGGAATCTGTAAAATTGAAAATCTGTAGAATTGGGAATCTGTAATAGAAATCTGTAGAACTGGGCCTAAACCCTTGAAACTATATTAAACATGTATGAATCTATAAATAGCTTAACAGACTGTTAATGCCAGAGATACATTATCACAATCAGCCCATCAGCTGATAAGAGCAGAGCAAATAGGGACTTATAATCAGATAGCAGATTGCATAGAAATTAGTTACGGAACCCTCTGCTTCCATTTAGTTTAATTGCCTCCATTTAATTCATAACCTTGTTCTTTAGTTGTATTATTTAATACTTAGTTGTAAGTTTGCATGCACTATGTACTTATCTGATTTTTCAAGCCGCTGTTACTTGGTTAATTTCCGCATGTAGCTGACTTTCACGACACAGGCATAGCCTAGTGTGGAAGTCGTCGATAATTTGCATACTGTATTTAAGAAATTCTTCTTGGTTAATAAATAATTTTTATTTTTTTACTTTTACTTTAAACTGTTGTTAGTTGACTTTGGTTTTTATTATATTTTTTGTAGTTATTTTTATTACGTAAGTAAATTTGCAAGATAATGACAAGCAAACATTAAAAACCTAAAGTTACCTAGGGCATCGTCCCCAGGACGCTTGCTACGTTTGAATACGTTTGGATTTCCAGACTTAGCTGCTGAGTGAAATAGTAATTTATACAATCAATATGAAAGTCGCTAGAGACTTCATACTATTGTCAATGTGACAAGGGCCGCGATACTGAAATTTAATTTCTTGACGGTACATCATAAACATCAAATTTCTATTATACTTCAACACATTTTCTCTCAAAATCAATGCAGATTAGTTAGGCGGACTCTAAAAGTAGCATAACAAAAGTGGTTGTGACTTGACACCTTTTTACCGTAAATACCGGTTAGAATAACATTATTTGCTAATAGTTTGGCGTCTGCCTTTTATTTACTTTAAACTTACATACTTACGACACACCGCAAGAACGGTGGTTAACATCTTCTGTATACCAAATATAATCTGTATTTGGCTTTAATACATAAAATCTAGTGTGACTTGCGTTGTCGCGGGCGACGGCATATTTGAAGTTACGCTTCCAATACATAGTTACCTCTACTTACCATAAGGGTAGCTATGGAGTCACAGAAAGAAGAAGTTATAATTTTGATTCCTACTATGATACTACCATGGTATAATAATATACTCCGCCTGGTACTCTCTTCCCGTCTTTTCGTGGTCACGTGACTGACACAAGCCTACGTCATCATGCGACAGCGCTATATGATAATATGCGATAGCGCTATACATATAAAGTGGCAATGTTATTGTGACGTAGGCTTGTGTCACTCTGGGAAGAGAAGACCATGTTTTATTAGACTATGGACACTACCTTCAACCATTTTGACTGCTATGTTATAGGTAGATATCTGACAATAGCAGACCAAACCAAGTGGGCCTTATTGCATTGAATTAAGGTTGATAATGAAGCACTTATGTCTCTAATTGTGCTTACCAGATAAATGACGTGCTGTTATCTATTATAAACAGACCTGTTATCATTAATTCAGCACGAGCCCTACGACCTTGTGCGCCCGTCACCTTAGAACAGAATAGAACACAATATGTAGTATAGTAAAGAATTTTGACTAAGTATCTACTAAAGCCTCTAAGCGCCACTTGCACCATCCCACTAAGCCGGGGTTAACCGGGTAAATCTGGAGTTGCCATGGTTACCAGTACAATTTGTGTTAACGGTTTAACCGCTTAACCCCGAGTTAGTGGGATGGTGCAAGTGGCGCTCAACTGGCTGAAAATTATGCAAGCCTTAATTACAACGAGTTTGTTTGACACTGACATATTCGCTAACGTCTGCGTAACTTACTTTCGATACGTCTCGCTGGCTACTCGCACTTATATGCCAGTACGAGCGAGATGCATAGAAAGTAAGTTACGCACACGTTAGCGAATGTCAGTGTCACACTCTTGACTCGTGGTAAGGTTACAGATAGAGTTTTATGGACACTCCGTCATTTACGAATACACTTAGGTACCCAATTATTATTTTTTAGAAAATCTTAGGATGGATACTTCATCGGCGTCAGGCGTTAGTGAGAGACAAAGACAACACGATCCCTTTCGCTATCAATGCTATCATACATCTGTTTTGTTACAACTTTCCTTTTCATTCTTTCCTTTTTGTTTAAACGTCTCAGGCAGCCTTTTTTTCCTTTAATGTAAAAAAATGTAGTATATATCGCTCGCTATCTGCTTAGTAATAATTAGTTTATCTGTTTTGGTAGACAGTGATAATCCTAAAGCTACGTCGTACAGTCAGCAGCAGAAGTTGTGTTCAAAATTACCTTGACGCGCTCTTATTCTCTTAGCAATAAAGATCGATTTGAACACCTCGCCCGCTTAGCAACTATTGCTGCAGACCGTACTATTACCTATACTCGTAGAATAGTGAGTGTATTTACATAGTGTTGTGAATTACGCTCGGCCGTGCCCCTGCGAACACAAACGGACACGGTTTTCGGACAATCATGATTTGAATATTCTGTACACTTTTGACAAACGCTTCGTAAATCTTATTACTATAGGAATAAGGTTCAATTATGGTCAGTTAAGAATTGCTGTTTGTAATTACATGCCTTAACGGTTTGCTAGCAATTTTGTGACATATTTTAATCGGCGCTTACCGCAATCACAGAATAAATTACAGTTAGTACTAGGTACAGAGTACAGAAGACTCACTCTCTAACAAAACGCGTTTGTTACGATCAGCACAGATATGGCCGCTAGAAGGTGGCGACAGCGCCACGCGCGGCTTATGGCTTTCCCCAAAATTGGTGTGGAATGGATGTACTTTTAGCTACCTGTAGCAAAGCGACGAAATCGCGGAGTGAGCCACGCCTACCGCAATTTACATTTCAAAGTGACCAAGTCTTCAGCTTACGCGGCTCACACTCTGGACCTGTTGGAAGACACTCCTGACTTCGGGCAAACTCGGCTCCGTTCGGCTCAGCATTGCTCCGAGCAATTATTAGGGTTGACACAACTTGGCGTCCCTTTGCGTGCACGACCACAGATAACATAATGGCTTGAATTTTGACAACCCTAAATAGCCGAAAGGGTTAGTGCCATAAGTTAGAATTAAAAAGGGATATCATGCTTCGACCCTGAATCGCTGTCAAACTTCGGTTAAGTAGGAAGTGTCTTTCTGTACGGTAGTACTATTACTTATTCTCTGCTGTTGGCTACCCGGCCACGGCGGTACGATGCGATGGACAGTTAATAGTGTTGCTGAGTACGTATAGGAACTTCGCAATCAACTATAATTGGTCAATAACCATTAACATGCCAATGTCTATAAGTACCTGTAATGAGTACCAAGCCAATCTAACCTTTTTTTAAGAGGGAAAATGCTTTACGCATACCACCCGGCGCGGGGACGGGCTATGTGGGACTCCCTGTTGAGGGCTAATGAGACCCCAGGTTTACCCACTAAAAACCCTCTGTTGCCGCCTCGCTGCTATACGGCCAGGTCCCAGGAACGCCGAAGTGCTCTTCCGCAACCTCGCCAAATTAATCTAACCTAACCTAACCTTACTATAGTCTGTTCCATAAAGTACTAACGGAATAAAGAATGTAAACAAACCTAACCACGTGACTCAATCCTTCCGCCAATGAGATACAACTTTTTGCAACTGTAAAATTATATCATTAGCTGAGCAAACGTACGACATGGCATTGTTCAAGTACCTACATTCTTTAAAGGCCTGTGCACACCGGGTGCGTGTGCGTAGACGTGCAGGTGCACGGCTCCAACATTTTAGCGCACGTGCACGGCTATAAGCACACGCAGTGCACAGGCCCTAGGGTCCTAATGGTTTAAAGTCTAGTCAATGTAGATTTGCCGGGTACCTACTAAAGATATTATCTGAATGACCTGATGTACGATTTTTGCATACTGAAACGAATCTGCTGCCGTTGGTTACCGTATGTCAGTATTATGCCAAAGAATTCGTTGCCGTGCCATGCCGATAGTGGGCGCCGGGCCTAATGGGGTTTACTTTACTGACTATACAGGTCTAGACTAAGTAGAATTGCTGGCAAACTATCGTACAAAACGCTTAAAAACTATATTTCCGCAAGACCTTGGTATGCACTAAACAACTCATTTGTTCCGCCTCCATACAATGAAACTATTCAAACAGCCTGTAAAATGCTTACTGAAATAGTTTAGAAGCGTACTGCTATTATTAGTCCTTATCGTACAAGCGATTATTGCTGTTAACAAAAACATAGTTGCAATGGTTGCAACTGTAATAATTTAGAGAAAATTAAATTAAAAAACTCAAAAATGCGCGTTTTCCAGAGATAAGACTTAGCTAGATCGATTTATCGCCCCCGAAAATCACCCATATAGCAAATTTCATCGAAATCGTTAGAGCCAAGAAATAAACAAGAATTGCTCGTTTAAACGTATTAGATTAGATAGATACGTTTAAATGTACACACAAAGCAAGGAAATAAATGAAATGAAATGTTTGGTTAACAGGCTGAATCGTAGAGTCCGTGTCAGTTAACTTTACACCGGCTTGCTGAGAACAAAGTATATTTTCATAGTTTGACATCAATGATGACATTGTTTATTATATACATTGCCCACACTTTGCCATTACAAATGTGATGCAAATTTAGTTTGGTCCGACTCTATAACATTTAAAGTTTAGGTCTGAATAACGATTCACTTTAATACCTGTGCTCCAAATAAGTTCCACTTTACCTCTTAATTATACCTGTTAATCACTAATTGACTAATTGTATTAGATTAAGTTTTTTTTCTTTCTGTCTTAAACCTACAACTTGTTGCTACGGAGGAGTGGGGCTTCCTGATACAGGTATAATATATGTACTTAATAGGAAGTCCCTACCTTTTACCTTGTTATCTATTCGTTATCGTGTAATTTTCATCTCTAAAACGGGTTCCAAATCCCTACTATCCCTATTCCCACTAATATTACAAAATGTAGATGTAACTTTACTATGTCTGTCTGTTCTGTGACCTTAAACTGCTAAGCCTATGTAAGTAGATGAAATTCGGTGTCGATATGGCTCGAGTCCCTCATATAATAGATTTTTATCACGTAAATCCCAACCTTTTAACCGCCATATAATTTTTCCTTGAGCGTGCTTGTGTCGCCGGTGTGGTACGAAGTTTTGTCATATTTATCAGACCGCGGCGAAATGAGCCTCGGTCTACGCCGGTTAAAAAGTTAAGGGCCTGAAGAGTAGACTCGATTATGGAATTGTAATACCTACTTTTTTTCATTCCAGTGACGTAGCAGAAGTCGTAATGCGTCGCCCGCCGCCGTCGCGTCGCTCCACCGAATTCTTACTCGACGATGTCGGCGACGGGGCGGAGGCGGACCTGCTTAGCAGCACGCCGCCGAGAGCGCTTATCAGGAAAAAGGAGAAGGCTAGAAGGTAATGGGTACTAATAGTTAAAGCCTCGTGGGTTCGTGTTCTTCTCTCGGGCGGGATTTTGTTTCTATCGGGCGAAAGTCAAAAAATCAGGATTCGAATCGATGAAGTCACTAGACTCTAGAGAAAATCCTCAAGATTGATAATTACATTTATGCCAACCCTATTGTGATCTGAAAACTCCGCTCTCCGAACCGAACCTACGGCACCGAAACGATTTTATGGACGGAGCGTCGCCGAAAGGCGTCTATTATCGATGATTTAGCGTACCTATATCAGACCAGCTTCACTCCTTGGAGTTGGCCACGCTCTGCATTTTCCATCGCATGTATAACGGCGAGTGCTCCGAGGAATTGTCCGGATTAATAACTGCCGCCTCTTTCCGCCATCGCTCTACGGGACAATATTTCCATCATCAGTATTTATCTAAAATCATCTAAATGGTCGTCAGTTCACTCAGTCCTCATCAACTGTACTTTTCTCCAGAAATTTCCTGCCGCGCACAGCTAAACTGTGGAATGAACTGTCGCCTGCGGTAATTCCGGACCGATACAACCTTCAAACCTTCAAGAAATACCATACTCCCATCTCAAAGGCCGGCGACGCACTTAAAACCTTTAATAAAATGTACCTAAATCTGTTTTGCATTTGTTTTGTATCTGGTGCAATAAGGAATATTTATTTACTTAATTATAACAGCCTAACTAAAGTATCAAAAATGATAATTTAACATAAAAGTTGCTTAGTTCGAGTATGTTTGATGACTAAACCATGTCCGAGATTAGTCATCTATTATTTATTTTACCCCGCCAGATGATTATTGACGTACGTGTTATCATGTGGCCTATCTTATCAACTATTTATGTCTGACTCTCGGCTACACCAGTTGATTGATGTTAATTGCTACGGAGAGATACAAAACGTGACTATTATTATCTTAACAGAATACATGGTAAAAGTTGCACAAATGTTGTTCTGTGTGTCCCAAACTAGGCTGAGCCTGTATCTTGGGACCCACCGAGCCGGTTCTACATAAACATTTTACCCAATAATTCCTACACGGGGATGTAGTATAACAAATAATCAAATAGTTAAAGTACTTTACATTTTACATTATAAGGTTGAGAACTAGGATAAATACAGGTTTCGGTTTCCATGCAAATTAATAATATAAGTAGATCATACACAATTTATATGGAGACAGCAACTCTGATACTATCAAATCAATCAGATTTTGATGAACTTTACTTACGATTACCATCACTTTTACCCTTTTAAATATCTGACTCTAGTAACGTAGTTTTTGGTAAAGGAATTAAAATATGGATCTCTGGGTTTAGTGATCTCCTTAAACAAAATACTATTACTCCCAGGAATGTAATATAAGCGTTTACTCTTTAATTGGTCTGCGTGGAATAACAAACTTTACGAAGTAGTGTGATAAAAATAAAATATTATAATTTCTGATTGTAGATGGTGTGTTTTTGGCAGGGAGAACATTGACGAGGCGAGGTTCCAGAAAATGATGCGTGACAGAAGAAACACAACCGTTTACGTGTCTTCCAACGATTCTCCTGTCATACCAGGTAAGTCATTATACTTACTTTTGTTAATATCAAGATTACTGTTGAAATAACTCTACTAATACTCTACGCTGAGGCGTGATTAAGTCAACCATGAAAATACGACGAATATGTTTTTTGTTTCAGAGCGTTTAAAAAAACGATGGAGCTTAAAACGATCCACCGACAGAGACTGGAAGAACGAGATGGGACAACGAGGAGAACCCAAAGCAGACTCGCTGCCCCTGATCGAGACACCGGCCGTGCCTACTCTGGTAAGTTAATATACATCAAGGACTACTACCGTAACGTCCTTGTCAGAAAGATAAGAGGTTTGGAAAAGTATTTTAGTATGTCTTTCAGTAAAATGAATGTATAAGGCCGTCGGCGATGCGGGCTTGCCACATAAAAAAAAATATGCTTACAAAAGTCTGGGCATCATATTAAAAATCCTACATTTCCTGGACAGTCATTTCTCCAAATCCCTCTGGTATCTCTTCAATAAGACCTCCGTATGTCGAATTTTTTTAATTTGCTGTAGCTATACAAGCCACCATATGCAGTAGCTACAACTCCAAAGTCTCCAAACTTTTAGCTAGTTTAGTGGTTAGTTGAGGTTTCTAAAAACCCTGACATTCGTGAAGTCCCCCCGCAACCCCGACATAGCACGAAAAATCCTAACATGTAGATTGTCAATGGTAATCCTGAAGTATAGCAACCCTAGATGTGCGAAATGGCTGTTTTCCGGATAAGCATATAAAATTAGTCTCTAGGTATAAAGGCCAACGTTCTCATTTTCACATTCCGGTAATATTATAATTTCCAGCTGATTTGTTTTTGTTATATTACGACCTTGGAGCGACTCGCAGTGCATTTGGCGCCCATTTCTAAATTTTAATTTCTGAATATCACACTTGACATCAAATGTAGAACTTCCGTTTTAAGTCTGCAAATAAAATATATCAAACAAGACACTGATAACTTACATATCAAGGCTACTGTTTATGGTAATAACACTTAACTTTTATTAAGATTATAAAACAAATCGTCGTTGCGCTTGCCAAATCTGATATGTGCGAGATTTTAATCAAATGAATTAATACCTTATGTGTTTCGTTGCTAGGTAACTATTTGTCAATCAAAAATCGAACACATATCAGCTTTGGAAAGCACAACGACGAAATGTAATAATAACAAGCGTAATATCGCGTGTGTGTTACTATTTAGTTAAATTGTAATAACTTTATCAGCATGTCGCCGCAATGCTCATTAAATTTACAACTCTATTATATTCACAACAATCATTGTAATTCACGCTTGGAAATCTTTATACCTACCTTTATTGACCGAGCGAAAGCGAAGGGCTCTCTGGCAAAAATGCTTTGTTGCTGCACGGCTGAGTTTCCACCAGAGATGAGCGAGGATGTGTAGCGAGAGATGTTTGTTAAGAACCAATAGAATCATTTATTTTACCGTTTCTCGCTCAGCGCAGCTGTAGTGGTCAGTATTCTATTGGTTCTGAGATGTGCGAAGATACATCTCAGATGGAAAAGCAGCCTGCGGTCGCATTCTCGTGAATTTTTGTGAGTAGGTTCGATAATTGTATGGATTTTTTTGTTGTCCAGTTTATGTTTTTTTTTTATTGCGGATGCGAGGTCTACAGCTCACAGAGCCACAAGTTTTAAGATGTTCGAATGGTAGAAAGGCCTCTTAATTAACATTTGAAACGAGCCTTTTCGGCTATCCTATATTCTGAGAATAGGGCTTTAAGGCTAAAAGTTTGAAATCTGATAACCTTTATATTTATCCAGGTGGAATCCTGCAGCCGCTTCATGTCCCTTACCTCACGCCTCAAATGTCGCGCCTCGCACGCCGAGCGGGCGGACGAGAGAGAGACGCCACAAGAACAGCTGCCAGAGTCCCGGGTCAACTTCCACCGTACATTCAGCATGCTCATTAACATGGGGAATGTGGATAAAGGCTGTAGAAGAACGGTGAGTTTCTAATACATTCATGTCTCTAGCTAACATCGCGCCTCGCACGCCGAGCGAGCGGACGAGAGAGATACGCCTCAAGAACAGCTGCCAGAGTCCCGGGTCAACTTCCACCGTACCTTCAGCATGCTCATTAACCTGGGAAATGTGGATAAAGGCTGTAGAAGAACGGTGAGTTTCTAATACATTCATGTCTCGAGCTAACATCGCGCCTCAAATGTCGTGCCTCGCACGTCGAGCGAGCGGACGAGCGAGAGACACCACAAGAACAGCTGCCACAGTCCCGGGTCAACTTCCACCGTACATTCAGCATGCTCATTAACACGGGGAATGTGGATAAAGGCTGTAGAAGAAAGGTGAGTTTCTAATACATTCATGTCTCGAGCTAACATCGCGCCTCAAATGCCGCGCTTCGCACGTCGAGCGAGCGGACGAGCGAGAGACACCACAAGAACAGCTGCCAGAGTCCCGGGTCAACTTCCACCGTACATTCAGCATGCTCATTAACATGGGGAATGTGGATAAAGGCTGTAGAAGAACGGTGAGTTTCTAATACATTCATGTCTCTAGCTAACATCGCGCCTCGCACGCCGAGCGGGTGGACGAGAGCGAGAGACACCACAAGAACAGCTGCCAGAGTCCCGGGTCAACTTCCACCGTACATTCAGCATGCTCATTAACATGGGGAATGTGGATAAAGGCTGTAGAAGAACGGTGAGTTTCTAATACATTCATGTCTCGAGCTAACATCGCGCCTCAAATGTCGTGCCTCGCACGTCGAGCGAGCGGACGAGCGAGAGACACCACAAGAACAGCTGCCACAGTCCCGGGTCAACTTCCACCGTACATTCAGCATGCTCATTAACACGGGGAATGTGGATAAAGGCTGTAGAAGAAAGGTGAGTTTCTAATACATTCATGTCTCGAGCTAACATCGCGCCTCAAATGCCGCGCTTCGCACGTCGAGCGAGCGGACGAGCGAGAGACACCACAAGAACAGCTGCCAGAGTCCCGGGTCAACTTCCACCGTACATTCAGCATGCTCATTAACATGGGGAATGTGGATAAAGGCTGTAGAAGAACGGTGAGTTTCTAATACATTCATGTCTCTAGCTAACATCGCGCCTCGCACGCTAAGCGGGCGGACGAGAGAGAGACACCACAAGAACAGCTGCCAGAGTCCCGGGTCAACTTCCACCGTACATTCAGCATGCTCATTAACATGGGGAATGTTGACAAAGGCTGCCGGAAAACGGTGAGGGCTCATTCAGATTGACTTTCAGAGCTTGTTTAGATAAGAATAAATTATGATTCACAGTGGAAAACCTATATAGACCAACTTTAGGGATCCGGTTCGAAGGACCAACGTTAAATATCTCAACAGTAACTAAATCTTGCTTGGAACTTAATTCTCAAACAAAATACAATTATTTCTAAGCCACTTCTGAGTTACTAATGTAAAATGTTATCCTTTTTTGCGCCGGGGCTAAAGGTGCATTTCTGTGTTATCAACTTATCATCATCGCTCCTCAACTTATGAACCGATTTGAGTGCGGTTTTCGGTATGCTATTTAAAAAAGTTAGGTTTAAATTTACTAAATGACGTGGTTATGGTTATTTAGTTTTTTTTAAATATGATGTTCTTTTCAGATAAGCAGAGAAGAACAAGTATGGCAGAACGAGTTAAAAGACCTGATATGGCTGGAGCTGCAAGCCAAGGTAGCCGGCCGCACGCTGGCGCAGCATGATCTCTTCCTATGTTCTCAGAGGAACGTCATACCCACTTTGATTAAGAATATTATTGATTATAAGTGAGTGTAGCGACTTTTCTTCAAAATTTGGTTCTAAAGGGGCCCACAGATTACCAGTTCGCCGGACGATATCAGCCTGTCAGTTAAACGCAAAAGGTGACAGTTCCGAACAACTGACAGGCTGATATCGTCCGGCGAACTGGTAATCTGTGGGCCCCTTTAAGGCCTTCTTGATTCCGGACTTAGGGTCGGTTGCACCAAACCGTCTGTCCCCGTTAAAGCGTTCGCTAAATTTTATTGTATGATAAGTTTCATAGTTCACTGCTGAGTGAAGTTGATCAGTCCGCTAAATGTGGTCGGTGCAACTGGCGCTTAGTCGCATAATTTCAAAAAGTCGGTTAGTCCCTATGTAATAAAATACTTGCAATACCTGCTTGGAATACCACGATTTATTATTATTTATTACTTGTCTTAAAGGGCCTCTGCGATGTTGGCTTCGGCCCCATGCACACGTACGAAAGGTCCGGGACCCCACGGTCCCGAGATATTGTAAGACATAGTAATAATAAAACCAACTTCAGTAGGGACTTTCTATGATTGTTCAAGTTGTATGGATGTTCGACCGTTCGCGCCTACATTTTTCAGCCATCTTTTCCACTGATAAAATGGCATATTGGACTATATATTGTAATTTTTTAGGTTCGTAAATCCGAATCCGTGCAAAGGGCGGTCGAAGCGGCTCTGTGCGACCAACGGTTCCCGCGAAGATCTCACCAACGAAGACCCTGATGACGAGACAGGTACGTCACGTTACGCCAAAGTGGTCAAATATATCAGAACACCTTTGATATCGTATAAATAAGGATTTATTTATATGGTATCAAAGTTGTGTTAGGTACTGTACCCTTGGAACGCGAGTCCGACTCGCACTTGACCGGTTTTTTTTTCAATTACTACAAATCTATTAAATTTCAGAGGAAGACAAACTCGGCTGCCTCTCTTTCGACTGTCGCCTATGCTCGTCCGCCATCGGCGCGGCCATGACGGAAGTTCGCACCTTGCTGGAGTCCTTCCACCGCGCCAGCGCTCTGTACCCCTCCACGCAGGCCATGACCGCCGACCACAAGCTGCTGGCCACCAGTCTGTTTCAGAACAGGATCAAGGTATTCGTTCGACTGTCGTCTATGCTCGTCCGCCATCGGCGCGGCCATGACAGAAGTTCGCACCTTGCTGGAGTCCTTCCACCGCGCCGGCGCTCTGTACCCCTCCACGCAGGCCATGACCGCCGACCACAAGCTGCTGGCCACCAGTCTGTTTCAGAACAGGATCAAGGTATTCGTTCGACTGTCGTCTATGCTCGTCCGCCATCGGCGCGGCCATGACAGAAGTTCGCACCTTGCTGGAGTCCTTCCACCGCGCCGGCGCTCTGTACCCCTCCACGCAGGCCATGACCGCCGACCACAAGCTGCTGGCCACCAGTCTGTTTCATAACAGGATCAAGGTATTCGTTCGACTGTCGTCTATGCTCGTCCGCCATCGGCGCGGCCATGACAGAAGTTCGCACCTTGCTGGAGTCCTTCCACCGCGCCGGCGCTCTGTACCCCTCCACGCAGGCCATGACCGCCGACCACAAGCTGCTGGCCACCAGTCTGTTTCAGAACAGGATCAAGGTATTCGTTCGACTGTCGTCTATGCTCGTCCGCCATCGGCGCGGCCATGACGGAAGTTCGCACCTTGCTGGAGTCCTTCCACCGCGCCAGCGCTCTGTACCCCTCCACGCAGGCCATGACCGCCGACCACAAGCTGCTGGCCACCAGTCTGTTTCAGAACAGGATCAAGGTATTCGTTCGACTGTCGTCTATGCTCGTCCGCCATCGGCGCGGCCATGACAGAAGTTCGCACCTTGCTGGAGTCCTTCCACCGCGCCGGCGCTCTGTACCCCTCCACGCAGGCCATGACCGCCGACCACAAGCTGCTGGCCACCAGTCTGTTTCAGAACAGGATCAAGGTATTCGTTCGACTGTCGTCTATGCTCGTCCGCCATCGGCGCGGCCATGACGGAAGTTCGCACCTTGCTGGAGTCCTTCCACCGCGCCAGCGCTCTGTACCCCTCCACGCAGGCCATGACCGCCGACCACAAGCTGCTGGCCACCAGTCTGTTTCAGAACAGGATCAAGGTATTCGTTCGACTGTCGTCTATGCTCGTCCGCCATCGGCGCGGCCATGACAGAAGTTCGCACCTTGCTGGAGTCCTTCCACCGCGCCGGCGCTCTGTACCCCTCCACGCAGGCCATGACCGCCGACCACAAGCTGCTGGCGACCAGTCTGTTTCAGAACAGGATCAAGGTATTTAGGGGCATTTTCATTTTAACTTGTACTTTAAAGCGCGACTTCTTGTTTCAGTAACGTCTAACCGCCACATTCTTGACAAAATGTATGGGGTTTGATATTGACCGCCAGTTTGTGACGTTTGCTCACCGGTCGTTAATGGTACACAGTTAAGTGAAAATGCCCTTAGAAAGGAAGGATGTTACACACTAATCACAGTACTTGTTAGCAGAAAAAAGGTTACAAATGAAAAACTAGCTTAGTAATGAAAGAACTAGGTATCAGTCTGATTTATTACTACACAATTAAATAAACAAAGAACACTAAATAATAATACAAACTATCTATAAATAAACTTAAAATAAAGGCCATATACGTTAGGGGCTGTCTATAAATTACGTCATCGATTTTTGACCCTTTTTTTTTTTTTTTTTTTTTTTTTTTCGATGTGGGAATGCCGTTACGCATCGTCCCCCTGGTCCCGAGGTGGGCCCATTGTGGGGGGTATGTGGGACTCTCACCTCCCAGCTCTCTAAGTAGGTAGGTAGTAAGTAGGTAGGTAGGTAGGTAGGTAGAAGTAGGTTACAAATAAAAAAAAGATCAACCAGAGCAAAACATCTACTGCTATAAGCTAAGGTATCATAACTATTCTTCTTAGGCCCACTTGCACCATTCCACTAACCCGGGGTTAACCGGTTAAACCGTTAACCCAGTGCCAAATTGTACTGGTAACCATGGTAACTCCAGGTTCAACCAGTTAACCAGAGTTAGTGGATTGGTGCAAGTGGCGCTTAATCTTCTTCAACCTAGCGGTTTCCCGGTCTAGCGCCAGGGACCGCTTTCCTGCTCAATCTTCTTCACTTTTAATATAGGCATTGTATTGTTCCAGGCGCTCTGTTTGTGGTACAACATGGCGATGCATATGCGACTGAAGATATTGTCAGTCCGGCGTCTTTTGGCCACCGTCGGCGCCAAGGGCCGGCCTGCTTTGCCCGAGGACTATCCTTGTGTCGAACCTAGCATGGACGGGTATGTTATAAAATCCATAGAGTATTTTATGCAACAGTTATATAAAAGAGATTTTAATCGGTACTGAGAATTACTTCTGTTTTATTTAAATCAAAGAAACGTTTTAGACGCTGAATTATGAGAAACAATTTCTGACTTACAAAATTCGAAGCATTATGCTCCTGCGAGTCAAAAAGATCCCGTGCATTATATAACTCACACTGTAATGTAAGATTAAAAACGAACTTAGTAGCAATATAAAACGATTTCTACTGTAAAAATTAAAAATCTCAATTCTGCTTTTTAACAGAGTCCGCAGAGATCGCGACGCAGATCAATGCAGCCAGCGCCAAGTGCGCTTCAACTGCGACAACCCTACGAGCTCCACCAATAGCGACGAGAGTTGCCCCACGGAGAACCAATCAGAGGTCGAGAAAGAACCTCTCGGCCAATCGGAGAGTGGTGCAGAGGAGTCAGGGGTGGCGCAGAGTGATGGAGAGAAAAATAAAGATGAGACTGATTGTGTTATTAGGACAGGTTTGTATTTATTTTGGACTGGCTTCATGTCTGCGTGGAATGATGTCGGTTGAGACAAACTATCATATGTCCTTTTCCGGGCCTCAAACTATCTCCATGCCAAATTTCATCTAAATTGTGTAAGCTTGCATAGGTAACAGACAGACAGACAAAGTTACTGTCACATTTATAACGTTAATCATTTAATGAATCTCCAATATAATATTATTTCACCAGTATAAGCTCTTTAAAACCATATTAGTTTATACTTTGTATGTATAATTGTAACTACCCAAACACCATATTGTTTCGTTTTCGAAAAGCTTAAATGCATTTTTTTCTGTTTAACAGATGAAAACGGCCAAACTACACCCGAGATCATAATCTCCGACGCTAAGTACAGTACCAACGACACCAGCACGTCGAGTGAGAGCGGATATATGTCAGAAAGAGAAAGATGGTTCAACTGCAGTTCACCTGAGTCTGTGTTCAATGTTGGGTCGTTGGCCGATCTGACCAGGTTGAGGCTGCTGGAGAAATGCGATGTTTCGCCTTATAGGTGAGTCTAATGCCAATCACGACACATATGCGTCATTTGTTTTATATACTGGACCTTTGCTGGAGAAATGTTTCGCCTCGTGGGTGACTCTAATGCCAATCACGACACATATGCGTTAAGTTAAAATACTGAGCCTACGATATTAGTACGTCAAGTGAAAGCGGCTACGTGTCAGAAAGAGAAAGATATACACCGATCTGAAAGGTTATTGAGGTTGCTGGAAAAATGCGATGTTTCGCCTTAGGGGCTGTCCATAAATTACGTCATCGATTTTTGGCGATTTTTGACCCCCCCCCCCTATAATCATCCAAAAATCATGCTTCAAATGACCCCATTTCCTCCTACTTCATGCTACCGTCATCCGATGTCCAGACCCCCCCCCCCCCCCCTAATTTGAAATGACGTAATTTATGAATAGCCCCTTATAGGTGAGTCTAATGACTATCTTTATTCTAAAGCTCGAGTTTTGAGTTGCGCTTAAAAGAACTGGACTCGGGATGGACTCGGATGTTATTTTAAGCTATGAGTCTCGTAAAATCGAATAGAGTTCTTCAAATTCAGACTCAAAAGACTCGAGTATGTACCAACACTATGTATAGATAGAATAGAATATAATAGAAGAAACTTTATTCAAAAAACGCTTACATTTAACTTAAAAGGTATTACATGAGATGATGAGACATACAGAGCCAACTTATCATTAAGCGTCGCTGAAAAGCTTAATGATCCTATTTTCTATTCTATTATATTTTTATTATATTTCCTTTCTGTTATATTTTACCCTCTACGGATCGAACACGGTATATCCTTTTAGAATGAGAATGAGAGAGAGGTAGAATGATTGCTACCATTTATCGCCAGACCGGATCGACCGATTCAGTTACGGTTTTACATTAAACTTTTGTACTAGAGTTAAGGTTGTCTGGAAGAGAAGACTGCCTGTTGTCTACCTCTACATTTAATCAATTCTTTCTTTTCTTTTGTATCTTTTTACTGAGTTGTGCCAATAACGAGTATTCTATATATCTATCTATTTTACTATTCAAGATGGAACACGTCCACGTTTGGAACTTATAAAACTTGTTTGCCTTCAGAGAGTATCACTACGAGATCCTGAAGATCCAGGGAGTGCGTCGGTCGATGATGTTCATACACAAACTGCGCACCAAGTTGCTCAACAAAGTCTACCTCACGTTCCTGCAGCCTGAGGTATGTTGGAAATGAAAATATGTATTCTTTCAAATACGACTTCTAGCCTATACCAGGCGGTGTAGCATAAGTTTGCGTGCTCGCGCGCGAGTCCATACTTGAAGTCGCGCTTGATGTATGGAGTCGCGCGCGAGAACGCAACTCATGCTTGACCGCCTGTCTGTCTCTGATGGCGTTTATTGTTTATAACCTTTTTAATGGTACTAAAAAAGTAAATAAAAAAACTTACAAATTAAGTAACCCTTTTCCATGTATAGTACGATTTATCGACCACATACGCGTCAATAGAATTTCAAGCTTAGCATTCCGATTTAGGGTTCAAATTAGATTGTAATTTCGGGAAATGTGACTTCTCTTCAAATTAATGACCAAAGCTGGCTTCATTGGAATATATGAATCTAAAATGAATAGGTTGTACGTGAAATGCATGCAGTTGTGATAATTTAACCGGTATCCTGAATATTTCAGAATACGTTGGACGAATCGAGTAGAGAAGAGGATCCGACGGACGCTTCAGACGAGAAGGATGACAAGGCTCATAGGGCTAGGGAAGGTGAAGACGAACACGAGTTGAGGAGGTACCCTGCTTTGTATATCCTCCTATGGCCCAGCCATACAAATTGAAAATCCAAAATTTGCCACTGAAATTTGAACCTACAGTGTAAGAAACAGCAAATTTTGCGTTGTTTGAAAATTGAACGAAACAATCCAAAAGCGACTCTGTTCCAATTGAATATTATTGAAAAGAAGTACTATAGGTGGGACCTTGGGCCTTTGGAGGTTAAAATAAAAAAAAATCGTTGCATTTTTTATCCTCGGGCCTGCATTTTATGTATCCAAATTGCAGATCAACCTCGCCATCCGTATCTAACCCAATAAGCTAATTTGCTGATGAATCAAATCAGCTACTATTGAAAAGACTACTTTTTAGTCTTTACATCTCTGATTTGATTTAAGTAAAAGATGTGTGTTTCGTTTTTTTGAAAACCGGACCTGCATTGTTTGTCTTTATCCACTACAAAGTGTTAGTCCACCATCAATATCAAATATAATAGGCTATTTTAGTAAAGACTCACCCCCTTATTCATAAACGTTTACTAAAGTTGACAAGCCGATAATAATCGTTTGTCCCTTTCCGACATATTAGTATGATGGAAAGGGACAAACGATTATTATCGGCTTGTCAACTTTAGTAAACGTTTATGAATAAGGAAGTCAGAAGTTAAAGGTACTCAAAAAGACGTAATAAGTTGTGATTATCCACCTTTATAAGAGCTTTGAAGATATAAAAGAAGTATTAAAAGCGCAAGAGTTGAATGACCAACTTCCTTCCTTTTTTCTTCCGTTTTCATGATTGTTGTAAAACAATTTAAATCATAAATCATTTATTTTTCGTGATAAACTTAAGTTAGGTATATTTAGAAACCTTAGCCTATTCTATTCTTTGACAAATTACAATCTCACCCTCATTTAAACATCCCTTAATGTATTTTTATTCAGCCTAACCCTTCCAGATTCGGGTGCTGGTCCGAGGAAACCCTATCAATGGGGTTACCCTCGTACCGCAACCACTTCCTGCTGCTCAGCAGTATTTGCATGGAGGCCGTGCATGACTACCTCACCCTGAGGCTCGAAGGCCGACCGGAGCATCCCTCTTGTCTCACTATAAAGCAGGTAACAGACTATTTTTATAAATTATATAATATAATTTGACTATAACTGACTCGTCGAATCATGAATATGATCCTTAACCTCCTGAGACTAAATGTACATATTTGTGCTAATAATCTAATTTGAACCTTTCAGGAACCAAATAAAGTAGCATTTCCTTTGTTTCATTGGTTTTTAAAACAAACGAAATTCGTTCTAATTTACCTATTGAATAAGGTTCTAATTAAAAATTCGAAAACTTTGTATGGTGGGTCTTACGAGGTTACGACAGTTAATTTATTTTTATAATGAGCAGCTGTCACGTCAAAAGTTTGTAGACATTTGTAGGCACATTAATTTAAGAAAAAATATTTTAATAAAACCTGCAAATTGTCCCAAACGGCAACTCTAAAGTATAGAGATAAATAACTGAGCTTAATAAACTGACGACCTGGTACGCTCAAGACACATCGAATTTTAAACAGCGTTTTTAATGCCACATTACAATTTTCGAAAAAATAAATGGAGGTTTTGATTATAAATTCAATATTTTGTAGATTTAAAAACTTTAACTTTGTTTTCAGCTAATCCACGAACTGAAAGAGGGTCTGGACATCGCGACGACAATGCGGCAAGCGTTCGTGGGGAACATAGAAGTGGCGTTGCGCGGCTGCCGCGCCGGACATGCGGCGAGACAGGACCTGTTACTCATCATTAAGACCTTCGATGCCAGCGTGGAGGATGTTTTCAAGGTTAGTTATGGACCTGCACAAAATCTCCTGGATTCCCTTAGCCTATATAATCGTCTATAAAAGAGGGCAACATCGAGGTACGAGTGCGCGGATGTCGCGCCGGCCACGCGGCGTGACAGGACTTGTTACCAGCTGTTACTCATCATTAAGACTTTCGATGCCAGCGTGGGTATCGTCTTGGGTCGTCCCATTCGTTTTTCGTCAAGTTCCTAAATTAGTCCTATTCTGCTTTCGTCACTCATTCTACATTCGTCACAATTGTCGGTGGCTTTCAATGTAGAATGAGTGACGAAAGCAGAATAGGACTAATTTAAGAACTTGACGAAAAACGAATGGGACGACCCAAGACGATACCGCAGCGTGGAGGATGTTTTCAAGGTTAGCTATGGACCTGTACAAAATCTCCTGGATTCCCTTAACCTATATCATCGTCTTTAAAAGAGGGTGTCGACATAGCGACAATGCGTCAAGCGTTCGTCGGCAACATCGAAGTAGCGCTCCGCGGCTGTCGCGCCGGCCACGCGGCGTGTCAGGACTTTTTACCAGCTGTTACTCATCATTAACACTTTCTATGCCAGCGTGGAGGATGTTTTCAAGGTCAGCTTTGGACTTGAGCACTTTGCTTCCATTGAAAACACTTTAAACACACGAACCCGCCGCCATAAAGCCGCTCCCATACAGTCGAAGTTACGCTCTAATTTTAAAACGACTTGCTTAATGAAACTTGGCATGAACATTTACGTCACTGATATTTATGTTTTGTATTGTATTGTTTTGTTATGTATTGTTATGTATTGTATGCCTGTCGGCGAAACATAGCGTTCTCAAATACTTTTTGTACCTATCCAACACTGTTACCTATGTTTACAAATGAATAATTTGTCTTGTCTTGTCTTGTTTTGTCTGATACTAGTTTTCCTTTCTAAAAATGGTTATAAAAAGAAAATAGATCGAGAAGAAGTTGTGTTTTAAACTTACGAGTGTAAAATTTTATGATTATGAATCTGGTTTGATTATATAGATTATTATTTGTCCACAGCAATACCTATCCTACTTAACTGCCATGTCTGAAGTCGAGCACATGCCCCGCTCGAGCTTGGAGGCCGAATGGAGCTTCGTGGCTCGAGTGGCCGAGCGCGGCTCGTGGGTCAAAGACCTCGCGCCTGTCGCCTTCACGTGAGTTATATCTTACATCTATTCTACTTAAGTGCCATGTCGGAAGTCGAGCACATGCCCCGCTCGAGCTTAGAGGCCGAATGGAGCTTCGTGGCTCGAGTGGCCGAGCGCGGCTCGTGGGTCAAAGACCTTGCGCCTGTCGCCTTCACGTGAGTTATGTAGGCATATGTCTTCGGTTCCCCTTCACTTCGTTATAGTTCGTTTTTTTAGCATTAGAAAGAAGGTAAGCGATCTTGACATGTCTTTTAATTGTAAAACGCTTTTTAAAAATCAGTAACTATTACTTATGAAAGCAGAAGAATACAAATGATCGTATTAGATTCATAATTGTTACATATTGCCGTGACTTATTTTTAAAAAGTGTTTTTCAATTAAAAGACACGTCAAGATTGTTTACCTTATTTCTAATGTTAAAAAACGAACTATTGTAAATTTTTCTAATTTTCGTCAATTTGGTCACCGTGTTTTACTTATTTTTAAATTGTTTTAAAATAGTGTTTGTTCTGTCTTCACTATCAAAGTTTGTGTAAGTCTATGATCTATATGAACACCAATATCTTCCTTTTAATTATAGGATATCTATTGAATTTAGTTTATAAATATGTACTAATATAAATTGTATGTATTGCAGTGACATCGCGTGTAACCAGCTGAATAGAGTAATGAAACAATTCGAGGCTAAAATAGCAGCAATCGACCAAGTAAATAAGCCCGAGCCGGACAGGTAAGATTTTATTTTGCACGATTGATTTTAGTAGGTAATAAATTGATATAATTTTTACCTGATTACTTAACCCTTTGACCGCCAAAGCCTGACCAACTTTACGATGACAGGAGTGGCGTTCAAAGGGTTTTACGGGGCCTTACGTTCAGAGAGCGGAGTTTATGAAAACCCGTAGCGCTTTTTTATTTTATTTATTTGCAAAGCAAACAGAAATAAGTAAGCAGGAGATAAGTTTACAGAGACACGCTAAGGACATTCACTTATTTCCTTAACAGCTCTCACTAGATCACTTTTAGATCACAATTCGGTTGCCTAAAATTCAATTAGCAATCTTGAGCCCTTTCTCTAGGGACTTCATCAAGTCGAATCCTAATTTTACAAGCTTTTATTTAGTTTCACCTGTCCCGTTGTCGGTCTGTAATCATATCTTACAAGTTAAATTTGATCCACTTCCCGGTTTCCGATTGAGCTGAAATTTTGCATGCATGTATAAATCGGATGACAATGCAATATTATGGTACCAAGACACAAGATACAAGATACTTATTGATAAAAGTCAATGTTTTACAAGTCAGTATACATAATAAATTAGTAATAGTAGTAGGTAGGTTGGTACAGCATTTTTGCACAGTAATTTTATATTACTTATTAATCTATTAAATAAATAACATGTTTTAAGCGAAACAAATCATCAAGTAAACAATCAGTAGTCAAATATTAGGTCATTACCTATGAAATTGGCGTTTTGTTCGGAGAATTTCAACGAAACACGAATTTCCATACAATTAATTTTGCGGATATTTTTTTGATGGCTAATTCAAACCAAACAAAAAGTTTTCCAGAAATTTTTGACACCTTTAAGGTATGTTTTCAATATCTCCATTTCTTGAAAATTGGTACCATTAGAAAAATATAAGTAATTTTAATACTCGAACCGACAGCACATGAAAAGACCTATTTTCAAGGCTTAATTCTGAACACTTAACAATAAAAAATAACAATTAATTGTATGTAAAATCGTTGTTTATTGAGTGCACTATAGTTTTATTGTAATTGTGTATGTACTTTTGTAAAAAAAAAAAACTAGGATCAGACTTATATCTATGAACAAAAACGCCAATTTCATAGGTAAGGACCTAATAGTAAAACATAAGTTATTAAATTATTAATTTCATAAAGTAAGTATACATTTGTTTAATTGTGTATAAGTATAGTTAATTACTTAGTGCACGTTTCGACAAATTCGAGCCATCATCATACCATCGAGCTGATCTGATGATGGAGACAGGAGGTGGCCATAGGAACTCTGTGATGAAATAACGCAACCTAATTGTGTTAGGGGTTTTTAGAATTGTCTCGATGAGTATTAGTTGTCTGTCGTAAGAAAAGTACAGTCAGCGATAAAAGCTTGTACCAAAAATAAAATTCATTCCTAAAACTTATTTTTCACTTCTCATGCTCAAAAAGTGCACCTTTATGTCGTGCGTAGACGACATAAAATCGCATTTTATGCTCTAGAGCATAAAGTAAAATCATCTATTACGACCCTTATTGACTTAGCAATAAAGTCCAAATTCTGCCATACAAACTGCCAGCCCTGCCGGCGCGCCCCCGACTGGCGCTCTCCCGACCGGCGTGCCCCGCGCCTCCGACCGGCCCAAGAACAATTTTCTTTAGTCTTGAATAAATACGTTAAAATAACCTAAAATATTAGATTTTTTGTATATTTTCTTCGCAATCGAAGTGAAAAGCAGAGTGTACAACAAGGGCATAAATGTCCATTTTTACCCTCGTCTACTATTTTGCCTCGGGTAAAAATAGGTCACTTTATGCCCTTGTTGATTTTTGCTTGATAGACAAAAATATCACCAAGTTTACTTTCCAAAAATGAAAAATCCACTTTAAAAATGTATAATCAATTTTGCACAAAAACTATAAATATGAAAATTATTTATAAAAATGAGCAATAATATGGACGAGGGAACTCATCGATTACTTTTTTTATTATTAAAACTCACAAAATATTTAAAATTCGACAACATGATATCCGCGATCCCTGTCACGCACAGCCGTCTCGCTCACACTCGCCCTCAGTGAGAGTGAGAGAAGAACCTGAATTCCTTTAATAGAGTTAGACCAAGAAAAGTCTGCAACGATTCTGATAGCACACGCAGCGCAAGTGTTGTTTTAAACGTCAAACTTCTAAGAAATTATGACGTATAAATAACACTTGCACTGCTATGCTATCAAAATCGTTGCAGACTTTTCTTGGTCTAACTCTAAACATTTAGCTTATTTACAGATACGTGTTCTACACGCTATGCCGAGAGGCGCAGAGCGTGTTCGCTAGCGAGCGCGAGGCGGCGCTGCAGGCCGCGGCCTTCGCGCGGGCGCTCGCCTCGCACCACGCTCGCGCTAGCCCGGACGCGAGGCGCGCCAGGCGGAGGATCTATGTAACTTACTCATTCATCATCATCATATCAACCGAAACACGTCCCCTGCTGGACATACTCTTCTTCCTTGCGTTATCCCGGCATTTTGTCACGGCTCATGGTAGCCTGGGGTCCGCTTGACAACTAATGCAATGATTTGATGTAGGCCCTAGTTTTTACGAAAGCGATTGCCATCTGACCTTCGAACCCAGAGGGGAAACTAGGTATTTTTGAGATTAGTCCGGTTTCCTCGCGATGTTTTCCTTCACCGAAAAGCAATTGGTAAATATCAAAATGATATTTCGTACATAAGTTCCGAAAAACTCATTGGTACGCGCCGTTGTTTGAACCCGCGACCCCCGGATTGAAAATCGCACGCTCTTACCGCTAGGCCACCAGCGCTCTGCGGCACATACTATATTGTATTAATGCGGAATGTTATTTTTCCTGTTTTGTTATGATTTTTGTACAATAAAGTGTTTTACTACTACTATTACTTATTTGCTCTCCTACACCGTACAAGGAGACACCAGCCGATGTAATAATATATATATATAATGGTTTTGAAAGAAATTAAGTTTATTTATTATTATTTGATACTAGTGGCTCTATGAGCTGTAGACCTCGCGAACCCTCAATAATTAATATTGCACCTGCTCACCAAATTTCACGTGAATCGGTTGAAAAATGCGACCTGTAGACGGGAACATACGACAGGATTTTTGCCTAAGCTGAAACGGCGACCTTCGCTTTCGCTCGGTTAAAAATAGGCTTTAAACTCCCAGTTTTTGTCCACAGGAAAGTCTTTTCCTATTACGTGAGTGCATCGTCCGACACACCATGGAAATCCTCGAGCATGCCAGCAAGAGCCCTCCTGAAGAGTATATTCACGAGGTCACAGATGGAGTCGTGGCTAGGGTCAGAGACCTGCTGCTACAGATATACAGACTTGGCTTCGAGGTAGGAACCTTTCTCTCTTGCACTGTACTTATTAGAAAGAGCCAGCAGGAGTCCTCCCTAAGAATATCTTCATGAAGTCACAAATGGTGTCGTGGCTAGGGTCAGAGACCTTCTGCTGCAGATATGCAGACTTGGCTTCGAGGTAAGAACGTTTAATGTCCTCTCTCTCTTTCTTACACGCAGTATTGGATAGAAAGAGCAGCAAGACTATACAGGCTTAGCATCAAGGTAACTTTCATAATAGCAAAAGTAACATCTCCTTTGCACCGTACTGAATAGAAAGAGATTTTGGAGTGAGTCAGCAAGAATTTCAGGTTCAAGAATGTACAATTTGTATATTTCTTCAGTGTCCAGTTTCTCGCTTTGTCACTTTCGCACTTAGCACTTTAGTGGCGTCTCACTTTGAATAAGGTGCATCCTTGTAAGGTAATTCGGGAACTAATATTGTTCGTGCATTTCGATTGCATGATTTAATAATCCATATTATGCATGAATGTATCACTAACAATTAAAGTTTTATTTACTCTTTATAATAGTAAGGCATTTAAGTATAATCTTAGTACAAACAGCAACACTCCTAACTGTACATCGGTGAACTTTATTACAAATGGCATAAGGTCCACCGATGTACAGTTAACAGTGTGGGCGACGGTACAGTACATTAAGAAATCTGCATACATCCGCGGAGTAATAAATTTCAAAAATGTATGTGAAGTTCCAAACCCACTTTGGACCAGCGTGGGGACCATAGCGATCCCTCTGAAAACGGTTTCCTATTTTTTACCCGATTTTTCACAAAACTTACTCGGATGCCTCGCACGCACCGCACGCCTAACACGCATGCGCGCAACCTCCACAGCTCCACCGCGAATGCTACAAGTTCGTGCACGGCAACAAGCCCGCGCCGCGCCGGCAGCGCCCCGCCTCGCTGCAGCCCCCGCGCGCGCGGCATGTGCGCCCGAGGCGTCCGGAGACCATGCTTGTGCATGAGTCCGTCAATCCTATGGTAATGAGAACTTTCTACACGGTTCTGGAAGCTTCGCTTGGTGTTAGTGTGTCTTTAGTGTTGCTGTTCTGCTGTGTCATTCTCTCCTGGTAGTCCTGGTAATTATTACCTTATCAGCTATTAACCTATAAGGCCCACTTGCACCATTCTACTAACCCGGGGTTAACCGGTTAAACCTGCAGTTACCATGGTTACCAGTACAATTTGACACTGGGTTGACGGTTAAACCGCTTAACCCCGGGTTAGTGGGATGGTGCAAGTGGGCCTAAGAGAGTATTTATTGTTTGTGCCTATATAATACAATTGGAGACCATGAGTCCGTCAATCCGATGGTAATGGGAACTTTTAGACGGTTCTGGAAGCTTGACTTGGTGTTTTTGTATGGCTACTGTTGTTTTAATGTTCCTCCTTGTATGTCATTTTCTCCTGGCACTTTTAACGCATCTATAAGTGACTTTTGTAAATGTTTTTGTTATAAAATTGACCATGCTTGTTCATGAGTCCGTCAATCCGAAGGTAGGTAATGGGTTCTTGAGTGCTTCGCTTGGTGTTTGTGTGTCTTTAGTGTTATAATTCTATTCGATCCTTCAACCCCTGATTACCTTCGTTCCAAATACAAATTTGTGACTCCGCGCCCCGGCACAGATCTCCGAACCTCCCGTAGCCTTCAGCTTATTGTGCCCCGTCATCGTACAGGTTTCATGTCGAATTCCTTCACCATCCAGGCAATCCGGCTGTGGAACGATCTTCCTCTCTCTATTAGACAGGCCCAGAACAAATTCTCTTTCAAGCGCATGTTGCGCAAGCATCTGTCTGACCAGGTTCACAAGTCGTCCTCATGATGTTTACAGTGGGTATATATATGTATATATATATTTTCTCAAACATGCAATGAAATATTGATGTTATGTTCCTTATAATAGGCTGCGAAGTATCACGTTTCAGGTGCGGCTAGGACAAAAGGTCGTTAATGGAATTTCATACACATCTTGCAGGCCTAGGCCGGCAAAGGCCTCTTTTTTAATTTTCATTTGACAGATATTTGTGACACAGCATCGTGGCATTCATCCATTAAAAAAAACTAGAGGCAGTATTTGCTTTATGGTTCGTAATGACACTCTGCCACTACGCCTATAAAAAAAAAAAAAACAAAAAACAATGTTTGCTATAATTTGCAGTTTTATTTGTATAAAATCAACATGAACTTAATAAATAATACATTCAATAATTTTATAATTTTAAATTATAAATTTAACTACACAAATAAAAACATTTAAAATATTTCATCTAAACGTTAGCGGTAAAAAGGTCTACTCAAACACGCGTAGTTATATTTTTTAAATTGTTATGGAGGTAAAGTTGAAAAATATTCATTCTGTTTTATTGGATTTATGGTGTGTTGTTGATTTTTTGACTTTAATATGAGTTCCGACGAAATAATGAAATTAATATTAATTGTAATCGTAGGTGTTGGAATTGGCAGCGTAAGCAGAATTGATTTTAATAACTTGCTGCCTCTGCCGCCAAGTCAAAGACGAAGTATGTATATTATATGGTTGCTTATGGCAATTTTATTATTTCAGAAACTAAGAAAAATGGCTTACAGTTTATTAGAAACAGTTTTGTGGCATATTTTAAATGAATGTAACTACAAACTCGTCAACACTGTGGAAATTATACTTATTTACTCCATGCATAAAGCAACGATGTATGTGAAACATGATATCAACATGAAAGTGATATGTAAACTTATGTGACGAAAACGACAGTCAGACGGATACAAGGCGAAAAAATCAAAGATACATGAAAATATACGGGTAGTAAAAATACACGACTCGTGTAAAACATACGCGTGATAATGATATAGGTACGTGTTGGTTATATTTTGGGTGTAGTTTACTTTTAGTTTTTTCTATAAATAAAACTTGGTTTTCGTGGATTTTTTATTTTATTTATTTCATTGCATGTTTGAGAAAAGCACTATACATACCTCGGCGGGAAATGGGGTTGCCCGCGCTCAGACCTATCCGACCTCGCTTCGCTCGGCCGTCTATATGTCTTCGGCCGGCAACCCCTTTCGTCCCGGCCTCTGTAGTAATGTACTATTATATATGTGTATATATTTACGTATGTATATTTATTTATTTATGTATAATATTACTTATGATGCATATATAATGTCATATATTATAGTTTAGTGTTTTTTTTTTTCTTTCCAAATTTACTGTAACAGTATTCTGAGCCTGCACCAACTAGATCTTTCGGTTTAGCCCATGGTTGACTGGTAGAGAATGCCTTCAGGCATTAAGTCCGCCATTTGTACTCTTCATTTATTGTGCAATAAAGTATAAATATATAAAAAAAAATCCTGCAATGTCATTCTCTCCTGGTACTTTTACCTTCTCAGCTTAGAAATATGACATACTCTTTATATTTAGACGGTTCTGGAAGCTTCGCTTGGTGTTTGTATATTGTTTTAGTATTTCTCTTGGTGGGTCATGTTCTTCTGGTACTTTTAACGCTGCTATAAGAGACTTATTAATTTGTTTTGGTATAAAATTGACCATGCTTGTGCATGAGTCCGTTTATCCGATGGTAATGTGAACTTTCTAGGTTGTTCTGTGGTTCTTGAGTGCTTCGCTTGGGGATTTTGTGTCTTTTTGCTATGAATAATGGTTCTGGAAGCTTCGCTTGTTGTTATTCTGTGGCAAGTTTTGTCTTTTAGAGATTTCTTTAATTGTTTTTGGCATAAAATTTACCATGCTTGTTCGTGAGTCGGTCAATCCAATGGTAAAGGGATCCCTGATTGTTTCGCTTTGTGTTATTGCGTGGTTTTATTGTCTTAATGTTCCTCCTGCTATGTCATTGTCTCCTGGTACTCTTAGTGCCTCAACCGTCAATATAGTTTTAGCGATGGTAAAGGGACTCATAGATGGTCGTGGAAGGCTTGGTGTTTTTGTGTCTTATATTGTTTTAATGTTCCTTCTGTTATATCATTTTCTTCTCTGGTATGTATATTACTACCTCGACAATAATTCTTATTTGTCACTGAATGATTTTCTCTCTTCTTTGTCGTCACACTCTTGTCAGAGTGGTCGTGGTCGTCATATCAGGGCCGGTGGCAAGCTTCACAATCCGTCGCCATTCCTCCCGTACTGTAGCCCTTCTTGTACATACATGGAGTGGTTCATTGAATGATTTTCTAATTAAACATAATGTCCACAGATACACAAGGAGCTACACCGCTTCGTGAAAGAGTGCCGTCGGCCTCGCGCACCGCGCTGGCTACTACGCTCCGAGTCCGTCACTGAGGACGAACCAGAAGGGACCTTCGCTGAGATCGACTATCCTGAAATCAAGGTAACATAACTAACTTTACTTCATTGGCGGTATATTTGCTATACCTTCATACAGTGGATCTACAAAGAGCTTCGTGACGTGCGATTCGGCCCCACTTGCCGTCGGCCTCGCTGAGATTGACTATCCTGTGATCAAAGGACAAACTGCAACACTGGTGCACCTTATCTCGTTGCCTTAAGGTTTACTTTAATTGTGTCAATGATCGCCTTTGTTATCTTCTGACACCTACATTCTAGTGCTATAAACAGAATGTTATTTATTGGATTCATTTTTCACAGACCCAAGTCTCGATAGAGGAGCTCCTAGGCTCCCCCCCACCGCCGCCACAACCCCGGGTCGAGCACGAGCCACACACCGACGAGGAAGCCTGGAGCGCGGCGGTTGCTCGCGCTATAGTGTGCTTCGCGCGCTGCTGGATGCGATTTGTTTTAGAGCGATGCGAGCGCGGCCGCGGCCGGAGGCCTAGGTTAGTTTACTTGCTTTTATATTCTAGATACTAAAATGAAATTGGTCGCAGCGAGTTACAGAGAGTGAGAAAGGGTCATATTAGACAGAGACACTGCGCTATCTATGCCCCAGTCTCAGTAGAAGAGCTCCTAAACTAAACTGTATACATCGCACACATGTAAAGGTTAAATGCTTATGTGAATTCTTCATGTATGTTTGCAGCTGTGTCATAAAACTTCTTTTTGTCAGATGGGCGAGTCAAGGGCTAGAGTTTCTAATGCTAGCATGCGACCCTTACAACACGAGGCATCTCAGCGATGAAGAATTCGAGGTATTCTGGATTTTTTTTTGTGATTAATTTTAAAACAAATGATGAAGAAAGTGATATTAACTCTTAAAGCACATAAGTATACTAAACCGCGTAAAAAGATTATAATTATAAACTTTTCTCATGGCTTTGTTGTGTTCATATGTCTTTGGATTTGTTGATAATGTTACGCCGATATTTCAGGAGCTGAAACATCTAATGGATGGTTGCATTTCCCACGTGATTGGGTCGCGCGGCACGACCAAAGGTTCGGACTCCGAGCCCTCACCGCGGCCCCGACATCGGTTGCACGTGAGTACTCTACCACACAGTACGTTGTTACAAATATACTCATGATATCGTTTAACTGTGTCTCTTTCTCTCTTAGTAATCATCATTCTGTTTGATAAGCATCTATGTAGTGTTAGTAGATTAATAATTGTATTTAGTACCTTAGAGTAGTTAACACATTCAACACCAAGAACCCGACTGTCGGGTACACTGTTCGTAGCGACTACGCGCTACATACGACGAAACCGTGGCTACGCGCTACGAGCGTAACCCGTAGCACTTAGTGGTATTGAATGTGTTAAGTGTAGTATATTTCTGTTATACATGTTTTAGTGAGAGCTATTAAGGAAATAAGTGAATGCCCTTAGTGTGTCTCTGTAAACTTATCTCCTGCTCAATTAAAAAACTCACTTTCCAAAAAAAAAAAAATACTGGGCGTACAAACAAGAGATGTGATGTAGAGTTAATTCTAAGAACTAAGAAGAGGTCGATCGAAATCCTCACCTCAGTTTCCTTACTTAAGTACTTCCAATGGCGCGACAAATCTCTTCTAATATCTTCATCCAATGGAGTCCCAAGTAACATTTTAGTCCTATAATTTTAGTTTTTATCGCTAAAAGCTTGTATAGACGTCGTATTAAGGTTTCAGAGTTGACCACCTGTCGTATAAAAGCGCTTGGCAACACCTTTTTGCTCTATAGGCTTATACAGCTAATATATTCTATAAGCAATTGATGTAAAGGTTTATTTCATCATTTTATAGAGCCGTTATAGGCGTGTACTATAACAGGTTCAAATATAACCACTATAGAGCAATATTACTGTATAATAGTATTTGGAATCACTTTTATGCAACTAATTTGCGCTATTAAGGTTCCCTGCCAAGCCGCTATAGTTTTGTGTTTTAACAGTGACAAAAACCCAACTATACAACGATTTCAGGATATAGTGGCTTTAGAGATCACTGCTATAGTACATAATACTTTATTAGTCATATGAACACTATTATAGAACTGTTTTGCTCTATAGTAGCGTTTTTGGGACATATTTATAGCATTAAAAAGCGCTTTAGTAGTTTTTAAATCCCTATTATATCTCATCGCTGTAAACGTCACAATGACTCTTTTATATCACAAAACTGTTGTATAGTGGTTTTGTTTTTTCTTTTAAAAGACAACAGCGTTATAGTTGAGTTTTTATGTCTTTTATAAACCGAGTTAGATACATAAAGGTAGAAAACGACTACTTGTAAATGATCAATTTGATCTGTAATGGCTACTTATATCTTGCTTATATAAGTTCAGGCCTAAGCCACATAATGTGGTTCCGTACAAAATATTTTTATATTTTAATGAATTGATAAAAAAGACCCCAGTGATATTAGTGACTGTAGGTGAGATTTATCATCAATGATAATACAAGCATAAAATCGTGACGGTTTAGATATTTATCGACATCCATTATTAGCACATTTTTTTACCAATCACACTGAAAAAGGAAACAACAGTAATGACTACATCTAAATTAAAAAAAATTCCTATATCTTTCTAAAGAGTTTGTAGGTGTAACTGGGTCAAAGCAAAATTCTTTTGGAACCCTAATTTTAATCATGATGGCGGTGAATAGTTCGTCGTAAGTTCTATAGTTAGCCTATAAAAGCGTCGGATTTACTTATTGGCTGTATAGTAGTAACTATGGTGAATATCATAATATTTTATTAAATTATTTTATTAAAAACATAAATAAATCGAGGGGGCATTTAAAATTCCTCATTAAACTAATACTATTCTAACGGTAAAACTTCCGTCCCATATACTTTTTGCACTAAGGACCGAATTATTCGACATCTAAATGGCGCATATTAATATAAAGTCTTTACTTATCACCATTTTACTTAGTACCGTTTTTTGTGAAGTAAACACAACAAAACCACTCACAACAGTTGTTGGTAAACTTGATTGCAAATTTCGTAGTAAAGGAACTATGAATTCTACAATAGTATAAAAAAGCACTATAATACAATTTCAAATACTACTATAGTATAAAACAAGCACTATAATGGAATCTCAAATGCCACTATAGTATAAATTAACTCTATAATGGCGTTACTGACAACAAATTAGCACAAAAGTGATCATCACATCACTTTTATAGACCTAAAACGTCACGACTGACACTGCTACACGTCTACTATATTACTGAATGGCACATAAGATGCGCCATTTCGGCTTTATACAATCTTCTTTGGTCTTTTATAGGACCTTAGGTGGTATTTGGGAAACGTTCTATCGACTACTATAGAACCACAAATTGTTACTTGGGGTTGACCGGTCGAAGTATTTAGCAGATGGCGCCAGCATAACTTGCCCTGTTAATCCCTAGAAATGTCTCAATTTATTGTTATTTTAATGTATTTTTATGCCCAGGCCTTTAAGCTAAATCTCATAGAAAAAGGGGCAAGCTATGATGGCGCCATCTATGCAAAACCTTTGACAGTTGTCCCTATTGTCGCGATCCTTTGCGACTTTCCTCCTGTTGATTTACTTGGTCATCCTCTGCGCAGTCTAGCATTCTATTTTTCCACAATATTTTATTTCTTATGTTACAGAGTCCATTGCCAAGCCAGACGGGTGCTCCCAAAGAAAGCTTGACGCCATCGACGCCGCCGGGAGAGCCCGAGGCGGCCCCGAACTTCAACATAACTGACCTACATGGTAAATTATATTACTTACTCTTCCTCTTTGTCGTCATACTCTTGTCAGAGTGGTCGTGGTCGTGATATCAGGGCCGGTGGCAAGCTTCACAATCCGTCGCCATTCCTCCCGTACTGTAGCCCTTCTTGTACATTCCTGGAGTGGTCCATTGAGTGCATTTTTGACTAGGTCTGTGACGCATTGGTGACCTACCGCGCTTTGTGCCTTCAACTTTTCCTTGCACTACAAGTCGTTCCACAAATGTCTCGACTTGTAATATGCCAAAAGGAGTAGTATTAGGTACTTATTAGTTACTTACTAATTTTGTCCACGGAAAAGTCTTGAAATTGCCCACACCTCCCATTTTATTCTCATCTTCTTCTTAGTGTCGTCCCTAATGTTCCTTCTGACCTTGCAACCCAGAAGGGGTACCAGGCTTCATTGGGACTAGTCCGGTTACCTCACGATGTTTTCCTTTTTCACGACCCTTTTCTATTTTTTGAAGTGAAAACTTTTTTAGCGGCGCTGAGCACTTTTTGAGGTGGGGAAAAAATTGTAAACTCGATTCAGCGTAACGCGTAACGTAACGCTGACGTCATGTGTCACGGACAATGTTATTCACCAAAGAACTTTAGTCATAACGTATCATAATCAGGTCAATTATTTAAAACTGGACTTTTATATTAAGCAATAAAGCTCAATGTTCTAATCTTGTACGGGCTGAAATACGAGGATCTCACAGTTACATTCTAACTTTATATCACTCAAATATAATTCAATAAAGCTACATCTTGATGAAAACGCTAATAAAAGTGAACTCTAGTACTGGTGAATAAAACTCAAAATATCATGACTAAATATATTTAGATGCGAGGTCTGCAAGGTAACTTTACAATTTCTATTCGAGTTTTAAACAATTAACGCTACAAATTTGAATTTCGAATTTTAAACAAGATCACTGACCAGCAATTTCGGAACTAAAGTTTTTCAATAGAAAGGAGGATGGGTCAATTATACATAGTGCTGCAGACATTTGGGACTAGTCATTGAGTTTTCACTTCTGTCGGCACTCCCGGAGTGCAACCCGTTGTTTTTTCTTATGCAGAACTTTAAGGACTAAGGTACACTGTACTCTTTTAAAAATCGAATTTGTTTAAAGAACAAAAGCTATCGGAGCATTCCACGGGCTGTCCCGTACAAACGCATTTTATTTCGTATATTAGAACTTTTTTTCGGTGTTTTAAGCAGACGATTATTTTTCTGGTCATATTTTTGACCATTTGTTACAGAAAAAGAAACTCCTATACCTGCAAATCTTCAGAAAACTCGGGTTTGTACGGGACAACGGTAGACAATTCCATGGAATGCTCCTATCACCTAGGTTTTACTCTCCATTAATTTTAATATTTTCTTTCAGCTCGCACGAGAAGCGTCATGGAAGCGATAAAGAAATTAGACATGTCCCGCGACGCGGCCTTACGTTCGATGAAAGCTGTTGGACGAGTCGCCGAACCGGCCGTGACACACGACTACGAGCCGCGAGTACGACAGGTCACATTTAAATGGCAGCGTGGACTTAAAATCGGCGCTGGCACTTTTGGCAAGGTTAGTCAAGAAAAAAAAACTACGAATATTACGAAAATATATATTTCAACGCCCACTTGATCTGTCAAAAATGTGACTTGTACTTATTTTACTATGATGGTTGCAAAGCGTAGGGCCCGCTTAATAGTAAGTAGATTCCATAGCCTATTGATGCTTGTAATACCAATGGTGTCACAGGCGCGCTCCTTAAGCTAATGTCGGACCAAACTAGTTACTATACATATATTATTATACTCTTTGCAAACTAGTTCTCCATGGTATTTGCAATAGCAAACTGTAAACATGTCAAATGATCTTTTCATATAAATGTCAAGATATGAAAAGATGACGTGTTTAATGATATTCTTCTATTCAAGTCGGTGTATAGTTAGCTTAGACGGACTATATGCAAAGTCTCACTGTCTAGACAGAAAGGTAAAGGTCTCTTAACCACTCTATGAGTAATGGAAGCGACCAAACAACTAGGCTTGTCGCGTGACTCTGACCTACGTTCGATGTGGACGTGTGGCCGAACCGGCCGTGACAGATGACTACGAGCCTCGAGTACGACAGGTCACCTTTAAATGGCAGCGTGGTTTAAAGATCGGCGCTGGCACTTTTGGAAAGGTTCTACATCCTTACCAGTGGCGGCGCGTCCATAAAAGCCGATTCCCACCGGCTTGCCTGTTTTTGGACTTTTGAGCAGAGTTGCAAAGGAAATATGTAAGCCAAATTAGCCCCGGCTTGCCTGTGGATATGTTTGACGCGCCGCCACTGATCCTTACTTAACCTTTTGACCGTCAAAGGCGTCAACTGACGCGCGCGGCTACAGCCTAATCAATCTTGGACCATTCCGACAAGGTTCACGACGGGAAAGTGTTAAAAGTCATGGTTTTGTCGTCTTATGACTCCCTTACACGACACTGCAGCAAACTTCTTCACTTGGCTAAGATTCTACTAGCTCTCGTTCCGTCTATTATGCTTGGTACGCACTACTACCGTCTGAGGCGTTCTTGGCGCCCAAAAAACCTTGTAGAATACATTTAAAGTTTTTACTTCAGGTCTGAGAGGTCTAGAGGACGTATATAGGCTGAATGACTATTTATTCTATTATGCTTTAGGTCTATATATTACAGATTACTTTTAACTTTTAAGTATTATCAGGCGTGGCTGACTCCGCGATTTCGTCGCGTAGCAACAAGTAGCTACAAGTACATCCGTCCCACACCAATTTTGGTGTCTAGCAATAGGCCGCGCGTGGCGCTGTCGCCACCTGCGCACTGTCCTAATCGTAACAGACGCGTCTTGTTAGAGAGTGAATCTTCTGTACCTAGTACTATTATTTATTCTGTGGTATTACATATTTAAACTTCCCATTCCAGGTGTACACCGTAGTGAACACGGAAACGGGTCAACTTCTCGCCATGAAAGAAGTGAGCATCGCCGCGGGCGACCGCCGGGCGATGCAGCGCGCGGCCAACGAGCTCCGCGTGCTCGAGGGGGCGCAGCATCCCCATCTAGTGCGGTACTACGGGATAGAGGTTCATAGGGTGAGTAGACAATAAATGCCCTAGTATTATCATAACAGCTGGTATATATCGGTGACGAGCAATGCCGCGAGCGGCCAATGAGATGAGGGTCGAGGGAGTCCAACATTCCCATCTAGTGCGGTACAGAGGTTCATAGTTCATAGGGTACGTGGAAAAGTAAATACCATGCCAAAGTCTTTCTTTCGTTTAAAAAATCTGGTAATAGGCCGTAGTAGTCCCGAACCTCACTATAATAGTCTGCAATTCGAGACCTATCTGGTCCCGACTATATCAGACTATAGACCCTGATGACGATGGTTGTTGTCTAATATCTCCCTTCGCTTTCATAACATAATACTAGATAATGACCTTGGCGATTTGGAATTTTCGAATATCCGACTATAATATAAAAAAAAATATTATCAACTTTAGCAGTCTAGAATCCTGCGTGTCTTTTAGCCACCTATAAACAGACCACCCATTCCTTCATATTTTGATTTGTGGGCGGCCGCAGACTATGACGTCTAATGACGTAATGACAATCTCGTACCCGACCATAACAGACTAGATTCTGATCATAGCATAATCTAAAAACTAAATTATTTCAATAATTTAATATTTTCAGGAGGAAATGCTGATCTTCATGGAGCTATGCGTGGAGGGTTCTCTAGAAACCCTGATCGCAACATCTGGCGCATTACCTGAACAAACAGTACGGCGGTATACAGCGCAGCTCCTCAGCGCAGTCTCAGAGTTACACGCGAGGAACATCGCGCATAGGGATATTAAGAGTGAGTGTTATCAACCTATAGCAGTTCTTAGATAAACCTTAGAGCATTTAATAACCGGAGTCGCCTTTATTAAGAGCTTACCCCTCTGCCGAAAAACTTGCACAATTGTGCAAACTTTTGTATGGCTATTTATACGTTACGTACAAATCATGTAGAAATATCAATACATTTGACGTCCCCTCCCCCGCAAAAATCGGCAGACTGTTTTGTACAGAAAATGACAGCCTCCAGTTACTAAATGCTCTAAGATATAAACGCTAAGATAAAAGATATAAGAGTTTTTTTGAAGCACTATGGTACTGGTCATCAAGGACTGTTCTGGTAAATATTCGCTATAATATTTTTCATAAAAGAGTTTGACGTCAACCTATAATGTAACACAACCGTAATGTTGTAAATTTACTCTACCTTATCGGAAATAATTTTAAGTTTATCTTGTGAACAATTAAGTTCTACATTTGCTAAAAAAACGTGTTACTACACTTACTGCCGTGAGTTCCGTTTCATATAATGAATTATCTTCCAGGTGGCAACATATTCTTGATGAACGAAGGCCACTGCCTGAAGTTGGGCGACTTCGGGTGTGCGGTCAAGATCCGCGCCACCACCACGGCTGCGGGGGAGCTGCAGGGATACGTCGGCACACAAGGTAAATAATTATCTCTACAGGTAGGGCGAAACTTCTAAATTTTATAAAATCCAACATGCAACATCAATACATCATCCATTTTGGAAATGTGATCCCGAAAAGCTGTAAATTTTTGGCAAACTCTAATTAATAAATGTATATGTCATAATTTTAATTTGTCTTGGCTGCCGTATATGACATGTTATAGGATGGCTTTACGTTAAATATACGAGAAGAGTAACAGTATATCTTTTGCAGCATACATGGCGCCTGAGGTGTTCATGAAGTCGGACGGGCACGGGCGCGCCACAGACATCTGGTCGCTCGGCTGCGTCGTCACAGAAATGGCTTCAGGCAAAGTATGATTATTTTAATATTGAAAATAATACGAGTGTTCGAGAGTGAAATTATCTCGGCTGATATTGATACCTATTGTTAGTTCTGTTAATAATCAACTAAATATGGAATACTGAGAGCGCTGGTGGCCTAGCGAGAGCGCTGGTGGCCTAGCGGTAAGCTGGAGGTCGCGGGTTCAAACCCCAGCTCGTACCAATGAGTTAATCGGAACTTATGTACGAAACATCATTTGATATTTACCAGTCGCTTTTCGGTGAACGAAAACATCGTGAGGAAACTGGACTAATCCCAATAAGGCCTAGTTTACCCTCTGGGTTGGAAGGTCAGATGGCAGTCGCTTACGTAAAAACTAGTGCCTACGCCAATTCTTGGGATTAGTTGCCAAGCGGACCCCAGGCTCCCATGAGCCGTGGCAAAATGCCGGGACAACGCGAGGAAGATGAGAATGAGGTTGGGTACTATTGATATTTCATCCATCCATCCATCCATCCATCCATCCATCCATCCATCCATCCATCCATCCATCCATCCATTCATTCATCCATCCATCATCATCATCATCATCATCATCCATTCTAACAGTCACATCAAATTTGAGTATCTAAGCCTCTCTTAATACCAACATTTAATTCCGCTCGTTGATTATACTCAACAGAGCCTGAAAAAGCCTAAAAAAGTAAAACTAATTTCTCTGTTACAGCGACCGTTCCCCGAATATGACAGCAACTACCAAATAATGTTCGTAGTCGGCATGGGCGGCCGACCGGACATACCCGAGTCACTCTCCGAAGAAGGACAACAGTTCTGCTTGCTCTGTCTCACACACGACCCGGACAAGCGACCGAAGGCTGAGGCCCTCAAGCTACACCACTTCCTCATGGTGAGTGCTAAAAATATCTTATGTATTTAATGAGCGTTTCTTTTATTTTTTGCCTTTTTTATATATTGTGACCTTTTTTGCTACTTTTGTGTTATTTCTAGTCAGGATCCCGAGCCCTTTTCATCCTTATAGGAGAAAAAAGTGTCCTAAGATTTCCATACATTTTTCAAACTTTCCTTTTTGTTACCGCCATACAAAGTATATGGGGAAATGGTAACACAATAGGAAAAAAACTCTGGGACATTTTTTTATCCCATTAGAATCGAAAGAGCTCGTGATTCTGCGTAGAAATAACACAAAAGTGGCAAAAAAGGTCACAATATATAAAAATGGCAAAAAAGAAAAGAAACGCTCTAATAAAGATGATAATGGCCGATTTGTGTTATGATATCGAATTTTCATTTTCGTATCATTTTCAATTAAATTTTGTTAATAGATAGAGTTCCACATACCTATATCCTAAAAATCGTCATTTCTTAGGTTGGTATACCACTTGTCCAATTTCTTGGTCCAATGTGCATTGCGTCCACTCTCTCACTAAGCAAAATATGAGATGCAAATACACATTGGACAAATAAATTGGACAGGTGGAATACCACACTTCCGGTAGGTACGGAAACGTATGGTATTTTCGTAACTCAACGGAAAATTACATACGTATTTTTCAGGACAAGTTTTGATTTCGTATTTTTTCCGCCCAGAATGAGGAGCTCTTTTTAAATCAGTCAAATTTTATTTAATCTAAAGAAAAAAAAATGGACAACAAAGTAAAAATCTGCCTGTGATAAATGTTTGGCAGCGTTTTATAATAATCATACACTAGAAGTTAATTATCTACATGTAGAAGTATGAGTACAACTTACAACACTTTTATGGGTTAGCACTTCAAATACCTAAATTCATTATAATCAAAATTTTACTTAATAATTTACAAATTACTTAAGATGTACCTACTTTATAACAAAAGTTATCGCTTCCGGTGCAAAAGTGCCCCTAATGCTCACAGCATTACCGACAGCGTCTGCACCAGAAACGATTCGGAGCGGGCGTTCTCTCCCTTTTGCCTAAGTTTTTAAACCTATAGTGTATTAACACAGTGCTAAAACGAATTTGTTCTTATTTCAGGTGAAAAACGACGAATGCTTCGAATGCCAGCCGGGAAAGTTCCTATAAACCGCGATTTCGACCTGCTATCAAAAACTACCATCACGTTCATAAGGGTACGGCCTTGTGGCGAGCGTCCAGCGGAGCGTTCGAGTAGGCGTGCAGCGTGGCGTCGAGCGCCGAGCTTCACAACTTTTCTACAATTAATAGAAACATTAAAATATTAGGAAAAGGTATTTTTAAAACTACTTAAACGGAAGTATGAAAATGAACAAATGCATTTATAGTTGTTTTTTTTAGCAATGGACTTTTCAATTATGAAATTTAATTTTTATATATGTAGTAATATTATCTATATGAATAATATCGATGAGCTTAGTCTTTAGGTCTCAATGGTTTTATTATAGTTAGTTATCTCATTTTTTATGTGATTTTAAGCGTAAATATTATAACAATATTATGAATTCAATATATTTTTGACTAGATAAAATTCAGTGTTGTTTTGTAAATTTGTAGCCATGTTACGAGTATAACATTAGTATAATACATGAAATTTAAAACTTACCAAAAATTTAAGGCCAGAACTGTTTAGATTTTTTTAAGATATATGATTCATTTATTCTATTATAAATCTCTGATTCAGTCACACATTGCTTTAGGGAATGACATATACGTTGTTAGGACGTTAATGCCCACTTGCACCATCCCACTTACCCGGGGTTAAGCGGTTAAACCGTTAACCTAGTGTCAAATACTATGGGTAACCATGGCAACTCCAGGTTTAACCGGTTAACTCCGGGTTTGTGGAATGGTGCTAGTGGGCCTAATTGTTATATGTATATACTTGTTTTATCTTGGACGATTGAGTAATAAATAATTAATCAAAGTATGTTGTCGTTTTATTGTGATTATCAGTATTTACGGTCGGGATCAGATATATCAGAGCGGCTAAGGTGCTCACAAATATCTGAACATAGTTTCTATTAGCAACCGTTAAAGTGCAAAAATTACGAAAGATCCGTGAGTCAATAACATATTTGCTGCAGCCCGCAGTCTGAGTGGGTCCGTCAATGTGTGCTTCCGTTGAAGAAACTTCTCGCTATGGAGCGAAATATGACGAGCAATTTTCGACTTACATGAGTGACCCGATTTGATGTACTTAGCGCCACTTGCACCATCCTACTAACCCGGAGTTAACTGGTTAACATATTCATTGCCACTAAGTGCTACGGGTTACGCTCGTAGCGCGTAGCCACGGTTTCTCCGTATGGAGCGCGTAGTCGCTACGAACCGTGTAACCGACAGTCGGGTTCATGGCCCTGAATGTGTTAAACCGATATATCTAATGGCCATTGTTCATATAAATGCAAAAGTCTTAACTGCCCCTTGGTGGACCTTACGGTCTTTTCAATAAGGTTCAATATAGACAATGACTTAAAATTGAAATTGTAGTGAAATGTATGGGAATAAATAAAACCCTGATTCGTTAATAATATTTATTGAGAGCAACATTCAATTGACATTTGACATACAATCTACTGATATGCTTAGTTACTTGCGCTAACAGAAATGCTAGTCGCTTAGGGGAAACTGGGGACACTTGGTTCCCTACAACATTAAACTGCAAATAATATGTACGATTTCATACTTCGAATCCGTAGAGTACAAATAGCAACACTCCTAACTGTACATCGGTGGACCTTATTACAAAAGGCATAAGGTCCACCGATGTACAGTTAACAGTGTGGGCGATGGTACAGGTAAACTTATTTTAGATATATTGGTGGTTGTTTCAAGTAAATATGCACCACGAAGTTTAACTACAACCTTTGGTTACTAAAGGACAAAAGTAAGAGTTGAATCATCCCCAGTCTCCCCTACCGCTAACGCACAGGTACTGGTGAACTTAGCTAGACTAAGGAACTGTCGGATAGACGATCTGACATTTTGTAACCTGTGCCAGAGACTAATTAAAGAATACCCGAGCGACTGAAGAATACTAGAGCGAGTGAGAGCGTTTTAGGAGGTAGGTGAATCTTTTGAACGGTAGGTATAACTTATCATCAGACATCGTAAATTTTATAGCATTTTTGGTGCAGCGGAGTGGTGTTAACGGAATTGGTATAGATAATTCCAACTGAAATGGTAAATTAAGGTTAGGTAATATCAATGTAATTATCGCTAATTAATCAATAGGGTTGAAATTGTTTATACTAATTCCGTTAACACCACTCCGCTGCACCGAAAATGCTATAAAATTTACGATGTCTGCTTATCATTAACTATTAATTGTACTTCTGTTGTTTCTCCAATAAAGAAAATAAAATAAAATACAGAAGACTGACAACCTTAGTAAAACGCCACGTGTCTCATCTCATTACACGTAGCATTTGCTATTCACATAGCTTTTTTTTTAATGATATGCATAATGTATATGAGGCAATCGAGCTGACGATAGCAGTCGATAATCATGCGATTCGCGCCTGGGCTATAACCGCGAAGATCGAAGTTCGCAAATTGCGGGTATCTTTCTCTGTCACTCTAACTTACGCTTTCATTGGAGTAAAAGAGAAAGATCCCTGCAATTTGCGAATTTCGGTTTTCGCGGTAGCCCCTCTGATTATCGTCACCCATTGTTTGCAACACCGCAGGAGTGACTTTCCCGGACATTAAGACGGGAATACGCTCTTTTCTTGAGGGTTTGAAGGTCGTCTCGGTCGGGCCGGATTACCAAAAGTAGGTTACAAAATGTACAGAATACACTTAAATAATTATCAATGGTATGACTGATCATCCAATATGGAATCTACAGTAAAGCCTAACAAATCTAACAATTATATTTCAAGCTTTTTGTTATACGAGTTACACTATACGACACGACCGCGGAGAATTTTGTTGCTACTCTTGCATATTCATGGGATATTGTACTTTTATGTATTCCGCTTGTAAAAATGTCCGTAAATACAGGATGTTTTTCAAACCTTGGCCATACCTGTTAATTACCATTGTCACAAATTTAAATACATTTTCTGCTAATTCACACGATCACTCTATTGTTTAGTACCTATTAAAATAGTACATAATGCTTTCGTTTCGTACATACTGAGCGAGTGAGCGCCTAGGCGTCTACGTAATAAAAAACTTCCACGAAAAACAACTTTTTATACTTATTTTAGTTTTATGGCGCGCCACAACAAAATTCTCCGTGTTTATGCCAGTTAGTACAGTACAGTCAGCAACAAATGTAACTAAACCTCCCCTACTTGAACATAGGTTAATCGAGGCACAATTAAGGTTAATTGTTAAGACAGAAAGTATATCGGTAATTTTGAACATCTGGCTTATGTAGTGTAGGTACATCTGCTGTTGACTCTACCACACTAATAAACTAGTTCTATAGCTAACGAACAATCAACAAGTGATATATTTCTATTTAATATCATTTTGCTTTAATGAGAGAGTGAGACGCATTGACATTAGATATAGAAATTGGACAGGTGGAATACTAAGATATTTTAATGATTTTACAAACGTATTTTTGCGTACGAGTTCTGAAAGTTTTTTGACTGAAGAAGCGCCGTACATCAATCACAGGCAAGCCGAATTCGCCTACCGTAAACCACCTGACTATAGTCCAAAAACTCCCAAATATGGTCCATAATTCGAATATTTTCATGGTCTATGGTTTTATGGTACAATTCCTCGGAACTCGCTTTCAGATGCATTCCCAGATCAATTTTCGTTAACTTAGGTAGGTACATTCAATTTTATTTTATTCTTGGTAGGTATATAAGATAGACAAATAGACACGGAAATTCTATTTCCAATACCTTCCGTAATTTCAGAATCAGGTAATAAGACTATAGTTGAATTATCGAGAAGATGGAATTGCATTTGTAGTGGTTGTATGCTGATAGTACAAGAAAATAGAAAATTCAAATATAGAATGCCTGTAAACACACAATACTACTACATATGCAATTCCACGCTCTCGATGATACGACTATACAAATCTTAGTCGACTACGTTTAAAAAAACAATACAAAAGTATTGCAAACTAAACTTTAAGCGGGTCTTCCTACTTTCCACTAGATGTCGCTACTGGTCTATACATATACTCGAGGACATGGATTGGTTACTATGAAACAGAGAGTAGGTAAAGCTCTGTTTTCCTAGGATAGCGGTGCCGTCATATAGCGACCGTCTCCATACAAAATAATACGGCTAAGTATGGATGGAGTAGTATTTTGTATGGAGACGGCCGCTATATGACGGCACCGCTATCCTAGGAAACCAGAGCTTTACTGTCATGGTAAATTATGTAGCTATATTACATTTAAGTGTTGCCATCTTTCAGACAGACATCAGACAGAAGATTAAAACTATTAGAACGCCATTTGCTTAATGTTTTGCTACACTGATAACAATTATTTTACCAAATTTATGACCTTAAATGCAGCACTTATAATAAAATAACACTAATAGCATACATATTTTTTCATCAAAAATATAACTCACTAAAATAACATTAAGTATAAGAAAATACTATATAATAAACAGACTTGATCATAATCACAAAATATTGTTAAAATATTGATTTTAATTTTATATACTCGTAATAAACAATAAAACAATGAGATCATGTGTATAATAATCTAATCTAATACAATTACTTTTTTATTACTCTACTTGACACAAGGTGGCGTTGTGCACCTACTCTTGGTGAACAGCAACAGACATCTATCGTATTATAGAACTATTCTTAACATTTACTTACAATTACAATTCTTATATGGACATTTTGATATGTATCCGTTTCACTTACGACTAACAATTGATATGTTTTTGATATTCTTGGTCATGTCTCACATGATCGTTGACATTTGATATGTATAAGTTACCTTACAATTACCAATTAAGTCAGAACTACGATTAACATTTAATTGCATTTTCCATTTAACATACAATCTAAGTCGATACATTATCCATAGCCTCCTAAGGCCCAGGCCTTACAAGAAATAAAAACTAAATTTGTCGGTGAAATTTGAACCATTAGTGTAAGGATATAGAGTTGATTTATCTTTGTTTTTGAACGAAAGAAAATAATTGCAGCTATTTCCGATTGAAAATGATTCCAATTTCACCGAACTTAATAAGTACTAGCTGTAGGTAGGACCGTAAGCCTTACGAGAAATAAGGTAATTTTATTTATACTAACATAATATTAAATAAAAAACAAATTAAAACCCTAATAAAAAGAAATTGGATGACATAAATATCATAACTTATCATAATATGATATAGTTACACAATTCCATTAAAAATTACAATTTTAACATGTTGTAGGTAGGTATTTCGGTCATGCTTTAATTTATCGCCACCCGTTGCGAATTTTCTATTTTTCTCACTTGTATCGAAATGTATTATTGTAAAATAGGCTACATTCCTACTAGTCAAATCAGCTTCTTTTTTAGAACTGTCAAAACGATTTGCTAATATGGAATTTATATGAAAACGAATATCACGGTAAACTCACCTACTTTTTTATATTTCAATCCGATTTATTAAATACAAATTGTGTTTAAAAATAGCTGCTATCTATGTTTTTCTAATAATTATCTGGTGCTTTATTTCGTGCATGGTTTGAAATAATTTATTTGAAGTACAGGAAACATCCCTATTGTACCTAAGTATTTTAAATAATACTGGGTGGGATATATGAAAAAAAAAATTTAAAGCACCGACATGTGCGTGTATATAATACACAATATCAAAGGCTTATTAGTATTTTATTGCAGCCATATACATATAAAAGATAATAAAATGGATCAGATAGCCTCCAATTTTAGTTTAATCGTTTTTTAATAAATATTATTAAAAGTTTTTTAGGGGACAACAAATGTATAATTTAAGCAATCTAGTAACTATGAGAAACACATTTTTCGCAATAATAAATATAGTAGGTATGTTAAACATAATCTTTGGTATTACATATACTTAGTTTCTCTACAAAATATTTTACCCGTAACAAACAATACGTAGCACGTGCATCTAAAGGCAAATAACAATATATTTGTGTATAAAATACATCTAAAACGTTTCAAATTAAGTTTTTTTATTCTGAAAGATAAACATATCAAATTAATTCTACTGTGGCTTTTAAATAATCTGTAGTAATAGGATACCAACTATTTATAACTGTGGCTTTGGTATATTTCCATACTAGATTCGTAGGTCTACTTACTCACTAAGTATATTTGGATTTTGCATTGCACAAATTGACTAGATTTTACGACTAAAACATTTTACATAAAAGTTGTAAGCGTCAGAACATTTACAACTAACTACTTTTTATAAGGACATTTTTTTGATATGTTTTCGTTCCGTAATCGTATTAATCGTTTCTTACATCTACAGAATGTGCGTATTAAATACGGAACCAAATTGAACATTATATGACTTATAATAATTATTACTTTTAAACTTTCAAAACATCGCTTAAAAGCGGCTAACATAAGTTTCGTATTTATATTTTATATATTTTTTTAATTATTCACAAATAAATTCTACTGTTAATTGATGACTTGCATTTAAATATAAGATACCTAATCGGATAACTTTAGGTACTTATTTACTAAATATATTTGGATTTTAATATATATGGAACGAATTGAACGAGATCAGACGACTAGAACATTTTACATACAAATTGTAAGGTTTAAAGTCGAACATTTACAGCTACATTTTAGGACATTATTTTTGATATGTTTTAGTTTCCTTACCCTTCAATTACGTTTCTTAGAACTACTTAATGTGCGTATTACATACGGGATAAAGTTGATTATTTCGTAAACTGTTCATAAACATTCAAAATATCGCTTGGAAAGCGACCAACGTTTATTTTATATAATATATTTCATATCCTTTTTAATATTTCTCCAATATAATGACAAACCAGACACTGATTACTAATTTCGAAATATTTTTTGTTTTGCTTAATTTATTAATTTCATCAATAAACGCCTTGCTTCACCAAACGTGCCTATACATTGCGGCTACTTACTCTTTTTCTCTCTGATAATATGATAGGCGTTTAATCAAGGAAGAAACCCCTCGACATTTTACAGCGAAAGGTGTTTTTGTACATTTTCAAACAATTTTGACTACGCTGCGATTAGTTTATAAGTAACCCGTTTGTCCCGTTTAGATCCTGACCACAAACATAATATTATTATATCATCCTGTTTTCCAGTACACAAAATCTTGAAACCCACCTTCAATTCTTCAAAATTAGTTTACATTACCATACCTCCTGGTGTGGTGTTCCTCATCACCCTTTTGACTCCACCTCATGCCTACCGACACAAAGCCTTTGTATTGATGACAGGACACGACGCAATCGTTGAGGTTTAGGTCTGCCGATGCTGGAACATCAGCTTCATGGAGTCCAGCGCCTCCTCCAGCGACTGCCTGTAGGCCTCCGTGTTGGTGACACTGGACGAGACGAAGGACGAGATACAGAAGATGATGGAGTCCTTCTTAGGGTTGTAGCAGACGCCGTACCCGTCGGGGACGACAGCGCCGTAGCCCATAAACGTGCCGTCAGCGGTGGTGGCCACCTGGGAATAAAAAATTGTTATCGTTAAGCCAATAATGGCTGTTGGCTTTATCTTCCATTATAGCTGAAACAACAGCACATCAGTAAGTCTACCGATGATCAGTTAAGAGTACCTGGCTAGTGCTCAGCTTAAACTCGTTCATCAGTTTGTACGTGGGATCAGTGAACAGCTCCGGGAGCGGACCCTGGGCCCGCGCCGTCTCGCGCAGCCCTAGGAGATGGTTGTCGATGCCCCGGCCCAGGATGTTGGCTTCCATTATGGCGGTCTGCTTCTTCGCTGCTTCATCGAAGAGCTCTAGTTTCTTCTGTTCCTGGAAGTATACGGTTGATGGACCAAAGGCTTGAGTTTTGAAAAGCGAATTCTTATACTTCTCGCGACGAATGATGGTTCCTTCAAGTCTTTTGGTTAAGGAATGAGTTTTTACCATATTTTTATTGCTTAAATGGGACATTTCCAAATAAAGTAATGTCCTATTCTTCCATAAAATGTCTACAAATATTTTACGTGACCTACTCCATAAGAAATAACTGCCATAGGGACTACCTATCATTCGACGCGAGAGGTGTAAGAATTAAGAACTAGAACAGGTATGCTGTGTTTTAATATACTTACCACATACTAAAAAGACAGCAGAAACGACCAACCACATACCTACATAAGCAATATCATACAATTTACCACAATTTTTGTACAACTTCCATAAAATGTAATTTCATTAGAAAACTAAGTATCTAACACAGATGCACACACTTACTTATTACTCCCACAATCTACAATTTTGGAACCTAGGTACATTTTGGATAAAGGTTTCAACACTAGTCAAGCTCTTAATGTTTCTACTCAAGCCTAATATAGCTTTAAGTTCGATCCGCCGTTATTGTTAGTGCAGACTAACGAAACAAAATAAAGGTTACCATCAGAGGGCATAACGCGAAAAACGAAAATCGAAATTTCGATATCTGCCTCAATTGCACGAAGGCGATACAGAGGCAGATAACGAAATGATCGTGATTCGCGGAAGGCCCTAAAATTTCGATTTAGACATCGACTTTCAACTACAAGCGTGTAACAACAGGAAAAGTGTACCACCCACCCCATATAAAGAAAAATATTACACCTAGGTGTATGAGGATATGACGATTTTATCCATAACAATGTGTCCATAACCTACTAGATTTATCGATAGCAAAGCGACGATCACCCATTTAATTCCGCTAGACATAGACACAAGCTAACTAAAGTGTGGCATGTCAAGTTTAGTTCCTCACCCCATATAAATTAAAAGACACCTTTTTCTGGCTGTCATCAGCCTCGGAGAGGGGCGGTGTCTCATCAGCGCACATGGCCTTGGCCCAGGCCAGGGCGGGGAGGTGGGCTGAGCGGATGTTGTCCACTCGGCCTTCGAGGAAGCGGCGGAGGGAAGCAGATTCGTAAGTGGACACCAGGTGTCCGTACATTCTGAGAAGCAAAGGAGCAATTTGGTCGGCAATCTGGCCTCATGTTGATAAAATGTTAAAAGTAAAATTATGTCTCTAAGTAGTTTTTGGTTAACTTATGGTGAACTAAAAAATAAATATGCCTTAATCAGTTAAAAAAGTTAAAATAATCTAGGGGGAGTGTAGACCTTGGGGAGAGTCACGCCCAGTAGGAAAACCAAAAATGCGTTGGTATGACGACATCAAAAGAATAGCTGGATCAACACAAAGAGCACAAAATAGCAAAAATTGAACATCTCAAGAATCGAAAAGGGCTAAAAAGAAGAAGAATCTAGGGATTACTTTAAATATAGGTATTGTTATATTAAGGTCATGACGTTCTATTGTTGCAATCTTGGATCTAGAGTCCTTGTGTAAGATGTCCCTATAATATTTATATTTATTTATCTTACTTAAAGTAGGCATACTGCATGGCCAGCTGAATGTAGACGTCAGGGCTGGTGCGGCAGCTCTTCATGTACTCTCGCCCGTAGCCCTTGTACGTGTACACTTTCACGTCCAGGTCCGAGATGTTGCTGGAACATTCAGACAATATGAATCTACTATATCCATCTTTAGTTCTTATAGAGTCTGCAAGATTCACTCCTGAACATTTGTGACTTGTAAACTTAAAATTGGAGCAGAGCGGCATTTGTCACAGTGTACCTACAATAAAATTAATACCGATAACATATTAACATAACTACAATCTCTCTTTCAACTTCAGTCATCAGAGTTGCTCGCGCCGGCAGCAGCTCAAAAGGCCATGCTATGACTAGATACACCTAGTTCTTCTTCTATACTACACATTAATCTAATTCGAACGTTTCGATCGCCACAAATTGCTCCGAGGTACGACCGTAAGGGATGACACACGCTAGACCTGGCTGAGGCAGGGCCGGAGCTTCCTGCGCTTCATTTTGTATAGAATATGTCATGTCGGACGCCTCGGCGCGGGCCTGGCCCAGTCTAGCGTGAGTCATCCTTTACTCTGTTCTTTCATCAAATTCTATAGGAGCATTGTTTTCCTTAACCGAAGTACATACCGATCAATCTCCCTCCCAGCTTGCTCAATCATCCTCTCAACGTCAGTCGTGAGGATCCACTTCATGGCCTGTGGAGCGGGCAGCAGTGCCGGCGGCGGGGCAGGCCGGGCCGCCACCGCAGCCCGAGCTAGCGCTCGCTCGGCCAGACGTACCACCGCCACGCCTTCGGCGGCGCTGTGCTCGTAGCACATGCCCACGGTGCCGTCGGATGATATGATCAGCTAGAAATTTTGTTTGGTCATTTAAAGAAAAAGATAGTCTATTTTTCAAGTAATACAATGCGCTTATGACTTATGACCGTCAAATATAGCTACGCCGGCTCTAACCCTACACCTCTGACCCGAGAAGTTTTAAATCCCTGCTAAATTGTAGATGGGTATCCCAATATGGGACTGGCAAGAATTTGTTGCTGACTTCCGATAGTGTCGGGGGATATGATCAGCTAAAAATAGTATGTTTCTCATGATTTAACTAGTCAAGTAATTAAGAACACAACAGAGTTGCACAATTCCGCAGTAACGCATTCGTGCGGCCGCTATGGTGCAGACTAGGTGAATAGCAAACACAAGTGTATCGAACGCAAAATAAACGCAATAAGAACGGACTTTATAGGACATTACGGTATCAGTCTTCATTAGAAGTTCCACTTCATCACATTACGCTTTTCGAAAGGATGTCGCCGCATCCATTCAGGCGAAGATATAATTTCTGAAGAGTTTCTAAGCTCACCTGAACAGTCTTGTCAAACCAGCGGTTAGCAGAGTGATGTTTAGTCCCTGCTCCGTGCATGGCTCGTAAGAACGCATTGGTGTCAGCATCGGCGTCAGCTCTGTCCCCGCCGGCCTCGTCGAGGCACACGATGCACAGCGCGCGGGAAATCAGCTCCATGTTGTGACGGTTGGTCTCGTCTGGAATGGAAGAATCAGGGATCATAGGCGTGCCTCATGATTAAGTCATGAATTGATAACACGGAGCGTTGCCAAGATAACAATTCATTCATCGTAATGTCAATGTCTGGGAATTTTCGTTTCGTTTAAGCAGACCCCAGGCTGCCCAAGCGAGCCATGCCAGAACAACGTTAGTAGGGTGATGATGAGTATATTACAAAGAAGTTGTAGTTTTTAGAAAAGTACATTAGGTACGCTCTTATAGAGCCAATATAGCCCCACAATAGAGCGGTAACTGCATCTACCATGCTAAACTTTTTTTTTATTGAAAATTTTACAGAAAAAGTACAATGTTTAGTATTTTAATCTAATGTTTCGCCAAACTGTGAGCTGTGAGACAGTTTGTTGGCGTTGCGCTCTAAACTAATCTTAAGCTGAATAGGTACCTACATTAATTATTAAGTAACAAGGTAAGTTGTCATTAAGAACATATAAATTTACCTATATGTATGTATCCTAAATCTATCTTGCGAGATAGCATCACACTCAACTGACCAGGCGTAGATCTTATCTCGTTGAGATAAGGTCAAACTAGGCACGGTAGGTGCGACGATACGATACGGTTTCGATAACTATGTCAGAACCTTCGCAGAGTATGTCCAGGCGCCCCTCGGCAGGGAAGACAGAAGCCCCACGTGGCCCCTGCCGCGTCCACCATGATCAGCTGTGCTTGAACCTACTATCACAGAGTATTCCCCTCGCTCTGGCCCAGGCGTCCCTTGGTAGGGAAGACAGAAGCCCCGCATGGGGCGCCGGTGGGACCCCTACTGCGTCCACCATGATCATCAGGAGCTGTGCTTGAATCATGTCTGGTTAGATTAGACACCTACCTTCACAGAGTATGTCCCTAGCTCTCGCCCAGGCGTCCCTCGGCAGGGAAGATAGGAGCCCCACACGGGGCGCCGCCGGAGCTCCTGCAGCGTCCACCATGGCCATCAGGAGCTGTGCTTGAATCTCACCAGGGGTGATGCGTCCGCGATCGGCAGCTTTCACTGGGATGGGGTAGAACTAGAAAGGGAGATTTTTTTAAAGTTTATCGTTGGTTCCTGTTAAACTTTTATGAGGTGGAGTTGTTAAATTGGTGCAGTATCACGCCTAGATTAGATAAATAACTCTTTACTTTAATGTAATCGACATTTAAGATTAAGTCATAATTTAATTCAACCGTATGAACTGTATCCATACCTAGTAAGCAGAAGAATCAATTGAAATTAATGTACAGTACCTAAGCATTAAACTATAACATTAATCCTCTGAGTCTCCGGCATTTTAAAAAAATCCAAAAACTGCATCGACAAAAAAAATTACAAATAGTTATATTATAAAATTATAATTAATTACCCAACTAGCTCACCAAATATCACGAGAATCGGTTGAAATATGCCACCTATAGAGGAGAACATCCGAACATACAAACGAATTTTTGGCCAAGCTGAAACGGAGATCTTCGCTTTCGCTCGGTCAATTCAACATGCACATGGAATTATAGTATTTTTAGCTTGGACAGCTGTCAGCCTGTCATTTCCGTACAATTTTTAAACTCTAAAACTCAAATTCTCGCAAAATTGTATTGAGATGACATCTGTCATCGTACCCAAGCTGTTTTTAGTTGTAAAAATAATATAAGCTGTAAAGTTGTAAACTACGGGTTACACATGTTCACATGCATGTGACACCCAGTCAAAAATTATTTTTCTCAAAAATGGACGGCAAAGTCGACTTTGCCGTTTAAAAAATAGGTCGCGAAGCGCGTAGTTTATGGTCAGTCAAAAATTAAAAAGTTAAAAACATTGCAGTCTCGATTTTGGGACTGCAATGTTGCATACAAATTCCATTATTTGTTGAGTTCCAAACTTTTTAAAAGTTGAAATGGCCATATCAAATGAAGGCACAGGCCCATTAAACAGCCAAACAGATGATTAGTACCGCGACTATTTAGCTGTCTCAAATAGGTTGACGTATTTTCGGCACTAAAAAACACTTCTATTTTTTTATAAAAAAAATAAAAAGGCGGCAAAGCCTAATTTTTTCACGTGAAGGTACGTAAGAACGTTGCTTTTGTAAAATATTTCTATGATATTTATATTTCTCGCACCATTTTTGAGAAAAGCACTATATATGACACGGCTGGAAGGCTACTTGCTGGCTTCGGATTCAATTAAACGGACTCCCAAGGTCGTCCGTTTAATACGAATCCTCAGCCTGCAAGTAGCTACTTCCGAGCCTCGACAATAATGTACTATTCTTTCTTTCTTTTTATTCCATGCCCCGCGAAGATATACAGAAGTTGATGTATGATCTTCAGTGAACTAACGATAGCGCCTTCTATCTTGCTCGCAGCGCCATCTATTGACAAATGTTAACTTAATCATTTCCAAATAAAAAGCGACTTATTTATTACCTTTTGTTAATGAAATATGAAATCTATATAATTAAATTTACCTATGAATTCCATTATTTTAAAAACAATGAGTAAGGTCATAATTATAGGTATCATCATCATCAGTCGTTCCCTCAATGCTGAGGATCGTGACATCATGTCCTAATGTTGCTGACCAGTCTCTTCCATAGGCTTCTGTCACCCGCCATATGTACGGCTTCCTGCAGATGTAGATGCAGCGGTGTAGTGACTTGTGCGCTCCATCTAGCGGGTGGTCTGCCGCGAGTCCTCTGGCCCTCAACTTTGCCCGTCATAGTCGTCATTTCTAGGCTATCAGGAGAACGTCGTGAGAGGTGGCCAAAATATGCAAGGATGCGGTCTTGACATATGGTCGACAGCCGGCGGTTTATGCGTAGCTCTTCTAGAATGGAATGGTTCGTACGCTTTGCAGTCCAAGGTATTCGCAGAAGTCGACGCCAACACCACATTTCGAAGGCATCGATGCGACTTTTCATTTTGGCTCGGATAGTCCAGGTCTCTGAGCTATACATAAAGATCGAGAATACTAGGGATCGCACTAGTCTGATCTTTGTGCTCCTCTGGATAGCACGATCCCTCCAAATCTTGTCTAACCGGCTCATCGCTCCCTTAGCCATCTGGATCCTCCGGACGATATCCTTGTCGCAGCTCCCATCACTCGTTATGAGTGAGCCCAGGTAGGTGAAGCTATCGACGCACTCTAGGTCCTGAAGTTCGAGAGTACGGAGGGGTGAGTTATCCCTGTGGACAAACATCAGCTTTGTTTTGGCCAGGTTGACGTGCAGTCCCAGCTTGCTGCTCTCTGCTTCTATTCGTCGGAACAACAGGTTCATCTCACTCTCGTCAGAAGCCAAAAGTGTAGTGTCGTCGGCATATCGTAGGTTGGAGATCTTCCTACCGCCAATCGAAATGCCTCCGGTCCAGTTTTCTGTGGCCTTGCGCAGGATATATTCACCGTAGATGTTAAAGAGCTTTGGTGACAATATGCAGCCCTGTCTCACACCTCTCTCCGGTTTAAACTGACTCGATGTAGCACTCTCGATGCGAACCCTGGCAGTACTTTCTGCGTATAGGTTTTCGACGAGGTAAGCTAAATGAACGGGGACACCCATCTCCAAGAGAACGTTCAGCATGCTTTGCCATCTCACGCAGTCAAATGCTTTAGCGTAATCTATAAAGCATAGAACAAGCGGCTTATTTACTTCACGGCATCTCTCGATGATTTGGCGCACGTTAAAAATTTGCTCACGTGTCCCGCGCCCAGGCACAAATCCAGCTTGCTCCGAAGGTATTTGCCAGTCCAGGAACTTCGCCAATCGCGTGTTTATAATGTACAGGAACACTTTACTGGCATGCGAAATTATTGCCAGGGTCCTGTAATTATCACATTTTAACGTAGAGCCTTTTTTGTGGAGAGGTATCACCAATGACTCTATCCAGTCTTTCGGCCACTGTCCGGTACGCCATACTTTGCAACAGATTTCATGCAAAAACTTTATACCTTCAGTGCCTAATTTTTTTAGAAGGCTGGCATATATGCCATCGGATCCCACAGCATTGTCTTTAAGGCGTTTAATGGCGGTTTCCACTTCTGACATCAGAATATCTGGCTCCAGCGCGTGCGCACCTTCATTCCTCACCAATAACTGCTCAGGGGCTTCCCTATAGAGCTGTTCCGAATAGTCCCTCCATCTGTCCAGTACTTTACTCAGGTCTGATATGATTTGTCCATCAGTGTCTGCTATCTGCCAGCTTCTGGGCTTGTAATCACGAGTAAGTAGCTTCACTTTCCGGAACATGTCTTTGGTATGAGAGGTTTCTGCATGGCGTTCAATTTCATCGCATAGGGCGTGGATGGAAGTATTTTTGTCGCGTCTGCATGCCCTTTTGATGGAATTGTGAAGCTCAGAGTATTCCCTCTTAGCGATTTCCGTACTAATGCCCCGTTCCTTAAGATACCTTCGACGCTCAATGAGTTCCCAGGTACCGTACCGTCAGTAAATTATAGGTATACATATAATTATATAACGTTATTTGTCTAGGTACTTTTTGAAGAAAATTTAAAATATACCTTTACTTTGCAAAGGTGACATGTAGGTAATACGTAAAATTGCTTATCTTTCTTATAAATACACTTAAATTGTCTGCAAAGTTTTACTATTACGGTGTAAAGTATTTTTACGAAACCATATAGGTACCTAACATACGTTTACAAAGGAACTATTAGTTGTTTAGAAACTAAGTAAACTAACCATAAATTCTGTCTCTAAACTGTAATCTAATTCTCAAAACTTAGGTTATAATGTTGTTAAGAGAACGATGGCCCAGTAAACCTACTTTAAACAGTAGGTATTTAAAAAATATTGTTATAGGTAGTAAAAGTCATACCTATCATATACATTCATCGTAACCATAGTGTAGTACAGATCTAACGGTCATTCATTAAAACAATCTGGTTAAGTTTTAAAATATTACCAGAATTAGTTTTTACACTGTGTTGTACTTATTTAGGTACTTAAAATATTTTACATGTCCTGAAATGTACCATCTCGGTAGGTACATAGTCGCCATCACGTGTTGAGTAGAAAAAACGAATACTTAATAATTGTCAGATTTTAGCATAGAGACAAAAATATAGAGTGCTCACTCCATGCATCAGTTTTAGTACCAAAACGACTATTGTTTACGTAGTCGACATCGAGTTGCGGAATAGGCTAGATGACTAATTTTCATTTATGGTATCAATCAATCAGGTTTGTTTTTAGGATCAAATGTCTATATGGGACCCATTACATTAAAGCAATACAAAAGTCAGAAATGATAGTCAAAGTCCGACAGTCGTACTTCACTCCACGCGAAACGCCCTGCACAAAACGATATGTGACCGTGACGTCAAGGTCACTGAGAGTCCATCTTGAAGTATGACCAAAACAAGAAAATTGCGATTTTGTCGGTGAAATATTGCGTTTATGTATATAGTTTCCATACAATCTTTTATTGGATAAAATGTGAGGAATCGAATCGTATCCTTATTTTTGTCGTACTTGGATGTTGAAAAAAAAATTTTTTTTTGAAACTTTCAGGTACTGTACTTTTGTATTATTTCCATATTTTTTTTAAATATCCACATTATTGTGATAAATTGCTCATTTGCTATCTATTTTACTAAATTTTGTTGTAAAATTCAACATGTGTCATCACCCCTATTATCAGTACCTACTGCTACTCGACAATAGATGCTCCGACGACCGAAAAGTCTAATGCTCAACAATTTTCAGCTAATATTATAACCGGATTAACCGAAACTCTATTTTCAACTCCTTCGGCTTTTAATATTAGTTATAAATTGTTGTTCAATACAATTTTCATGACTCACGACATTAGAGAATTCTAGTATCAAGTGGTACTGATAATTCTGCTACTCGATGCTAGATGTCGACTGCGAAAATAATAGTCGTTTTGGTATCAAAACTGATAAATGGAGCGAGCACTTTATTCTTACAATATTTCTCTATGATTTTAGTTTATTCAATTGGCATTTTCATTTACTAATAACAACTAATATTGATTAACATAATGTTGATCATAATTGCACTGTGAGAATTAAGAGAATTAGGGTCGGTTGCACCAAACTGTTCGTATCGTTAAAGAGTTCGCTAAATTTTTATGTATGGAAAGTTTCATAGTGGCGCGCCGGGGCGCGCCGGCTGACGTTGATCAGTCAGTCAAATGTGGTTGGTGCAACTGCTCCTTAATGCACCAATGGTCAATCTGGGATTTGTATTCTTCTTCTGGTTATTTTATTAATTCCTAGCTAAACTAGCCACTGTTGTTGGAGACCGCGAGGGCAATTCTTCGAAACGTCAGAGGTAATTTAAAAGCTTAATAAGATGCTTGTAAGTGCTGTTACAAAAATGAAAATCGTGACAGTTTAAATCAGTGTTTCGTATATATCTGTTTAGTTAATTTAACTATTAAAACTACTTTGTACAACTGTCAAGAGAAGTTTACTGTGATGAGGGACGGACGGCTAAGTAATGAGATTACTTCAGACATTGAATTAGAAGGGTCCACAGCTCGTAAAACTAACTAAATACTCCCTAGATTTCAATGGAAAAGTCTAATAAATAAAGTTACGTCAAAGAAAGCAGAAAAAGTCCATTTAGTGGAACATTTATTACATAATCTTTTTGCTCAGTCCCAAGATACAGGCTCAGCCTAGTTTGGGGCTTACCGGACACGTACCTTTTGTGTATTCTTAGTTATTCTCAATAAATTTATTCTAATTATTAATCTTATATTGTTATATTGAGTACCTATGTGTACTGGTTTTAAAGAGAGCATTCTACTGCTGATGTGTTCCCTCGTATTTCACGAAACTAATCGGGATATTTTGGTATACTAACATAGTTCCTGCAAGCCACAACCACGAGTTCCTCCTGCTCCCCTTCTGGACGCATCGGCGGTAGCTCCAGACGGTCCTTGCCCAGCTGTGGGATGCGGCAGACGCCCAGCAGGCGGTAGAACTGCACCGTGCAGAGAGGCTAGCCCTATAATACCTACTGCACCATGGTATACTAACATAGTTCCTGCAAGCCACGACCACGAGTTCCTCTTGCTCCCCTTCTGGACGCATCGGTGGTAGCTCCAGACGGTCCTTGCCCAGCTGTGGGATCCGGCAGACGCCCAGCAGGCGGTAGAACTGAGCCATGCAGAGAGGCTGGCCTTTCTCGCGGCTGGTGGCTCGCTCTAGAGGAAGTTCGCCTCTGTAACATGCAACCAGGGTGAACGTGTCGGTTAACTTTTAAATAAAAACCGGATAAGTGCGCGTCGGACTCGCCCACCGAGAGTTCCGTACTTTTTAGTATTTGTTGTTATAGCGGCAACCGAGATACATCATCTGTGAAAATTTCAACTATCACGGTTCATGAGATACAGCCTGGTGACAGACAGACGGACAGTGGAGTCTTAGTAATAGGGTCCCGTTTTTACCCTTTGGGTACGGAACCCTAAAAATGAATAGGGTTACCGCAAGATTCGTATATGCAACAATTACAGGGAATTTTTGTAATGAGGTTATAAACCTTCCTTTCGTGGTTAATTCCTAAAAACTCCTAAAAGTGTCGAGCACCCGTCAAGTATTTCCTTATAATCCAGGGTGCGTAGCCAACGTGCAATAGTTAACAATCGTTCACTGTCGCATTAGTGTGGAAGAGTGATAAAGCAATATATGACTACGATACGCTACGGAGCTTTAACGATTGGCACGTTGGCTACGCGCCCAGGACGTCTATGAACAGCGCCATCAGGAACTCTTGTCAAATTTGTTTAGAAAATACCAGCTAATATTGTTCTTGGGGTATTAGTACCTGTCAAGCATCTCCTTATAATCCAGCAGATCATCGATGAACAGCGCGGCAAGGTCGGCGACCTCGTCGACCTTGGCGAACCTCCGGCTGGGGAACACCATGCCGGGGTTGGAGTTGATGGGCAGCGGCAGACGCACCTTCAGGTACATGTCGTCCAGCCAGTAGTCCGTCACCTGTAACAATAAGTCAACGTATTTGCTCTGTGGCGTCTCCTCGGTCACTGATAACGTCGTGCCACAACATTATAATAGATGGCGTTAACATTTCTCACATCGCGCTTACGGAGTTCCGAATGTCAGTCTATAAATACCACTCCTAATCCATCCATTGGATTTCGATCCCCAGGCACACCACTCGCCTGGAGAGAGTGGTACTCTATATTGTCTTCTCTCTCTACTTTCTACACTGGTCACTGAATATATTCACTTGTCAACCTGTCATTAAATAATAGTTGATAATAGCAGAGAGTATGATAATAGGTATATTATACAGATGTCCTGACTCCTGAGTCTTTGACAGCGAGCTATAAAATTGTATAGACACATTATGAATGGAATTCATTCATAAAGTGGCCATGTACTTACTTATGCAGCTTGGGTATTCGAACTATTTATATGATATATGTATCACAACAATCGGCACAGTACTTAGGGTGGTAATTCCACCTGTCCAATGTCATAGCGTCTCGCTTTCTCACTAAGCAAAATGTGAGATGCAATACACATTGGACAAAGAAATTGGATAGGTGGAATACCACCCTTAACTACGAAGGAATTATGGCGTCCTTCTTTGACTGTCAACGTAGTGCCACAAGATTCTAACAGATGGCGGGTAGATCTACGCTTGTGTCATAATATCATGTCAAAGTGACACAACATTTGACTTACCCTCAGGACAATTTAACGCAGCAAATAAATAAAATATTTGTGTAGTAAAAGTCCAATATCTGATGGTCAAGAATCGTGGGTTCAAGTTCAAACCTCGGTTGTGTTGTATAGAGCAGAAAAAATCGTTCTCAATTTTTTTTAAATATGACCCAACATTCGGTGAGGATCCTTATCATTAAATATAATAAGAGGCTAATGTAGCAGCACCAGCACAACCAGCAGCAGCCGCGTCTCTATGTAAGTATTGTTAGTATGTAATTGTATTCACAACGTATATGTTAAGCAGGCCACTGACGAGCCTTCCAAATGGATGCCGTTACAATGGATTCATCCAAATGGACGGCATCCTAATATTAAACATTGTACGTTTTTGACATTCACGGACTGATTTTGGATTGCAGTCACACTATTTGGACTGTTGGAAGGCTCGCCAGTGGCCACCTTTACTCATGCTACTGTTAAACTAAAACACCAATCATCATCAAATAAAGGATTTAATACAATAAAACAGACATAACTTGGGAAGCTTGACCTACGACGCCGCCATTGCGGCGATGCTCATCTGTCAGTCCTTGCCGCGGTATAGTGAGGTGACCTTTTCTAATACCGATTGTTAGGCTTCACACGCGAAAGATCATTATCGGTTATCAGTTCGGCCTCCTGATGAAAAAAACCTTCGCCCTCGAAGGTCAGCAATCAGCACCACAGAACTCTTGTCCTCGTACTCCTTGCACCGAGGGACTCGTGACATAGGTAGCCAGTTGTGCTCAACGACTTCATTGGACGCGATGTTAACTGTGCTAAAAATAAGAAAACAAAACCAACCGACTTGGTCAGTTCCACAATTCATCTTCCGATGTTTAGGCTCTTTAGGCTACATCAATATAAATTTTCTTGGTGTCATATCGTAATGCCATTTTATGCATCAAAATTTGTCAGATCATTGGGACTATTACGAGCTGGTAAATCAATCTTAATCGTCAGCTCTCAGGTAGTTCCGTTATGGTTCAAAAACCAGGTTTATATTGTATATTTCCAGTTTTCTTAAATAAATATCATTTTCTCCAATCGTCAGCTCTTTAAGCAGATATAATAATATTATAATATCGTCAATTGTCATTTTATTACAGAAACTTCATATCTTGTCAACAAGCTCTTTAAGCCTCATCATAATTATCATCTTCCGAGCTCACTATTTTAACTTCGCTGATCTGTACTATATAAGTTCGCTAAATCAATTCTTTAACTGGTCTTGCAAAGGTGATCATATTCTTGAGCTCGCTAGGCGTACATATAATTTACGTATTCATTAATTACAAAAATCTTCTGCAAATACTCGCTAAATACCAGGCATGGGATTCTCAACAAATTCAAAAATACTCGCTAAGTCACATTCACGATCTAATAAAGTATTATCTCATTTGGGTGAGCCCCTTTCAGGCGAATATGTGCGCTCATTAAGCGTTGTTTCAGCTGTGTAAGACACTTCTGGCGATAATGTGAGCCCTTGAGGCGATCATGTATGTAAGCCACTCAGGGGATCATGTGTGTGAGTCCCTCAGGCGATAATGTATGTGAGCCCTTCAGGCGATCATGTATCAAGCCACAAAGGCTATCAACAACCAGGCCACAAAGGTTGTCCAGTACCAGGCCCCGAAGGCAAATCATGTATGTAAGCCCTTCACGCGATCATGTATCAAGCCACAAAGGCTATCAACAACCAAGCCACAAAGGTTGTCCAGTACCAGGTTCCAAAGGCAATTCATGTGCGTGAGTCCTTCACGCGATCAAGAATCAAGCCACAAAGGCTATCAACAACCAAGCCACAAAGGTTGTCCAGTACCAGGCCCCAAAGGCAATTTATGTACGTGAGCCCTTCACGCGATCATGTACCAAGCCACAAAGGCTATCAACAACCAAGCCACAAAGGTTGTCCAGTACCAGGCCCCGAAGGCAAATCATGTATGTGAGCCATTCAAGCGATCATGTATCAAGTGACAAATGCTCTCAAACCACGTAAAGCCTTAATGTATCTTGTGCGCCCTTGAGGCAACCATGTAAACATTTCTGTGAGCCCTTGAGGCAACCATGTACCTACATCTTTAACCCTTTACCAGGCGAAGGGATATATATTTCCCACAAACGGGACTTCAAACATGTGTTCTATTTTCAATGAGTAAGACTGACATTCGATTGTCATTGTGAGCCCTTGAGGCAACCATGTAATAATTTCTGTGAGCCCTTGAGGCAACCATGTGATCATTTCTGTGAGCCCTTGAGGCAACCATGTAATCATTTCTGTGAGCCCTTGAGGCAACCATGTACCTACATCTTTAACGTACCTTGTGAGCCCTTGAGGCAACCATGTAATCATTTCTGTGAGCCCTTGAGGCAACCATGTAAACATTTCTGTGAGCCCTTGAGGCAACCATGTACCTACATCTTTAACGTACCTTGTGAGCCCTCGAGGCAACCATGTAATCATTTCTGTGAGCCCTTGAGGCAACCATGTAAACATTTCTGTGAGCCCTTGAGGCAACCATGTACCTACATCTTTAACGTACCTTGTGAGCCCTCGAGGCAACCATGTAATCATTTCTGTGAGCCCTTGAGGCAACCATGTAAACATTTCTGTGAGCCCTTGAGGCAACCATGTACCTACATCTTTAACGTACCTTGTAAGCCCTCGAGGCAACCATGTAAACTTTTCTGTGGGCCCTTGAGGCAACCAAACTTGGCGGACATAACTTTTCTTTTTCACCACCATGTCTTGACTAACTTAAGGCGACTTTACGCTTACATGGATTTATTTCTTTTATCACGGGCAATAACCTTATTTTGTGACAGCATAACAAGTTTGGCAACAATGACAATTTTATACTTAAGTGTAATAGCCCTGTCGGCGTTATCACCACACGACAACCAACCAGAGACCCAGAGAATCATTGTCTCGCCAAATATTCTTCCCTTTTTTATAATGTATCCACTCTGATAATTACACTAACATGCATAGGTACCTCAAACATAAGGTATGTTGCCTTCAGAAACGATTTTCATGTTTCTCTCATCAATTTGACCGTTGTCAACACTAAATAATATAGTAAAGTGTGTGATGTAAAGATATTACCAAGTAGCAAGTATATGAACAAGTATTTTAAAACATTGTTACCTCTAGGCATAAACCTGCTATAGGTACATAACTAATGTTTACCAATTTAACTTACAAAATGTTGTCTAGAATAATAGGTCGCTCAACAAGACCACTTATTTTCTTCTTCTATCTGAGGTAGCTTTGAATGCTAGAATGATCTGCGTAAGGGGTATGTATCACCAGCCAACAGTAGGTATGCCTTAGCACACACAGTAGTTCAGTCACACAGCACACTATTCAAATATTATTTGTTTTGTTACTAGATAGTTTTTAAATGTACCTATTATAGTACCCATCCATATCAATCACTTGATATTATAATGACATTGAAAAATTGCAGACAGACAAGACATAAAGAGACATTTTATAAGACATGCCCATTATCAGTAAAGTAGGCATAGGCAGTATAATTCATTTGCATGAAAACATTCAGAAACTTACTTCAAGTAGGTACTTGGTGAAACAACATGTGTTAATGATATTGACCATTACTGTAAATTTGTAAAGTTATGTGCCTCATTCAATTGGATAACCTTAGTAATAATACCTGCAGTCACTTCTCATTGCAGACTCTTCTTTCATTGCAACCCATTTCAGCTGCAGTTCAGTGAGGAAGAGGACTCGCTTCAAGCAGCCGCACCGCCACGAGCCGCATTATCCATTCTAGGAGTCATATTGACTTTGGAATAACACATGTCATGATAATACAACATTTAACAACAAATTGAACATGTGTGACTTATTGAATATTATCACTTCACACTGTTAATTTATCAATAATTTACCTTAGGTAATTAAGAAATAACATTATAAAAATAATTGTTTCAATATGAAGCCATACACAGTAATTCATCTCCATGTACTCACTTTGCAAAGATTAGGCAATTTGCAGCCACCAACATAATGTTTGACATGACTAGGTCTATAAGCATTTTATTGTGGAGAGGACAGTACACACAAAAAAACAGTCAAGTACTTACAGCAATACTTTCAACCGATCATCAGTAGACCTTATGTTGTTGGAATAAAGTTTACAAACTGCAAGTTAATAGTGTGTATATGAAATTGTCTGTGACATTTTAAATTCTTGCCTCATTTAGGTAAATGTAACTCAATTCATTAATAATCAACTCTAGTCACCTCTATAAATTTCTAAAGCTATACAGCTAGTTACACTGTGACAATTTATTTCATATAGGTAGCCCAGATAATCATCTTTTGATTTACATGCCCAGCAACAATCTAAGAGTTGCATTTATCTTACCATAATCTAATATAGCAGGCCCCAATTTCACATCGGTGACAGGTGCGACGAATTGTAAAATCACTGTTGCTGACGTCACAGGCATCCATGGGCTACGATTACCACTTACCATCGGGCGGGCCGTACTCCTGTTTGCCACCATCATTGTATTATTTAAAAAAACTTTATTATATCGGATAAAAACAGATATTTCTCTTGCGAGGTTTCTGACAATTGTCAAAGATTTAGAAGAATTGTAGGTAATTCTTGACAGGTAATGAGTTATATGTCGGAATTTCGTGACAATTGTAGTGTTTCTTGTGACAATTGTCAGAAACCTCGCAGGAGAAATATCTGTTTTTATCCGATATAATAAAGTTTTTTTAAATAATACAATGAAGGTGGCAAACAGGAATACGGCCCGCCTGATGGTAAGCGGTAACCGTAGCCCATGGATGCCTGTGACGTCAGCAACAGTGATTTTACAATTCGTCGCACCTGTCACGTTGGTGAAACAGGGGCCAGGTAATATAATACCACTGCATTTTATGATAAATTAAAACATAACCCAACAATTTATTCAGTACTTATTGCATTAACACAAGTCATCATTTATGATCTCCAAATATTATTTATTATTAAGCCACACAAATATGTTGTGACACTCCACTAGATTTCATGTGCCTAAATTTTACTACAGTGAGTGCACAAGCTTGGATGAATCCAATAAAGATCTTTATTTCTATTTTCTGCATAGCGCATACTATAAAATATCTAACACACTAGCCACTTCAATGTTCCTCATAACTGGGTTGTAAGTAAAGAACCATGACAATGATTAAATCAATTATTTCAGATACCTACTATTATTTTCTTTTTTCACTTTTGAAATAAAGGTGGTTGAATCAATGGCTTGTTTACTCAACCAGTAAACCGGCCAACTTATTTAGTCACAAGTTTTATAAGCGCTATGAACATTGAACACTGCTATGGAAATTACTGTATTCTGACCACTGTGAGGCCAATTAGATGATATTGATTGATGATATAATTGTAACAATAGCCTTGTTGGGTTGTCATTTCTGTATAATAATTCTATGATTACTGAACTCCGCAGTAGCCAAGAGTGACCAATATTTATTTGGCATGAGTAAGTAAGTATAATATTTCATACTTGCCAATTATAGTAATGATTTTAACTTTTTGAAATGATTACATACTTTCTCATACTATGTGGATATGTCAACTTGTGATTTTACCTTAGATTTCTGATAAAATTAAATATTTATCACACCAAAGTTCACTTACAAAACTATTCACAAAACTACTACAAAGTTACACCATTGTAAGTCACACGACTGTAATATTTCTCCCAACAAATTGGAACGATAACTCATAGCTTACCATACATTGTAATCCAATTTAACATGGATTATCTGATCGCAAACTTGACCATAACTCAAGGTCACGTACACAATCTTGATGACGTGTAACCTGATTAACAGCTTTTTAGTATAATCGTAAAGCCTTATTACGGCTACAGAAACTATTTATGTCTGTTATTCAATGATGATTGATGCGAATTCAATTAAATAATTATGATAAAATAATGCAGACCGGCATTGTTTCCATGGCAACCATTGTGTGGTTGAACTACATCATGTAAAATGTATTGTGGACGGAAATTACTTATCGCACTTCTGAACTGTTAAACTAAAACACCAATCATCATCAAATAAAGGATTTAATACAATAAAACAGACATAACTTGGGAAGCTTGACCTACGACGCCGCCATTGCGGCGATGCTCATCTGTCAGTCCTTGCCGCGGTATAGTGAGGTGACCTTTTCTAATACCGATTGTTAGGCTTCACACGCGAAAGATCATTATCGGTTATCACTACCTACACGGTTATTTACTACTATATGGCGTTTGACATTTACGTTAGTGTCTGCGTGAACTCGATCGCATTCCCTCTCTACCGCACCAATACATCAGTGCGAGGAAGATGGACTGCGATAGAGTTTACGCAGTCGCTAACGTAAATGTCAACTCGTGGTACGGCTACGTTAGGCCCCATTCGCACGACAGCTTAAAAAGCGTTGCGTTAAAACCCGACGTTGGCGCTTTTTTACCGTTTCCAATATTTGTGTTCATATGAACGCTTAAAAATCACTTGTGAGTCGTACTGCCACGTACGCATCTCAGCAAAGCCATACTTTATTTGCTATTACGACGTATTATTTGAATATAGCTTGAATATTTCAGGAATTTGTAAGCATAAGTTGACATTTTTAAGGTGAAACTAATAATAATCTTGACGATTGACACCAAAAATTGACACTTGACAGCCAACTGACAGCAGCGCCGGCGCTTTTTCAACGCTTGTGAGAACAGATACACGGATTTCCGTATGGTCTATTCAATTTGACGCCAACGCTCAACGCCGAAAATCGAACAGTGCTCGATAAAAAAGCGCCGCGCTTAAAAACCGCCTTCGTGTGAATACATGCATGGTTATCCATTTGTGTCATTCAGACGCTTTTTTAACGCGCGTTGAAAAAGCTGCCGTGCGAACGGGGCCTTATAGGAAGTGGTACCTATAACTATCATTGACACGATATTTTATGATCGAGATGTAAGATTAGACCAAAAACTACAAGGCGTAAATTCCACACCCTTTAAGGAAAATCATACTAATAGTTATTGCTACAGTCAACTTTAAAAATATGGGTGTAGCCAACTTATTCAAAAATATGTCCCATAGTTCTTAATTCGCTGACATAAGAGCTATGGGACATATTTTTGAGAAGATTTGTGCTCCCATATATTTTTTTTACAGTTGACTGTACCTACTATTTAAATCGGTTAAGTCGTTTTAGAGATAAATGGAAACATTATTTTGCAAATATATACGTATGTTCTTACACCTTTCCCATTTTAGATTTATATAACGTTTTGGCTCTCTCTTGACCTTTAAACAGATAATTATGAAAAAAATGTGGGTAGCGTTAGGAAACATATTTATTTTAGGCCTTTTAACCCTTTCCATACACAATTAGAATTAGGTGAATAATAAAACAATTTGATAAAAAAAACAATTTATTAATACGTATAAATACATGTATTTAATATAATTGATAAACGAACACTAAGACGCTTAAATTAATCCAACAAATTAAGCCGTAATTTACTTACATTATGGAATAATAGAATTTATTTCATTATATGATACATTTTACATATTATGTATGTATAAAACTTAAGAAACTAAAACCCGTTCTGAGCCATGCCGGGTCCAAAGGTCCCCATCACTCTAGCAGCGTTACCCCGCTGTATGGCGATGGAGACCTGTTGGACAAGCCATGACTCAGAAATAATTAAGGTACTACAGAACGTATGATGCTATACAGCACCATCTGTTTCAGTTGTTAAATTATCGGCTATAATATTGTGCACTAGTTTAGGCGTTTCTGTATTGGTTTGAACCTTACAAACGAGTTAAAAATAACGATTATACGGTACTGTTGGACTTAAAAAGAATATCGTTTTCTTTGGCCTCGTGACCTGAGGAGATGGCGATTGTGTCTGTTCTGGGGACCTTTCCGCACTATAGTACATATGTTCTTGCGTGTCCGAAGCATCCACTATTACGCCTGACTTATCAACTCTTGGAGGACTCTTAAAATGCCTCCTTCCATTCACTTGGTTCTTCTCTTCGTTGTAAATATAAGTCCTGACAGATTCCACTTTGTCTCTCAGGAAGTTAGGCTTCATAAGAGTGGGCATATAATACGGTACGTCTATAACAGGTTCAAACTTTATCTTTCGTGCTGTTTCTACACCTGAACGACGTCGAGGCTTTAATTTCGTTCGCACTTCGCCTATCTTCTCCCTCCATGATTGGCCAGGTTTGTGATGAAATTGGAAGTTACTTCTATAAAAATCGCGATCATCTGGCATTATGACTTCCTTTGGCATTACTCGCCTTAGGGGGTTCATTTTAAAATCTTCAAATGAATTGAATTTTGGTCTCAATATGACGCGTTTTGGCACCGTTGTCCTGACTGACGGAACATTGATCTGATGCCTAGGCACGGGTAAGGAGTCCGATTTTACCATTTCAAAGAAATTTCCTTTCGTCGTGACCGGTTTTCGAAAATAGAGGAAGTCATCAGTATTCATCATAATTATTGGGCGCTTTCTATTCTTTATATGAATGCGATTTAATGACCTCCACTGTGTTTGTTTTGAAAGCTTTTCAATGGGATGGAGGTAGGTGATGTTATTATTAAAATTGTAAAGAGTGTCATTTATTAGGGTATCCTCAAAATCGTTATATGTTTTAGTTGTATTATATTTATCTGTTAAGAGTCTTGAAGGAACTTCGGACTTTAAGTTAAATTTAGTTTGTTTAGACCGAGGTTTGCTAGCTTTTACATTTAAAAGTGATTTAATACTGTTAATTTGTTTTGTATAAATAGTTGAATATGTAGTTTTAATTTTTCTAACATCAGGTGGCAGGGTGAGTTCTTCCTCAGTTAAAGCTTTATATGTGTTGTAAACGATTGATTTAGTAGTTTCGTGTTTTGGCTTATTTTTTTCTACTAAGTGATTATTATTTTCTTTACCACTTCTTGCGAGTAATTCAAAATATGTAGGTTGGATAGTCCTGTGATAATTATTTTGTTTATACACATATGTGTCATTTATTGGATGTTTTTGGTTGTAATACTTACTAAAACGCACGAAAGACTTTTCAGTGCCATTGTCTTGACTAAACCTAGCATTATTAATATAAGAAGTTGGTGATTTGACTAAGTTTATATGCTTAGATAGATTGGTGTGAAATATAAACTTAGATTTAACAATATTTTTGAGTACCTTTCTAGAATTATTCACAATTCTACTAGTGATAAAAATAGTTTTTGTGAATAAATTGTCATAGTCAAGATTTTTCAAATCGTCTTTACTTTTTGCGATCTCTTTGTTGCTGACATGTTGAACACTTTCATTTTTCTTCGTAGTATTTGGGACAACGAATGTGGTTATTATTTGATTTTGTGAAACCCTTGCATTGTTTAGGGTTTTGTATTTTAAATCAGAATTTTCAGGAGACATTGTAAGTCTTGTACTTTCTAAATTATTTGAAGTGTCATAGGGAATATTAGTTGATTTATCATAAATGTTTAAAGGCGTGTCAGTTGAGTTTGTGTTTTTGTGGTAGCCAGTAGTATTTTCATCTTTTTCAGCTATCATTGGATCAATATTAGGTTTAACTGCATGTAGAACGTAAGATTTTGTATAAATTTGCTCTGCTGATGTATCATTGGTGGATCGAAAGTTATTACTGTGATTGTTCAGTTTTAATAAATCTTCAAAAGAGGTTTTAGATGTTGTAGTAAATTCTTTGTCCTGACTAGTAACATTATTGTTAGTTAGACTTTGAGATTTGCTCCTACTTGTAGAAATAGTTACTGCAGACCTATCCGAGGCCAAAAATACGTGGACATATGGCACAGTTATTTGAGTCGTGTTATGTATTTTTTTATCTTCTTCTACGATTTTTAGAGGCATATACGACACGGCTTTCTGAAGTGGAACATTTGTATTTAGTGCACTTTGAAACGATGATTCTGTAGACGTAGAGATAATTGTAAATTTGTCAATGAATTCTCTCTCGTTTTGATGACTCAGATTAGATAATCTGAATGAATTATTGAATAAGGAAAATTCGTTATTCAATAATTCATTGTAAATATTAGTATGAATGTTAGGTGAAATATTCTTATTCTTTGTAAAGAATTCATTGGCAAACTTTGTTTGAGAAGCATTGAATTCGCCAACTGTTATGATTTTATTTTGAGTCTTATTTTTAATTTTCAAATAGTCAGCTTTTTCTTCATTTAAACTTGCAGAATAAGGTGTAGTATTTTGTGACAATTGTCTGTTTATTGTTGGCAGCTCATTTACCTTGATATGGCTACTAATCATCAATTGATTATTTGTTACATAAGTGTCATTGTTGTCTGTGCTATTAAGTTTGTAACCGAAAGTATATAGTTTTGTGTCAAGTGATCCTCGAGTATCAGAAAAATTGTCTGTGAGAACGGGTTGACGTAAATTTATGCTTATTTTTGTTATTGTATCTCCAACGTTTTGATTTACATTGATGGTTGATCGATTATCATTAATTTTAAATGGAACTTGCAAACCATCTGTATAATATTCGCGTGGTTTTAAAGAATATGGCAATGTGCCTTGAAATGTCGTGTTCAATGACTCTTTGGGAAATGATTTACGTGCGTCGACAGTTGACAAACTAAATGACCGATTATCTTTTTTAACATATTTTGAATAATCTTTGAGCGAATCAAAAGCGATGGTATCGGTAGGTAATTCAGTAAACATTGTCATCATCGGTGAATTATTTAACTTCTTTATAAATGCATAAGAATTAGTCTTTTGATTTAAGTATGGTTGTGAATCTTGCGCAGTCAAGGACTTTATCATATCTGAGCTTACTGTAGATACATTGTTTGCTTTAGTGTTGTGTTCAATACTTTCTACAGTTTTGTTGAGCATATTAGGAATTACTAAAACATCATGTGGTCGAGATGTGACTTGAACTTTTGCATGGTCAGTGCTATTTTTAACTATTACGTATTTAGTTGGTTTCATTAAATTATAAGAAACGTTATACATAACCAAACCCTTAGGTATTATTTGATCGAGGCTTGTATTTAACAATGGTACACTTGTTACTGATGTTTTTGTATTCATTCCAGAAATATGATGATTATGGGTCCTAACGGGTGTTTTAATCTTGTCCAAAAGATGTTTTGGCAAGTTTGATATGTTTTGATGCAAGTTATCGGTTTGTGATCGTTTGATATCGTAAATGTAAGAATTCGGCAATTTAAGTGGCTCTGTATTTAAATCTGATGTAGAACGTATCTTGTTTGATGATAGGTCATGTATAATAATAGGATTACCATCGGTTACTCTCGTGAAAAGAGTATTTGTTTGATGTCTAGGTTTGCTTTGAGTCGCTATATGTGGTTTTGTTGAAAATGTTTTGGTGGTTGAAGTTTTATCGATAGCTTCAGTTTGTATTACCTGAAATAATTCTCTAGAAAATGTTGTATCATTGTTAGGTGCATTGTATTTATCATCCATTAATCCGATAATGGTCGTTTGATCTAAATCAGGGTTCGAGGAGTATGTTTCGTTTCTAGTACTGACATGGGCTTTATTGCCAAGAGTATTTATAAATGAGGGTTTAGTTGTATTTGTAATTGTGTTTCCTGAATTCTTTAATATGTAAAATATTTTTGAGTCCATATTTGGCAGTAAACTACTACTATAGTTATTTATCTTGTCCACGGAAATTATATTATTCATATTATCAGTTTTATTTTTAGGTAAAGTGTGTATAATTAGTTTGGAAGGGTACGAAGTCTCAAATTTAAAATCATTAGTAGTTTGAACAGCAGCTTTCTTTGAAGTCATGCCTTTATTAACCTTTGATATATTGAGATCAGTAGTATTTTGATTATGTTGTTTTAAGTCTGGCTTTGGAAATGTTATATCAAAACCACTAGAAAATGAAAATGTACGATCTTTTTTTAATATTTTCTTTATCTTGTTTATCATATTTGAAACTGAGTATTCTGGACTTGATGACTTTACATTTTCTTTTCCGATATTAAGCTCAATATTTGTACTTGTAGTGTCATCTAAATTGCTTGAAACTATGTCAATTTTTGAAATAAATTCCTGAGTATTCATATTATTAACTAAAGTTGTTGTTTTGATACTGTCTGTATGATCTTTGTATGGATTTTCTTGTGTTGTGTATAATGGACTTTCAGTTATATTATTTAGATTAATTTTTTTATCGGAATAGACAGCCGGAGAGAATGTAGGTTTATCAGTAAATATCTGAGTCAGTAACTCATTGTTTTCTTTAGGAAAATTTGCCAAGTGAGATTCGTTATCAGTATGTAGAATAGTATAACTGTTACTTTTAAATGGAACGACTGTGCCCGTGTCAATTTTAGTAGCTATATCAGGTTGTGTGAAAAAAGAATTATTTTTTATTGATGACACCGTGATAGCTGACACTTCGTTAAATACTTCATTTAATTGAGGATTTACATCCAATGCACCAGCGAACGTATAATCGTCAATTTTAGAATCATAACTGTTTTGACTAATTGTCTTAATTGGTTGAGTTTTCTTATCAGCTAAATATGGTTTTGTATTGTATAGCAGGTAGTTACTAAAATCTGTATCCAATTTATCAGCAAATGCGGGTATAATTGTAATTGGTGCAATTTTTGATGGGATACTTAATAGGCTTTCATTTACACTTTTGACATTTTGGTCATCTGAAAGTAGAATGTTAGTATCCTCAGTTATGCTTTCTCGCTCACTTTGAGGATATGTAGTGTATAAAACGCTAAGGCCAATGTCCAAATTATCATTGAATGCGAATGTGATTTCCGGCTTAGTTTCTGGCGATGTGGTTATTTGACTTTCAATTCTAGGTTTTTGGACAACTTTGTCGTCTGGTAGTAGAATATTAGTATTCTCAGTTATACTTTCTTGCTGACTAAGAGAGTGTGTTGTGTTAAAAGTGTTAATATCTGAAGACCCAGTCTGTTTTATTCCTGCTGTAATAGAACTATCAATTTTTTTAATCGAGTCAGCCACTTTTGATTGAATGATGTTATCGGTGATTTTGCTTTTTGGATATTGATCCGTTGGTTTCGTATTGTAAAATATGTATTTATCCAAATCAGTTTCCAAATTATCATGAAATGCGGATGTCAATATTGATTCGGTTTTTGGTGAAATGCTAATTTGGCTTCCATTTTCAGAACTTTGCGCAATTTTACCCCCTGGAAGTGGAATATTGGTATTCTCAGTTATATTTACAAGCTTAATATGTGTTGTGCTGAAAGATTTGATGCCAGGAGTATAAGTATATAATGGTGTAGTAATGGTCTCTGTTATAGAGTCATCGATTTTTTGATTTCCTTTATATATTGGTGTTCTATCTATTTTATTAGTGCTAGAGTAAACGTCTTTTGATTTAATAATTTCATACCCAATTTTACTTATTGGATATTGATTCGTAGTGTATAATTCTGCATCAAAATTATCAGCTAATGCAGATGTAACTGGCACAGGTACTGGGGAACTAATTATTTGGCCCTCATTTCCATTATATGTGTCAATTTGGTCCCCTGTAACTAGAACATTACTTTCCTCGGTTAAAGTTTCAAAGTCAATACGAGGGTGTGTTGTATCTAAAAATTTAATGTCAAAAGCACCAGAATATTGTATTGCATCTGTTACAGATCCATTGATTGTTTGAGATCCTGAACTTATTGGTACCGTGTCTTTATTGACTTTAAAAGTACTGAAACCAATTTCTTCCTTTGGCTGAATAATTTTATCTTCAATTTCAGTCATTGGATATAGATTTGTTGTAGGTTTCGGATGGTAATATATGTCTTTATTCAAATCTATATCAATATCAGCCGCATCTGTATCCAATGCACCCGTATGTTTAATTACCTCAGTTGGATAGTTATTAATTGTGTGATTTACTATAATTATCGGTATTGTGTTTTTATTGATTTCAGAAGTACTAGTGTCAAAATCTTTTGATTGAGTGAGTTCATCTCTGATTTCAGTTGTTGCATATTGATTCGTTGTAGATTTCGTAATGTAAAAAAATTCAGTACTGAAATCTATATTCAACTTATCATTCAATGCGGTACCTGGCTGACTTTCTAATAAAATGCTTGGTTGGCTTTGATTTTCAGTACCTTTGACAATTTTGTCACCTGGAATTAAGATACTAGTATCCTTAGTCAAACTTTCTCCCTGACTGTGCGGGTATGTCTTGTTTACAGCGTTATTGTCGGAGAACCCAGAATGATTTATTTCGTCTGTTGTTGAGTCATAGAAGTTTTGAGTTGTTATACTTATGGGTATTGTGTCTTTGTTAATTTCAAATGTACTGGAGTCAACATTTTTTGTTTGATACATTTCATCTTCGATATCACTCATTGGGTATTCATTCGTTATGTATGGTTTTGTATCGTAAAATGTGGCTTTTGTAAAATTTGTGTTCGAATTATCAGCAAATGCGAATATATTAGCAATTGGCGTAATTTCTGGCAATACGGTAATGAGCCTTGCATTTTCTTTATTTTTGACAATGTCGTCAGATGATGGTAGAATGTTAGTACCTTCAGTTAAACTTTCAAGATATGCTGTGTTTAAAGAATCGATGTCAGCAGCACTAGTCGTTTTTATTTCACCTGTCATAGAAGCATTTTTTTTCGGACTTGCTTCACTTATTGGTATGCTTTTATTTTTTTGATAAGTACTGGATGTCACGTCTTTTGATTGATTAATTTCATCATCTATATCGCTTATTAGATATTGATCTGTTGTGTATGATTTTGTATCATAAAATATGTCGTTAGTAAAATCCGTATCCAAATCGGCAGCATCTGTATCCAATGCAAGATTATTTTTTAGTGCCTCTGTTATAGAGTCATTGACTGTTTGAGTTGCTTTAAATACCGGTGTGATATCTTCATTAATTTCAAAAGTACTTTTTAGCTGGATAATGTCTTTGATTTTAGTTCTTGGGTATTGATCAGCTGTAACTGGTTTTGTATCGTAAAATATGTCTTTAGTGAAATTAGGATCCAAAGTAGATATAGCTATAACGGGTGCTGTTTTTGGTGAAACGCTTATGAGGCTTTTATTTTCATTATTTTTAACAATGTCGTCAGATGAAGGTAGAATTGTAGTACTTCCAGTTAAACTTTCAAGATATGTTGTGTTTGAAGAATCAATTTCAGAAGCACTAGTAGTTTTTATTGCACCTTTTATGGAAGCAATTATTTCCTGACTTGCTTCACTAATCGGTATGCTCTTATTGTTTTGAAAAGTACTGAGTTTCACATCTTTTGATTGATTAATTTCATCGTCTATTTCGCTTATTGGATATTGATCTTTTGTGTATGATTTTGTATCGTAAAATATTTCGTTAGTGAAATCCGTATCCAAGTCAGCAGCATCTGTATCCAATGCAGCATTATTTTTTACTACCTCTGTTATAGAATCATTAATTGTTTGAGTTGCTTTAAATACCGGTGTCGTATCTTCATTAATTTCAAAAGTACTAAAGACAAAACTGTTTAGTTGAAAAATGTCATCTTTGATTTTAGTTCTTGGGTATTGATCAGTTGTAACTGGTTTTGTATCGTAAAATATGTCTGTAGTGAAATTAGGATTCAAAGTAGATATACCTATAGCGGGCGCTGTTTTTAATGAAACGCTCATGAGGCTTGCATTTTCATTCGTTTTGACAATGTCGTCAGATGAAGGTAAAATTGTAGTACTTTCAGTTAAACTTTCAAGATATGTTGTGTTTAAAGAATAAATGCCAGAAGCACTAGTAGGTTTTATTGGAACTGTTATAGAAGCAATTTTTTTCTGACTTGCTTCACTTATCGGTATGCTGTTATTGATTACAACAGTACTGGATTTCACGTCTTTTCCTTGATTGATTTTATCATCTATATCGCTTATTGGATATTGATCTGTTGTGTATGATTTTGTATCATAAAATATGTCGTTAGTGAAATCTGTATCCAAGTTGGCAGCATCAGTATCCAGTGCAACATTATTTTTTAGTGCCTCTGTTATAGAGTCATTGACTGTTTGAGTTGCTTTAAATACCGGTGTGGTATCTTCATTAATTTCAAAAGTACTTTTTAGTTGGATAATGTCTTTGATTTTAGTTCTTGGGTATTGATTAGTTGTAACTGGTTTTGTATCGTAAAATATGTCTTTAGTGAAATTAGGATCCAAAGTAGATATAGCTAAAACGGATGCTGTTTTTGGTAAAACGTTTATGAGGCTTGCATTTTCATTATTTTTATCGTCAGATGAAGGTAGAGTTGTAGTACTTTCAATTAAACTTTCAAGATATGTTGTGTTTAAAGAATCAATGTCAGAAGCACTAGTAGTTTTTATTGAACCTGTTATGGAAGCAATTATTTCCTGACTTGCTTGACTTATCGGTATGCTATTATTGTTTTGAAAAGTACTGAGTTTCACATCT